>NW_012147523.1:4158987-4220755 GCF_000956105.1 Propithecus coquereli | reverse complement strand
CTGTACCTTTATAGTAAGTCTTGATGTTGGGTGGTCAGTTCTCTTTGTTCTTATTCTTTAATATTGTTTTGGCTGTTCTGGGTCTTTTTTCTCTCCATAGAAACTTTTCAAGCAGTTTGCCAATATCCACAAAATAACTTGCTGGGATTTTGACTGAATTGCATTAAATTTATAGATCAAAGAACTGATGTATTATAATATTGAGTCTTCCTATCCACAAACATGGAATATCTCCCCATTTAGTTAGTTCTTTTATGTCTTTAATCAGAGTTTATAGTTTTCCTAATATAGATCTTGTACATATTTTGTTAGACTTATATACCTATATATTTTATAGATCCTGTACATCAGGGTTTGACAAATACGGTTACTTTCTGACTTTTGTTATGTGAGTACTCTGTGTACTATTTTTACTCAATATTTTTCTTTAAATTTATTTTAGAGGCAGGTACAGTGCTTCATGATTGAGTCCTAGATAGTTGGGAGACTGAAGCAGAAGGATCACTTGAGCCCAGGAGTTAGAGGATACAGAGAGCTATGATCATGCCACTGCATTCTAGCCCAGGCAACAAAGCGAGACCCTGTCTCTAAAACAAAACAAACAGACAAAAATAGATAAATAAATTTATTTTAAATCAGTAACTTAAAAAAATCTTAACTACCATAAGCAAAAGGATTCATGAAATCATTCATTTGGTGGATTTCAATTTTTTTAACATAATTAAAATAAAAAGAGCTATTATATGTCATCTGAAAATCATCATGTGTATTGCCAGAGGATCCAGTTGCTGTGCTTTCGGGAGGACCACTATAGGTAAGGGGAAGTCATTGAAGATTTTTAAGCAGGAGAAAAACATGAACTGAATTTTGCTTTAGAACAATCTGGTAATGGTGTAAAAGAAGGATGGGGGGGTGAAAAAGCAAAAGCTTAGTTAGTAGTTGCCTACTATATATAACAAGTGCTCAGCATATGCAGATATAACATAGGCTGCTACCACTAGGAGCTTGCAGGCTACTAAAGGAGATAGATGAGAAGACAGATAATTGAAGCACAGAGTGGTAGGTGCTATGCTTAGAGGATACATGAAATATAATGGTGGCCAAAAGGTAGGCATGATCATCACTGTCTCAGGAACCAAGCCCAGGAAGGCTTCACGAAGGAAAAATTGCTTCCTCCAAGTTTGGTAGAGGCATCAATACTGTGCATAGAGATTAGAGGGAAGAGGACCAGCACATGCAAAGCATGATGTACAAAATGATGCAGCATTCATTTGGCAAATATTTACTGAACTACTGTGTACCAGGTCCTGTGTAAACCCAAAGAACAAAGACACAAAAGATGCAGTCCCCACTCTGAATAAGCTGCCTGTCAGTTAGAGTGAAAATCCTAGTGCTGGGTGTTAGGTGCTATTATAGAAGTCCATGTGGGCTGTTGAGGGAGTGCACACTGGCTGAACACATCATTCAGACTAGGTAGCAAAGAAATGATCTCTTCAGTGAATTTTGAAAACTCATAGTAGCAAGAGGAGTCTGTGCAAGAACAGAGAGTCAAGAGATCACAGGACATGCTTGGAAGAATGGCAGGTGGTTTAGTAGCGGGGCTTGAGAAGTATAGACTTGATTCTAAAAGCAATGGAGCATTATGATTATTAAACCAAGAAGTAATAGCATCAGATTTGCCTTTTAAAAGATCACCCTGCAGTGTGGAAACTGGTTTCAAGGGATGTTAGCCAGATTGCAGAGAAAGAAGAGTTTGAAGGCTAATGAAGTGATTATAAAATGAGGAGCGCTGGTGTGGCCTGAGCTAACACAGTGTGACCCGGAAGGCAAAAGGAGACTGACGTGAGAGAGGTTAAGGAGTTAGAATCAACAGAACTTGGTTACCGAGGGATGCCTCACAAGGGGGTGACTGTGGTTAAGAAGTGAGGATGCGAAGGACGTGAATGCAGACTGTTCTGGACCACATTTCTTCTGTACGATTTGAAGGAAGTCTTTCTCAGTCTTAGCTTCCTCACCTACTAGGTTTTCCACCTGCGATGGGAACGTTGCTCAAAGTCCAAGTAACAGTACAAGCCTCAAGCAATGTTGTAGTAGAAAACCACGGTGGCTAAGAGGGGACAGGAACACAATCTGGAGTAGAAAAGACCCAAAGCCCTATGTCTCCTGTTCATAGCTTATTCGCTGATGGATGTGAGACCAAGGGAGGAAGACCAGGTGTGTTTAACTTGTCCTTCTGAATTTTCTTTGTATTCTTAACAAATACAAAACCCTAAAGTAATGGTTCTCAACATTTGTTGCACATTAAAATCACTTGGAGCTTGAAAAAGTTCTGATGCTCAGGCCATACCCCTGTGCGGTTAAATCAGGGTCTCTTGGGGGTGAGATCCAGGCATCAGTATTTTTTGAAGCTCTCTTGCTTATTCCATTGTGCAGCCAACGTGGGGAATCCAGAGATTTACTTCCTTGGAAACTGAGGCTCTGGAGACTAATTCTTTTTTTTTTTTTTTTTTTAGACAGAGTCTCACTCTTTTGCCCAGGCTAGAGTGAGTGCCGTGGTGTCAGCCTAGCTCACAACAACCTCAAACTCCTGGGCTCAAGTGATCCTTCTGCCTCAGCCTCCCGAGTAGCTGGGACTACAGGCATGTGCCACCATGCCTGGCTAATTTTTTCTATGTATTTTTAGCTGTCCAATTAATTTCTTTCTATTTTGGTAGAGACGGAGTCTCGCTCTTGCTCAGGCTGGTCTCGAACTCCTGAGCTCAAACAATCCGCCCGCCTCGGCCTCCCAGAGTGCTAGGATTACAGGCGTGAGCCACCGCGCCCGGCCTACAATCAATTTTTTGAAAACAAGTGCTTTTTATATTTGCTGTAGCAACAACCTGGAAGTTCTTAGGCACGAACTCTTTCCTGCTTGTTTAATGGCCTCTTTTTTCATATTAGGACTGAATGGGTGGTTTTATGCAGTATTAAAGGTTAGGCTACCTAAGAAGAAATAAGCTAGTCTTATGTATTATACTTGGCGCTGGTGGATTTTTCTGTTTCAAAGTATCAATTCTGTATCATACTGTTGATCCTGCTCTGAGGTGCTTATTGTAAATTTCTTTATTAATGTTTTTACATATTCTTTACCTAAGGGGCTACTGGAGCACAGAGCCTTGAAAAGGAAAAAAATAACTCCTCCTCTGAAGAACTCATATAGCCTACTACAGGGTCACCAGAATAATGGAAATAGCTAGCAGTTAAAATGTTCCATGTATTCTAAGTCTCCAATTTTGTACTTTGGTGAGACACAACCTCTCCCTTCCAATTGGAAAGAGAGGATTAAAAACACATACAAAATGTTGCAACCACAAGGAATTGTGTACATATAAGCATATATATTTGTTGCGGTTGCTAGAATGAATACCAGTATAATCAGTTAGTCTTTGACAAGGTTCTTTAAGTCCGGTTGCTAACTATAATGAACATGAGCAATTGTAGCATTCTAAAGTATTAAGAACATTTGGCCAAAAGATTATTGTTGAACTAAATCAGTTTACTGAGTATGTCAGAAATGGGACTGCCATGGGAAATTTTGTGGAGGGAATTCTATCCAGAAGCTTGTAGGACCACGATAATGTATGTTCTCAGTTTACCATGGAATTATGAATGATAATGTTGAACATCATAAACAACAGACAGAAGTGAACTATCTTCCTCATAGTTCACTTCCCTATTTTCCTCTGTAAATAGGGTTTAGTATTTCATTGCAAAGGAACCACTTGGAAACAAAATTATGTCCAAAGAAAAAGATAATCAAGTTTAGGTGTTTTGGTTTTGTTTTTTGTAGAAATACCACACTGTTGCTTTTTCCCATTTAGTCTTTATAGATAGAAACATTAACAACATCCCTCAAAGGAAAATAGGTGTATAGGGAGTTAAATCCTTATATTTTCATAACAGCAGTGTGATGATATCAAACTATCGGTACTTGACATGATTTGTCAAAAGCTATTGCCTTTTGGTGGAGAATATGTTAACTCATT
Source organism: Propithecus coquereli (assembly GCF_000956105.1). Lineage (NCBI taxonomy): Eukaryota > Metazoa > Chordata > Mammalia > Primates > Indriidae > Propithecus > Propithecus coquereli. The sequence continues at coordinate 4,216,730 of NW_012147523.1, read as the reverse complement.
CCACAGGAAGTATATGACTTTATTCTTAAAAACTGAGTTTTTCCTTCTGATAAATTTATATTAGAGGTACCATTTTATTTTGGAGAGATTTTTAGTTCAGGTCTAGGTAAAAATCTAGGCTCCAGCTCCCAACTCACTAGCTGTGTAACTTTGGACAATGTAATTGACCTGTCTAAACTCCAGTGTCTTCTTCAAGGTTGTTGCAAAAATTAGTAGCAATGAGAAAGAAGTGTCTATGGACTGAATTATGTCTCCCCCAAATTCATATGAGATGGCATTTGGAGATGGGGCCCTTGGAGGTAATTAGGTTTAGATGAGGCCGTGAGGGTGGGTGATGGGATTGTAACCCTGGGTAATGGGATTGTACCCCTATAAGAAGAGACAGCAAAGAGAAATATCTATTCCCTCTCCTGCCCCTACTATGCAAGAACAGAGCTTCCTGTCTGCAACCCAGGAAGAGACCCCTCACCAGAACCCGACCATTCCAGCACCCTGATCTTGGACTTCCAGCCTCCAGAACTGTGAGAAAATACATTTCTGTTATTTAAGCCACCCAATCTGTGCTATTTTGTTGTGGCAGCCCAAGATGACTAAAACACAGGGCCAGGCACATAGTAAGTCTCCTGCAATACATGTTATGCCATTATTCTGAAAAGGCACTCATCAGACTGACCCTAGAAAGAAGAAATTTTCTTCCTATTCTTGAGGTAGCAGCAGTTCATGTGGATTCAAGTTTCCCTGACCCTGATTCAAAGGAGACCACACTGCCATGTAAACCTTATTTAGGTTTCTTTGGCCTTTTCAATCCTGAGCTCCCCTTTTCTCCGCAGGGGTGCTCACTGATACTGATTTTGGTAGCAACTCCACTGACAAATTGTCTGTTTTTATATTAATGGCCATGAAGTTGTTTCATGGATGCCATCAGGATTAATTTTATACTTTTTTGAGCTGGTATTGATAGACGAAAAGGAGGGTGGAAAGGAGTCAGACTTTGCTTTAATTTTGTGATGTGGAAGGTCCTAAAGATGATAGGATTAGAGGTGAGAGCATGATCATTTGTGTGGCCCCCTTTACCTCACACAGTTGAATTTACAAACGGTTTGGCAGGTGTAAGCTCAGAAAACGAGGTAAAGGACACCAGGAAGTAATATTTTAGAATTTTATTGCCTGCAGGTAGATATTTTTTGTTTTGAAAGTAGAAGATAGTAAGAGAAAATTGGGTGCAAAAATTTTTCCATGAGCAGAGGTGCAATTGTTATTGTTACAAGACGATGATATTAAACATATTTGTTTACTGTCTCTTTGCCTCCACTAGAAAGTAAGATTTGTTGAATGCAAGGATCACTGTGGATTTGTTTACTCTGTATCCAAAGCACATAGGACAGTAGGTGTGCAATAAATATTTGTTGAATGAATGAGAGCATAAGCAGGACTTCGGAATTATTTTTCTACCACAGATTCAATCAAAAATGTTGTTAAGGTTGGAAATGAGAGGTGAAGACATTTTTGACCAGTCAATAGATTCATTCATATCCCGGTGGGGTAGATATAATGTGAGAGAGGAAAAGAAATTCTCTAAAATCACGAGCATCTCTCCCTGCTTGGAATAGCATTTTAGGTGAAAGAGGATATCTTAAGAAAGGAGCAGTGAACCAGAAATGGTGGTGCTCACCTGTAGTCTCAGCTACTCAGGAGGCTGAGGCAGGAGGATCACTTAAGCCCAGGAGTTTGAGGCTGCAGTGAGCTATGATGACACCATTGTATTTTAGCCCAGGAAACAGAGTCAGACCCTGTCTCAAAAAAAAAAAAAAGGTTAAAATTTCAGTAACAACAACATAAGCCTCAAAGTGTTGGGTCTTGGACCACAACATGATAGTGATCAAATTGCCTAATTCATTTAAACGTTCATTCCCCTGGCTGCCCTTGAACTTCCAGCCTAAGGCTTTCTTTCTGCAGGGTTGTCAGCTGTGCTCACGCAAGGCTTTGCCTCTGCAGATTGTCACAGGTGTTCCCCATGCCCTCTCACCACGGAAAAAGGAGAAAAAGACAATTCTGTCTCAGAGATGGAAAATCTCCCAGAGAGAACCCCTGGCAGGTGGAATCCAATTTCTTGACATTTCGGAAACTGGAATCTGTTATAACTACAGAGCACTGGAGGATAATGGGCTCCCGCTGCTAACCCAACACTCAGACAAAAAGCACGGAGGGGCCGCAGCCAAGCAGAAACCAATCATTTCATGACACACCGGGTTTCTGAACACGTTGTAATAATTCTGTGCCTGGCCGCTTATGGTCATGGCTCTGTGGGCTTCCCCCCCACCCCTCCCTTTTTAAAGGTCCCGATCAGGCCACTTCCTTTTTTGTGTGTTTGAGGCATGTGTGATTTATGCCGCTTCAAAGCGGAACTTGGGTTTCCGTTACTTTTTGGGTGCCTTGAGCCCATAGTTGGTCCGGTTCTCCCGTCTAGTCTGTCTCGTGGTTCCAATCAGTGAACGGTCAGCGTCGGCGAGAGAAGCGTCATGCTTGCGAGCACCTGCAACATCAAGTTCAAAAGTACAATCATGACCTTGTCCTGTCATTGTCAAAAATCTGTGCTCAGCTATTTCGAACCTCCTGTGTCTTTATCGGTAGTGGTCAATTAGAAGTCACTGAATTCTCCTAGAGTGGTCAGAGGCAGCCAGTTCATGGTAATTTGGGCACAAGTACCCATTGGAAAGATACATTATTCAAACCACCTTGGCTGCAAGTGACAGAAATCCAAGGCAGGCCAGCTTAAACAAAAAAGGAACATAGCAGCTCAGGCAACTGAAAAGTCAGGCAGAACTGGATCTCGAACTTTCTCTCTGTGTCAGATACAAGCTTTTACCACATGGCAGCAAGATAACTCCAGGTTTACAGGGGCCTAACAGCCCAAGATTGTGAGGGAACATGCACTTTTGTTCCAGTAGCACAGAAAAAGTCCCCAGGTGGACTATGACAGGTACTGCGTGAGTCACGTGCCTGATGCTGAGGCAGCAGCTACACCCTGAGGCATGGGATCCTCTGACCAGGTCTGGACGTGCGCTTGACCCTGGCAGTGGGAATGGGGCAGTCAGCCTCCACCAAGTCTCAAGGACTGAGGCAGGCTTACTAAGGAAGAGGGGAGAGGATTTTTCTTGAAGGAAGAAGTGCTGGGAAGACAAAACACCATATGCCCCCCAGAAATGAGGCTTTCCATAGATAATTTGGGTGGAAGAGAAGTGTCACCACATCCTGACAGCGCCGTCCATGCCTCTGCTAGCCCCAGAGGCTGCAGTCAGTATGTGGTGGATGGCCCAGCCTATGACCCTGACCTCTGTGGGTATCTCAGAGCCGGGAAAGCAGCAGCAGAAGAGTAGAGAATGGGTAGGTAATTATCACATCTTGGGCCAAGTAGGACTCAAGGTGAAGGGTAATCTTGAGGAGCTGCAGTTGGGAGGCAAATACAGTCAACTATAGGTCTAGAGCACCACGGACATTCCCAGCTACAGCTTTTAGGGGACAAGGTAGTGGTGGTTGGAGGTTTTACATGTGATTCTAGGCAGAGCCCTTCTAGTTAATGCCTACATAGGCTTCAGAACTCAGCTCAAATGCCATTTCCTCCGGGGAGCCTTCCTGGACTCACTGGCCAAGAGTAGGCAGACCCGGTGACAATGAGCTCTCATCTAATACCTTGAGCTCCTCTATCATAGCACTTTTTACAGTTATCCTGTGTAACCATATGTAAATCAAACCTATTTATGATTATTTGATTAAAATCTGTCTCCTGTGCTAGCAGGTAACCTCATGTGTGTGGACTCTATCAATTTTGCCTTAAACTGAACACCCAGTTATTAGCCCAGTGCCCTGCACATGCATAATCTCATAGTACTTAGTTTTTAAATAAATGAATGGCACTTAGGTTCTGGCAATACTGATTTGTTTTAGCATGAAAATGTAACAAACTACCTCCTCCTCTTGTATCATATAGTTTGACTTTTTCAAATTTTTCTTCAATTGGCTGAATGAATGAGGTGCTATTTTAGATAATCCAGGTGACCAAAAAGAGGCTGCAGACCAGATAATCAGCCTCTAAGTAATCAGGAGCCCCTCTGTACTGTATATGATTTAAATGAAAAAATATCTATCAGGAATTGAGAACCAATAGCAATCTTTGGGCTTCATGAAAGTTCTTCACAGAAAATCAGACCATGTCACTTCTGAATATTATTAATTAACACTGATTTCCTCTTGTAACCTCTAAGTGTGTTGAAAGGAAGTAAGTTTAGTACTAGAAAGGAATGCCCAAATCCTACTCTTTGTTTAAAATCTGTGGGATGCTAATTTCAAGACTTTTTTTCTTAACTGATCAGCCGAATTTAAGATTCATCAAGACTTAGGTATTAGGAGCGTGCACATGTACATGTCTGTGATTTGGGCTCCTATCTTGGCCCTCAGTCATCTATTATAGCTGTAGCACTTTTTACCAGGCCACATGATCACAGGTTTACATATCAGCCTTCTCCGGTATGAGCAACTGAAAGGTGGAGATTACATAATTGTTCAATTATTTGAAAAAAAAAAATTAAAGTTATATGATAAAATTTCTTCTGCTTTTTAAATGGGTTCATAGATAAAACTTTTTTGAAATGTTCATTAAATAGCTTTGAGTAAATAAGAAGCCACTGGAAAAACTAACTATGTTTTATACCTTTTTTCCCCCACAGTGTACTTCCAGATCTTCACGATGCCATGTTTGGTTTGATTTGCCTGGTCCCGCTGGGCGTTGCGATAATTCAGATTCTGGTGTGGAGCCCGTTCTCAACCAGAAACAAGACACTGTACACAGGGACTCTTTAAGGCCAACACTGACTGTTATGGGATTCAAATAAAACTTCAGGTGTTTGCCTTTTCTTCTAGGGTTGACATTGTACTACAAGGCAAACTTGTTCTTTATAAGCTATAATCTTTTTAGAAAACAGAACAAATAAAAAAAATTCCACCAAGTTTTAGAGCTTTTTGACTCTGTAATTAGAAAGTTCAATGTGAGTGAAGGCTCTTCTATTGGCTGTTTCCAAGTGGTCTCGTACTCTGTTCGAGACACATCTGTAACTCTTCACCAATGAATTACCATGTTAGGTGCTTTGGGTTTCCCATAGCCCACCTGGTGGTGTGTGGCAGTACCTTTAATTTATTTTTCTGAGGGGTATTCATTTTATTATTTACCTTAAGTACTCTTCAGACAGAACATAATGTCTTCAATGAAGGCTCTTATGTGGCCTGAAGCTTTATGGATTAGAGTTCCAGGAGGGGGACAGCACGAAGGATGCATGCTTGGTTTGCCAAAAGGACCCCTCACAACAAATGCTCTTCAGCCGGCTTATCAGCTTTTGCCCCTGCTTCTACAGTGGGTCCCCCCCATATAGAAGTCCTGTTCTGGGAGATGGTCATAGTCACCTGCCAAAATCTGCTGTAATCCTTTGATGGTTTCCCTCAGGGGTACCAGTATGAGTTTTGAGTTTAATCTGTATTATTAGCATTTTCCCTTTTACTTTCTGAAGTCTAGACCAGAGGCTGCCAAAGTCTAGCCTGTGAGCCAAAGCCAACCTGTGGCCTGTTTTTGTATAGCCTGAGATCTAACAACCAAAGAAGCAGAGACGAAGCCTAAAATACTATCTGGCTTTTTGTAGAAAGAGTCTGCTGACCCCTGGTCTAGAAAATCAACAAAACAAAACAATAATTTATACTGATTTCCATGGTGTAAATACTTCTACCACGGCCAATGTCAAGCTACCAACGTGATACCACTGAATACAGATTTGGGAAGAGACGAGCAGTAGCATATCATCATAAAAGATTTCCACCATATAGATACAACAGACATTAATAACCTTAAGAGCATAAATAATAGTAAAATGAGGTAAAATAATCAGGAAGTAATGAGTTTTGAGTATCATTTTTGTTTTTAAGACAAATTATTTAATTGTAAATGTATATGTATATTAAGTTTTAATAATGGCTGTGTTTAAAACCCAGCCGGAGAAATTTTTGAAAAGTTACTAATTGGTTCTCAGCAGCAGGTATGAACAGGCTCCAGCATGCCACTGGGTGTACCTCACACAGTTCTCGCTGGCTGCTGCTGCGTGGTCTGTGGGCGGACATGTGCAAGAAGAAGAAAGTGTGGGTGGAATAGATCTGATTTATATTCTGAGTTCTCTGATCCAAGCCAGAGTGTCACAGTAAGAGAGTACAAAATGATATATTTCCCAAATTCGTTTTCATTTTGCTTTCCCTGAAATCAGCAAAGTTCTCTCAGGGCCTGGAGTTGGGAAAAGCCAGGGATAGAGATAGTGACTGTGTTATCTTCCAGAAAGGTCTGCTAATCATAAATTCACACTCAATCCTAAGAGGGGAGCTTACGGTTGTGAAGAAGTTGGGATTTGTGCATGACAGATGGTAGATTTAAATTCAATCATAGCAATATGACATGAACTACCAATGGTCTAAGCTAGCTAATGAATCTGCTCACCTGAACGTGTTTCTGCAGAAATTTTTTAACAGCTGGCAATAAGTAAAGCCGTGTTATAAGCCCTAAGGACATCAAAGTCTTTTAAGGTCCCTGGAAATTAATTAAAAATTAAAAAAATTTTTTTAAAATAAAAGAAGACACATGGTCTAAACACATCAATTAAAAGACAGACATTGTTATATTGGATAAAAAAAAGTAAGATCCAACCACATACTATGTACAAAAAGCCCATTTTAAATATAAAGAAATAGACATGTTTAAAAGGATCAAAACTAAAAGATGCAGACACACTAATCAAAGGGAAGTTGGAGTGGCTATATTAATATCAGACACAGTAGACTTCAGAAGAAGGAATATTACCAAGGATAAAGAGGAAGATCACATTATGATACATGGGTCATTGAAGCAAGAAGATAAAACAGTTCTAAATATTTTGAAATCCTAAATATTATGAAGCGCATAACAACAGAGCTTCAAAATGCAAGAAGCAAAAACTGATAGAAGAAAATGGAGAAATAGACAAATCCACAATTGTAGGCGGAGACTTCAACACTTTTCTCTGATTGAGCAACAGAGTAAGCAGACAGAAAACCAATAAGCACATACAAGACGTAACGATACTATCACAACACTTAACCCAACTGACATTTATAGGACATGCTGCCTAACGACAACAGAATACATGTTCTCTTTAAGTGCACATGCAACATTTACCAAAAAGACGATCTTCTGGACAATAAAACAAAGCACAACAAATGTAAAAAGAATAGAAATCATGTAAAGTGTGTTCTCTGATCACAATGGAATTAAATGAGAAACCAATAACAAATATTCCTGGGAAATTTCCAGATATCTAGAAGTTAGAAAATACACTTATAAATAACTCATGGGTCAAAGAAGAAATCACAAAGGAAATTAGAAAATATTTTGAACTGAACAAAAATGAAAACATATCAAAATTCAGGGGATGTAATAAAAACCGTACGTAGAGGGACATTTCTGGCATTAAATGCTTATATTAGAAAAGAAGGGTCTCAAATCAATGATTTATGCTTTCAGTAAGAAACTAGAAAACTTGAAAAATAGCAAATTAAATCCAAATTAAGCAGGAGAGTATAATAAAGATCAGAAGCCAATAACATTTTTAAAAAAATCAATTGTGCCAAAAGCTGGTTCTTTGAAAATACCAATAAAACTGATAAATTTACTGCCAGATTATTTAAGAGAAAAAAAGAGAAGACATGAATTTCCAATATCAGGAATGAGAGAAGGGGCATCAATTCAGATTTTGCTGATATACAAAGGATAACGGGGAAATATTATGAAATCTTTATACCAATAAATCTGACAATTTACATGTTTTCCAACAAAGAAAACTCCAGATCCAGATGGTTTTACTGGCAAATTCTACCAAACATTTAAGAAAGAAATAATACCAATTTTACACACACTCTTTCATAAAATTGAAAAGAACACTCCCCAGTTGATCTTACCAGTATTACCCTAACACCACAACCAAAGACATTGTAAGAAAAGAAAACCACAGGCCAGTATTCTTCATGAAATAGATATAAAACTCTTCAACAAAATATCAGCAAATCTAATCTAGTTAATATGAGAAGGATAATAAATATGACCAAATGAAGTTAATTATTAGAATGCAGTGTTGATTCAACACTAAATGTTAAAATCAATCAATATAATCCACCATATCACCAGACAAAAGAATAAAAGCCATGTGACCATCTTAAGTGATGCAGAAAAAGCATTTGATGAAATGTGAAATTTGGTTATGCTCAAAGACTCTCAATAAACTGAATAGAAGTGACGTTCCTCAACCTGACTCCCCCCCAAAAAATCTGCAGCTAATATTCTTCATGGTGAAAGACTGAATGCTTTCCCCCCAAGAGTGGGAACAAGGTGAGGATGTCTGCTCTTCCCACTCCTACTCAAAGTCATAGTGGAGATCCTAGCCAGTTCAATAAACCAGGAAAAATGGGTTCAAAGCATACAAATCTGAAAGGAAGAAATAAAACTCTATTAGCAGATGGCGTGATTGTCGATGTAGAAAAATCCCAAAGAATCTACAACAAAACTACCGCAACTAACAAGTGAGTTTAGCAAGGTCACAGGATACAAGATCAATATATGAAAATCAATTGTATTTCTATATGCTGCGAATTAACAATTAGAAATTGATATTAATTTTTTAAAAGTTACCATTTACAACATAAAAGAGCAATGAAATACTTAGGTATATATCTGTAAAAATATGTGCAAGATGTACATGATAAAAACTAGGAAGTGCTGATGAAAGAAGTTAAAAAACTTAAACAGAGATACACACCATGTTTGTGGATTGGAAGACTGAATATTGTTAAGGTGTCAATTCCTCAAATGCAATGCAACCAAAAACCCAGAAGGAAGTTTTGTAGAAATTGGCAAGCTGATTATAAAATTTATAAGGAGAAGCAAAAGAACTAGAATAGTCAAAAACAATTTTAAAAAGAACAAACTGCCTGATTCCAGTACTTAACTTACTATTATATAAAGTTACAAAGGGTAACAAAGGGTGGTATTGACAAATGGAATAGAATACAGAGTCCAGACATAGAACCATCCATATATGAAAAATTAATTTTTGACAAAGACGCAACAGCAATTCAACGGAGGAAGGATAGCATTTTCAACAATTAGACATCCAATGCAAAATTAAAAAATGAAGCTCAACCCTTACCTTGCACAAAGAACAAAATTGAAATGAATCTGCCTTCCCACTCCAGCACTCTCGGTGACATTGTGCTCACCAGCGCCACCGCTGCCCGGCGCGGTTCTGCGCTGGTCGGCGGAGTAGGCGGCCATGGGGAGCCTCCGCGGCCTGCGCCTGGCGGCAGGAAGTTGTTTTAGGTTATGTGAAAGAGATGCTTCCTCATCTCTAACGCTTACCAGAAACTCTGATTTGAAGAGAATAAATGGATTTTGCACCAAACCACAGGAAAGTTCCAGAGCTCCATCTCACACCTACAGCCACAGAGTGCCTTTACACAAACCCACAGATTGGGAGAAAAAGATCCTGATATGGTCAGGTCGCTTCAAAAAGGAAGATGAAATCCCAGAGACTGTCACGTTTGAGATGCTTGATGCTGCAAAGAACAAGCTCCGGGTGAAGATGAGCTATGTAATGATTGCCCTGACAGTGGCAGGATGCATCCTGATGATTATTGAGGGCAAGAAGGCTGCCAAAAGAAACGAGACTTTAACAAGCTTGAACTTAGAAAAGAAAGCTTGTCTGAAAGAGGAAGCAGCTATGAAGGCCAAAACAGAGTAGCAGAGATATCTATGTTGGCTGGATTTTGAAAATCGAGGAATAATGCTACAACAAGAAGCCTGTATTAAAAAGAATTTGTTATGAGGATCCATTTCATAAAAGTATAGTTTGCACAAACTTATACCATTTCCCTATTTCGGCTATATAGGTGTGAATAAATTTCCTTAAAGAAAAAAAAAAATTGAAATGAATCTTAGACCTACATGTAATACTTAAAATGATACAACTTTTAGAATAAAACATAGGAGCAAATCTTTGTGACTCTGGGATGGGAAAGATTTCTTAGAAATGATATCAAATTTACAATCCATAAATGAAAAATATCAATAAATCTGACTTCATCAAAATTTTAAATTTCTGACCTTTGAAAGACACTGTTAAGAAAATGGAATGTAAGCCACAGACTGGATAAAATATTTGCAAATACCTCTTTGATAAAGGTCTTGTATGTAGAATATATAAAGAACTTCAATAACTCAATTATAAGAAGACAAACAACCTAATAAAAAAATGGACAGAGATTTGAACAGACACTTCACCAAAAATATACAGATGGAAAATAAGTACATGTAAAGATGCTTACCATTATTGATCATTAGAAAAATGCAAATTAAAATCATGATGAGATACCGCTATATAACAATTAGAATGGCTAAAATAAAAACTGACAATAGCAAGTGCTGACAAGGATGTGGCACTCCCAGAAGTCTCATACATTTTTGGTAAGAATTAAAATGACACAGCTACTTTGAAAAACAGTTTGGCAGTTTCTTAGAAACTTTAATATACATTTGACATATAATCCAGAAATCCCTCTACCAGTTTTTTCCCCAAGAGAAACAAAAACTTATTTCACACACAATACGAACACGAATGTTTATGGTAGCTTTATTCATAATTGCAAAAAAAACCCCCCCAAACCCTAGAAACAACCCACATATTTTTCAACTGTTAATGGATAAACAAATTGTGGTACATCTATGCCATGGAATACAGCATAGCTATGAAAAGACTGTTTACTGATAAAACAGCATGGATGAATGTCAAATGCATTATGCTAACTGAATGAAGCCAGATTCAAAAGACTATACTGTATGATTCCATTAATATGATATTCTGGAAAATGCAAAATTAGTGGCATACAAAACACAAGAGTGTTTGCCAGAGCCTGGGGGTGGGAGAGGGGTTGACTACAAAGGGGCACAGGGAATTTTTTAGGTGATGGAAATATTCTGTATCTTGATTTTGGTGGTGGTGACACAGTTGTACCCACTTGTCCAAACTCATAAAGTGTACACTAAAGAGGATGAATTACCTGACTTTAAAAAATTTGCAGATCATAGCAATTGTTTTCATTTTATTTTTGGAAGGTTGTCTAAAGTAATTCACAAATGCCATTTGACTTACTATTTGGAAATGTCATTCTCTTCTCTTATCTCAATACACCATTTATAAATAATTACTTCATTAAAAAATAATCTCATGACTTTTAAATATTTTATTAAAGTACATATGCTTCTGCTGAGGACTTCTTCTCTGTCTTCTCCCTTGTGAGTCACGTTGAAAACTCCTAATTACAGCAAGATTCTGAATCAGTGTACCTGGCATAACCCAGGAAACTGCATTGCAACCAGCACCACAGGCGGGTCTGATGCTAGTGACCCGAGGACTGTTTTTTTTTTTTTTTTTTTTAATTTCAGAATATTACGGGGTACACACATTTTGGTTACATAATTTGCTTTTGTACAGTTTGAGTCAAAGTTATAAGTGTGTCCTTCATCCAGATAGTGTGCGTTGTACCCGTTAGGTGTGAATTTACCCATCCCCTCCCCCCCACTTACTTGATTTCCGATAAATGTTATTTCCATATGTGCACATAAATGTTGATCGATTGATTCCAATTTACTGGTGAGTACATGTGGTGTTCATTTTTCCGTTCTTGCAATACTTCACTTAGAAGAATGGTCTCCAGTTCCATCCAGGTTTTTATAACAGATACTAACTAGGTCACCTTTTTTTTTAATGGCTGAGTAGTACTCCATGGTACACATATACCACATTTTATTAATCCACTCATGCATTTATGGGCACTTGGGTTGTTTCCATCTCTTTGCAATTGTGAATTGTGCTTCTATAAACATTCGAGTGCAAGTGTCTTTTTAATAAAATGTCTTTTTTTTTCCTTTGGGTAAATACCTAGTCATCAGGGAAATGCAAATCAAAAAAATAATGAGATATCACCTAACTCCAGTGAGAATGGCTCTTATCAAAAAAGTCCCAAAACAATAGATGCTGGCGTGGATGCAGAGAGAAAGGAATACTTATATGTAGTGTTGGTGGGACTGCAAACTAGCACAACCTCTACGGAAAGCAGTATGGAGATACCTCAAAGAACTAAAAGTAGAACAGAACTACCATTTGATCCAGCAATCCCACTACTGGGTATTTACCCAAGGACTGTTTTAATAAACACTAGGAGGCAGTAGAGCGTTGTGGTGAAGAATGTGGGTTCTGCATTCAGACTGCCTAGCTTAAAATCCTACCTCAATCACTTATTTCTTCACTGTGCAACTGAAGCTTTCTGTGCCTTGCATTCTTATTCTGTAAAAAGGCAGTACTAATAGTATCAACCTCATCAGATTGTTATGAGGATTGAAAGAAACAACATATGGAAGACCCTTAGCACAATGTCTGGCACCTAGAATGTGCTGTCATTGTTTTGAGTGACATGTGGTACTCTTGTAGTGCTATAGCAGGAGGCTCTCTTTCATGAACAGCAGGCTGTGGCTCAGATCTAGAATTTCATGTGGTAAAAGTATATCTATTTCCATGTTTGTTTCTAGCACATTAACTGCCATGGCAGTTGTATTTAACTCATGCTAGTTTTGAGCCTGGGGCCTCGTGAAGCATATGTAACTCACGCGTCTTCTCACCTTGGGAGCCGGGTGGTGCGTAGGCAACTCACACTGCCATGCTGTAGTATACATGTTATGTGATGGGTGGCCCCCTGGGCGAAAGCCTGCAGTTGGTTCATGAAAATCTTACTTATTAATGTTCTTATTGTTATAATAAATATTGACAATTTAATTGCATATAACTCACACACAGAAGACAATAAAAAATAAAAAATTTTTCATTAAATTAGAAAGGATCATTTTGTTTTCAAAGTTTTTATTCTATTTTCGTAATAAAACACCATGGCCCCAAAGAAAATTTTTTTTTTCTACTGTGGCAGTCGATGTGCTAGAGTTCTATTCCTCCCAGGTGCTTCACAGTAGCAAGACTCACACAGTCAAATAGATCAGGTGGTGTGTGTGTGTGTGTGTGTGTGTGTGTGTGTGTGTGTGAGAGAGAGAGAGAGAGAGAGAGAGAGAGAGAGCGCTGAATATGCAGGAGTAAGAAAGGCAAATATTTTGATTTCTGGTCATAAGAAGCTGACAATTTGTCAAGTACACAGATCTCAAAAGAAAAGATCATCTCCATTTATAAACTTTGTCACAGGTATGTACTATTTGAAGCAAATTATATCCTGTTTTATGGAGTGTCATGGAACTCTGAATTTGTGAGGCTTGTTTTTAAACTGTGTGGGAAAACCCAGAAAATTATACCACTTTTCTTGTATGCTGTACAGATATATATAAATACAGATAATATTGGAATTTAGAAAAATCCACAGAATTCATCATCTACTAAAGAAAGGAAGCAAGTGAAGGTCCACGCCTTTGTGTGTGAGTGGTCTTTGTTAATAATCATTTGTACAGACAAGATAGTTGGGGTTATGTGATTTCCTAAGGTCACATGGAAAGTGTAAGAGAAGTGACTAGAATGCGGGCTTCTTGCCTTCTAACGTAAATGCTCACCTTGTTTTTGGCGATGAAGACAGGGTTGGATAAATTGGTATGGAATGTAGACGTGTCCATTGGCAGATGAATGGCTAAACAAAAGTGGTGTATACACACTGCAGAATATCATCCAGCCTTAGAAAAGAAGGAAATTCCAACACATACCACCACCTGGATGAACAATGAATGCATCATGCTAAGTGAAATAAGCCAGTCACAAAAGGACAGATACTGCATGATTTCACTTATATGAGGGACCCAGAGTAGTTAAATTCATAGAGCCAAAAAGTAAAGTGGTGGTTTCCAGGGTCTGCAGGGGAGGGGATAAGGAGGAATTATTTAATGCTTGTGGAGTTTCCATTTGGGAAGATGAAAAAGTTGTGAATGTGGATGGTGGTGAGGGCCGCACAATAATGTCGATGTACTTAATATCGCAAAACTGTACACTTGCGAAAATGATTAAAATGGTAAATTTTATGTTATGTATATTTTACCCAATTAAAAAATGACTCCAAAAAAAATGGCATGGGGTATGGGGACTGGGAGTGTGCGCTGGGGCAAAACAGACCTTGAGAGAGAACCACCGTCATACTTGAATCCGGGACGCTGTCATCGCCATCCGTTGGACTTTTCAGGCAAGTGAGCTCTGATACCTCTTGGGTGTAGGGAGGCTGGTCATTTTCAGTTCCCACATGGAGTGTGACACGAGTAAATTCATCCCTGAGGTTTTGCAGGTCCAGAAACTTGATATGTTGGTACACTGAAAATGGCTTCATCTGTCACAGGCAGATTAGCATGGACCCAACTCCCAGACCAGTGAAAAAAATAAAAACCCCAAAACCTGTTTAGTAATGTATACTGAGAAACTTCCTCCATCAGCACATTCTCACCCTATTTAAAGGATGTGGTGAGCATGGAATGAGGAACGTAGTGATTCTGGATGATGTTAATGGGTGACGTCATGGGGTCTTTATGAAATGGATGCGCCCATCTCCACGCAGAGACACACCTGCTGCATGGAGCACAGCACCCTGTGGTCCTGTTTCCTGGGCTGCTGATGGAGATGCGCCGCCCAAATCAGCCTGCCTTTCCATTTCTTATGTTTTCCTAGCTGATCCAGCTCCTCCTCACCTTCCACCCCCAATGGGCTGTTATTTCTATAAATAAGTTATTACCTTCCTACAGTCAATTTGCAGTCAAGGCTTGGCTTGGGGCCTGCTTTTTAAAAAGTGACTTTGCATCTCTTTGCTCTAACCTACTTTTTTAAGAGATGGGGGGGCTCACTATATAGCCCAGGTGGTCTCGAACTCTTGCCCTCAAGTGACCCTCCTGCCTCAGCCTCCTGAGTAGCTGGGAATACAGGTGTGTACCACCACACCTTGCTTAAACTATTATATGTATGCGTTTAAAAAGTTTGATTCTCAGCAATTTTATTTTTCTATTTCCAGAATTTTTTTCAGGGTAATTTTATGATTGACTCCACGTACCACCTAACATGTCAAAAAGACCTGACTTAAAATCTTTTTCTTGAAACAATTATAAATATATGTCAAAAAATAATGTATTCTTGATCTTTGTGTACAATATATATATAAGTTCTAAATAACGAAAAAGAGCTAACAGATACTAGAAGTCCTCAAATATGATGTGATTTACCATCTGTCAAGATGAAAGTACACCCATATCTGAGCTCCTATTTAAAATATAATAATGGAGAAATTCCAGCACATGAATCAAACAGGATGTTGCAGATTCTAAACATGATTCCAATGGACTATCAAACTGTATACAGAAAATTTAGAATTTTTCTTGAAGGCTTCTTTCATCGACTAATCATGATGAACATTATAGATGTGAAATTATTTGTAAATATGTCTCTTTATGAAAGCAAAAAGTGCATATAACGAACCTAAAGCAATGTGTTTAAATTGTAAGATGTCTGAAAAGCAGCAACTTTGGCTGCAACGTCATTTGTTGTTTTGGTTACAGAGTGGATTTTTCCTGGAGGGAGAACAGACTCTTCTATCTTCACATATAACAAACTACACTTTTTTGCAGTTCCTGAGCAAAGCCGGCTTGCCTGTGCCCCTGGCGTGGTGTGAGGGGGAAAGTGGAATTCGAAGGGGGAAAATTCTTCTGGTGGGGGAGGCTGCTAATCTCTAATGCCCGCTCCTTTCACATCTCAAACTTTCCAAGAGACTTCAACATAGAAAGCTAATGAATTTAGAAATAAAGTTTCTATTGTAGAATAACTTAATAGCTGTGTTCAGTATTGATTTTGTCGATTTTAGGCAACTGTATGGAACAAAGAATGCTTGGTAAGGGGAAACCATAAAGGGAGATGAAAACCGTAGGGGATCTGACAGCACTGTGGTTTTGGTTATCTAATAGCCGAATGCCTTTCCTCTGATTGAATGAGTTGTGTACACAATACATTTGAGGAAGATCCTGGACTCAGTTGTAAAACAAGCTCAGATTAGCTGTGGCTATTAAAAAATCAATCATGGTTTTCACCAGAGAAGGGAGATAGTTTTGTCAAATTTTCAGGTTGGTTAATTGCTCAAGTATCCTCTTTCATAAACATATTCTTCCTCATTTTCTGACCAGTTTCTGGTTGTGCAAAAATAAAATAGTGGTCTTCTTTCATGCCAGCAGAAATGTGGTTATTCTGTGGTATGTTACACAAACTCTTTAAGATCACTTATGTTTTGTACACACACATTTGGTGTATTATATTTAAAGTTTTAAAAGCTTTTTCATAGTATAGTGCCATTCTTTTCATGTATTTCGTATAAACCATAAGTTCGAATGTTTCATAGTCACAAACAAGGGAGACTTTATAGTTTCAAAATAAATGTATCAAAACACAGTGGCATGAAGTTACATGATGAATGGGGTGGAGAGGAAGCAGCCCTTAGGAAGACCAAACCCACATACATAAGGAGACAGCAATTAGGAGGCCCAGGATAGGGTTTATTTGAAAGTATATTTAAAACTAGATGAAAGATATTTGGATCTTTGAAAATGCCCTAGAAACTGAATGAAAACAACAACTCTCTTTTATCAGAGCTCTGACTCATAGACCTGCTATTATAATAGAAAGACCTTAGTTGAAATACATTAAAAAAATACATATATTCTTTTAAGTAGCTTAAGTTATCATACACGCAGATTTTTTTTTAAGGATCCCAGAAGCAGTCCCGTGTATGGACAACCTAAACAGAAGTGGCTGATTTTATAGGTGAAAAAATTGAGTCACAGGGGGTGTTAAATTGAAATAGTAAATTTCCTTAAGATACTACATATGACTCCTGTTTGATACCAGTTGTACCACCATCAGTTAGAATTAATCAATTTATTTATGATCCATCAAGTTCAAGCCTTTAATATCATGAAGAATCTTGTGCCTTAAAAAAGGGCAACTTAGGTGATACAAAAATATGTCTTAAAATAACTAATTCACGCAATTCTGTTTGAGAAACTGATTAGTTTGGTGGAGTCTGGGATTTAGTTAAGTATTAGGTCAAAGGACTCTCCTTAATGGAATTCGTCTTATATGAGACTTAAGTTTAAAGTAGATGGCTGTTCATCTTTGGGCTGCTTAGGTAGCTTGCCCAAGAAGGGCTAGGCTCACTTCAGCCTTATGGTTCAATAATAACAGCCATGGCTACTATGTGAGAGCCGACTGTGTAGAGTGCATCGTGCAGACAGCTAACCAGACATGACCTCATTTCATTTTCTTCCAAACTCCTAGAGTGTGTGTGAGGGACACCGTAATTCCTCGCATGCCGGAATGCTCCAAGGAGGACTCCATTTCTGTTCTCACAGTTATTGGGTACACCCGTAGTCCAGGAGGAACTTGGAAAACCTGCAAACTCTCAAGCTTAGCAAGGGGATGTCAAACTGAGGACCACAAAGCACATTTCCTCAGGGCAGCTTTCCCTGAACACTCTCTTCCCCCCATCCCCAATTAAGTCAGCCCTTTCTAAGTTCTCCTTACAACATACAGTTCCTTTCTAGCACTCAGCAGTTTGTAATTATATATTCATTGCATGATTACTGGTTGGGTCTGCTTCCCTACTAGACAGTAAGCTCTATGAAGGTGTTTATTGTGTTTATTTTGCTTTTTATTCCACTAAGTCCAGTGTCTGGTGTATTGCACGTACTCAATAAATATTTACGGAATAGGTGAAAGTGGTATTTCTTTGTCTTTTTGGTACCATCCCTGACATAAACTGAAACAGGCATGAGATTGACGTGGGAGAGAGGCCTGGGAGTTCAGAAGGTTCTGTAAGCAGGTGAAAGGCCATGGCTGGCACAGAGGTAGACAGATGAGCCAGCTGGGAAGAATTTTCCACATCAGAGGGGAAAAGACCTTCCCACTAAAAAGACAGGCATCCTTGACGAGTAGATGACTTGAGTTTGCTGCCTGATTTTGTGTTTTTAGGTTCGAATGTTTTATAGTTCTGTGTTTTATATTCCTTTCCCCTGCCCCCTTAGTTAGTTTGAAGTGTCATGAAAGGGTCCAGGGATAGACACGTTATTAAGAGAAGCTATCAAAATGGATTTTAAGAGAACGTTTTATGGAGAGTAGCTCTGCAGAGGGCAAAGTCACATTAAGACAGAGCATCCTCATTGGATAACCTGGGCTGATGTTTCACAGTTTATGGAGCTTTCAGATCATCTGATTCTCATGGCTGTCTTGTGAAGTAGACATTTCAGAATCAAGGTTCTCAGTTTACAGATGAGGAAAGGGAGGCTCAGAAGAGGTTGATTTATCCAAGCTGAAGTGAAAACAAGAACAAATGAACTTTTTGAGTGTTTACTATGTGTTGAGGGACTACATTAAGCCCTTTATAGTGAGTACATGATATGATCCTCACCGCAGCCTCATGAGGGAGGTAACCATCATGATTGTTTTCATTTTACAGATGAGGAAACTGACACTTGGAGAGGTCAAGTGATTTGCCTCAAATTACGTAATCAAGAAGCATAAAGCCAGGCTTCAAACCCAGATAGTGTCTCAAAAGTGTGGATGATAAACTCCTATGCTAATAAGTAGCATTGGAAGTTCTCCAAGAAAGTACACTGTGTTATTTGTGTTTGCTACTACAGTTCTTTTGACTCCTGGTTCAACTCAGGCTACTATTTTTTTTTTAAAACCTGTTCGCAGTTTCATCTTCACTTAGAATTTATCAGTTGGAGGCCACAGTGATGCATTGCATATGAGTGAAATTACATCAATTAATTGCAGACAAAAATCCCCTACATTTATTAACTTAAAAATTATTGAATATAGTTACTAATATTATTTGTTAGAAGTGCTTATCACTTAATAACTACAGGACACATTCTATTGAATGTGTTGGCGAAAACTTGCGTCTTTTGCTGAAAGTGTACAAAACATTATTAAGAAGCATAAAAAAAAATCTGTCCATGAAAATGTGTTTATATGAGTTCTTTTTAGACCGATATCTCTTCAAGGAGATAACAATGACCAACAATGACCAGAATGTTTTGTGCCCTCAATAGATCCGAGTCTTTCTCCCTGTGGGTTATTTTAACATTATACTTTGTAATTGAAAAGAGAACATGAAAATGCCATACTATGTAGCTTAGAAGAACAACAAAAAGCTGTTGCCTAGAGATCTAAATAGGAAAGTGATCGAGCCAAAATTTTTGGCCTATGTGCAGAGCTGTGAACCAAGCTAGACACCTGAGGTCAATGAGCAGACAGCTTGGCACAGAGGGTCATTTATGTGTCTTTTGAATATCACTGACTGCATTTCAAAGCCACATTAGAAAGGATACTGGCTCATATTTGGCTTTTTGTATTGTGTGCCTCTTCTCCTCTCCATTGTGGATAACTGAGGTTTTAATATACAGTAGTGACATTCTAGTAGATGAAGGAAGGGGGCAGTCCCCAAGGGCAATCTGAACTTCTGCTTAGTATATTTACTCTTGCTGTTTTCCTTCCTCCTCACTTGTAATTCAGGAGGTTCTCTGAGAAGAGAGAGACAGCAAGGCTTCTTAGATGGATCGAAGGACCATGAGCTGGGATACCAGGTTCTATGAAAAGGTCTGGTGTTAAATTTGCTCTGCTACCTTTAGGCAAATCATTGATCACGCTGTGCTTTAGTTGCTTCCTGCACTTGCTAAATGTAAATAGCATGTATTTGAGTATATTGTGATTGTTATAGAGTATTTTAAATGTGTGGGTGATTTATTTTTCCAGGCCAGCTGCTCAGGTATAAAGCAAATGCTGCTCCTTTCGATGCTAGGCTTCGTGGCAGTCAACTAACCCCAAATCTTTCTGACTACAGCAGCCATCTACTTGCTTCTTGTTCTGACACATTTTGCAGTCTCTGAGCTATACAGCTTGGTGTGCTTACTCTATAGTTGGGGCATACCTTTCTGTCTCCTTTGTCTTCAGAAATGAAATGTGCCATTTTATGCACTCCTGCTGCTCTTGCCCCCACTTAAAAAAGATGAAGGCTTTCTTTTGGGACAGAGCTGCTTTTTCTGTGACACTGATTCCAACAGACAGGAGAGAGAGTCTATATAATAAACAAACAGTTATTTGGACTTGCTACTATAGTACCTTTTTGATGATTTGGGCCAGGACCACTGGAGGTTTGAAATAGATTTAGTAAGGCACAGGCTGTTTGGCAGGAAGCAGTCAGGGGGCCTACTGGAAAGAGAGAAAACAAAGCACCCCCCCCCCGTGCCCCACCCTTTTCTTTGGTTATAGCGTGTCACATTAGGCAATGAGATATTCCTGTTAGCCAAAGGTACCAAGGTGAGATTCTCAGAAGCTAAGGTGTTGATGGGTAAGGAATGATTTTGTTCCCCATCTGTGGATCACCACCCCACTGACTCATAAATGAAAATCCCTGAAGTGCAATATGGAATTAACCAAAAGGTTTATTTCTTTCGTTTTGAACTAAAATAAAATGCATTTACATTATTTCTGGTGCAATTAAATTAAAAGCATTTTCCAAGCAAATCTAGGAAAGTATTATTAAAGTTAGAGGTCCCACCAAATATGTTACTCTTTAGTTGTAGCTTGGGTAGCAGCAGGAAGAACTGCAGACACAGGAACACAGTGTAACCCTTCAGTTTTGAAACGTTGCTAGGTCTCTCAGTGCTATAAATGATCAAAGAAACATCCGGGTAAAGACCTCTCCCAGAGCTGAGTTCGCTTTAAGAGTGTTGGGTCCAACTTCCGTCTGTTAGTTCAAGGAAACGAGGCAGCCGGGGATTCTAATTTGGGGTCTTCATTCTTGGGCAGGGTTATCAATACATCAAAACATTACTTTTGTGTGCCCCAGCTGCAGTAGCTTCCAACAATGGCAGAGCTGTCACTCCTGCCTCTTAGAAACACGTAGCCAGCAACTTGTCACGCTTGAGGAACAGGACAGGCAGGTAGTGGTGGTGGGAAAGGAAGAGGAAGGGAGGGATTGGTGGCATCCTTTCCCCCTAGATTCTTCCTGCAAAGCAGGGTGGAGGCTCTTGGGGTGGGGTTCTGGCTGGTCGGCTATAAATGCAAATTGGAAACTACGCAGCTGAGCTGGTATCAAGAACTGGCGGCGTTCGTCTCTGGGAAGGACTTGGGTCAGGATGTACGGAAGGGATGAGACTCCCCCCCTTCGCCCCCGGGACAATCGGCACGATCAGGTGAAAATCCCGCCGGGGAGTGGGATGACTGTAGAGAGGCAGCGACTAAGGCGAGGAAAGACCAGAGGTCCTTCGGGCACCACCTTGCAGCGGCAGGGAGGCTGCAGTTACCGCCTTCGGAAGAGATCGCTCCTGCCCTAAAAGCATTAAAACCATCTCCACCATTATCAGAGGCCGAGGCAGACACGGGAGGCGGGAGCGCGCGCCGAGCGAATGCGCGCTCCCTTTGTCCCACCTCCCGGCCGGCCCGCTCACAGGACGCAGGGCGCGCGCCCGGAGAGAACGCGCCCCAGCGGCTCCTGCGTGGTCCGGGTGGAAAGCGGCGCCGGCGGCAGCGGCGTTCCGCAGGCGGAAGGGAAGGGGGAGGTGACGAGGCAGTGCGCGGCTGCTCCTCCCCACCCCCCGCCTCGGCCCTGAAGGGGCTGGATGGGCAAGTTGGGCGCGATGGCTCGAGCCCGGGCGGCGGCGGCGGCGGCCGGAGGCGGCGGCGCCTCCTGCTCCTCGCCCCGGCGCCGGCGGTGATCGGAGCGAGCGGCCGCGGCCCCCGATGAGACTGCTGGCGGGCTGGCTGTGCCTGAGCCTGGCGTCCGTGTGGCTGGCGCGGAGGATGTGGACGCTGCGGAGCCCGCTCACCCGCTCCCTGTACGTGAACATGACCAGCGGCCCCGGCGGGCCGGCGGCGGCCGCGGGCGGCAGGAAGGAGAACCACCAGGTACGGGCCGGGGCCGGGGCCGGGGCCGGGGCGGGGGCGTGGCGGCGCGGCCTTCCTTCCCGCGCTGGGCCTGCTATTGTGCGGGGCGGCCCGGCCCTCGCCCTGCCGCCCTGGCCCCTCAAAGTTTTCCCTGCGTCTTCCCCGCCGGGCACCCGCCCCGCGACCCCGGGTTCTCCCGGCCCCGCGGCGCCTTTTGTTCGGCGGCGCAGGCGGAGGACGGCCTCCCCTTCCCCCTCCCCGGGCCCGGGCGTGGGCGCCCCGGAGCCCCGCATTGTTCGTGGGTCCCGGGCGGTGGTTGCGGACGCTCGGTCCCCTCGACGTCCGCGCCCGGCGGCGGGACTGGAGGAACTTTGGGGCCGGCGCGTGGCCAGGGGCACCCATCTGGCACCCGGGCCCGAGCTAGGAAAGACCCGACCAAGCCCATCACCCCGTACAATCTTCCTAACCCCTAAGAAACAAAACGAAAAGCCAGTCCCTCTTTTTGTCCAGTTGAATCCCTGAACATACAAAGGGTCATAAGGAAATTGAACCGTGTCTCGTGAGCCATTTAACTCTCTGGGCTAATTCGGGGGACATTTTCCCTAAGCACTTAAAAAATGTGTTTGACAGGTCCTCCCTCCCATCCTAGCGAACCTTCCGAGGTCTTTAAACTTCGATTTAGTTAGCGGACTGGAAAGGTTGTGATAAGAGGGAAGACGATGCAGGCTTTTACGGGAAGGGTTTTTAAAACAGTACCAGGAAGGAACGAATTCTTCTAAGAGTTGTAATTATGGTTCGCGAGCAATGTGATGTGACTGGTTAGATAGTTTTTCATGAGCTCAGTTTTGTGCCGCTTAAAGAAGCATGGACAGGTCAGCTGTAGAATTGAGTGAGATATTTCATATTTGACCATAATGTAGTTTGCAGTTAACGTTACATTCATTGAAAAGAGGTTTTTGGACTCAGCCAGAGTGCTGGTTTATAATCGCTAGCATTTATAGTACATTTTGCCTTTCCAGAGAGCAGTAACTAATTATTCCCATCTTGCGTCTCATCATTTTCATATATTTCTCATTTTCCTGTGTTACTTTTCTTCTTATGCCAGGTGTTCAGAGAATTTACAACCAGGTTGATTCCATGTGTTTTAATGAGGGTAAAGAATTATCTAAGAAGAAGAAGATAAAGGAATTTATTTAGGAAAGTAAAGTTTTTATTTAGGAAATGTTTATATTGACTTTTTTGTATTTTTAAAGGAATGCTGAATTTCCATATTTTTTTGAAAGCCTCCAGCGATTGCAATTTTTTAGGTGATCTATTCTTTTCTCCTTTCCATTATGATATTGTTAGGAGTGTACATAAACTTTGTAATCTTAAATTGTAAAACCACATTTATTGCTGTGGATTAATGATACTGGTTCATTCTTACAGAAACAGCTCCAAAATGTATTGTATTGTTGACTGTACAGTTATCAGAATGTCACATATCTTTATGGAACATGGATAATGGTGTAGAACAATGAATTAGAAATGTCATTTTTAACAAGCAGTGGATAGGAAAAAAAGAGGTTTATTTTCACTGGAGTTATGGTTGAGTCTTTTAGTTGTTGGTGTTAATGGTAACACTTGTCCTGATTACCTCTACAGCAACTCGATACATTTTCAGTCGATAACGTTTTCAGAGCTCATGAAAGAATTGCACCTAATTTTAACAATTGAAAAACTACTTAAATAGTGTGATTTTTGGGGAGCCTCTCCCAACAGGAGATACTTCCTAATTGTGTACCTTTTTAAAGCTAAATCTGTCAGGTTCTAATGAAAACTAATACTGGTTCAGGTACCCCATTTACTTTGTTATGCTTACTGAGATAAGAATGTGTATGTGTGTGCACGCATGTGCTTATGCATGTGTGTTAACCAGTCAGTTGCACTAACAATTTGGCAGATAATTTCTCTGGAATGAAGACTTAACATGGTTGGTGTTTTCTGAATATTTAGGGAGGGATCTTTTTTTTAGAATTATGAATACGGACCTTAATTTAAGGTGAATACGTTCATATTATGAAAATAATCGTCCATGAATACACATTAAAATGCACAAACGAAAAGTGCATATAGAAACCACCATGAGATAAAGTGAAGTAGGAGACTGTCAGTTTCTGTATCATGGCTGAATTGATGATTTCTTACCAGCTTTATAGTCCAGGATCCTGGGTTTGCCTTGTAACTTTGTTGCTTGTGAGGCAACTTTAACTGTTCTCCTTTTTCAAATTGATAGTTTTATACAAGGTCTTCTGGTGTTCATTTGGGTGGGTGAGTTCCATAGCCAGCCACATCTGGTTCTTTTGGAGTTGCATGAAAGTAGGGTAATGGATTTGATTGAACCATGCTCAGCACAATTTTTCCTTCTGGTTATTTTATTAAGGAATTACGACGGAGAATTCTGTGGTTCAAAGAGAGATCTTGGGCAATGTTTATTCATTAAAAAGTGCTCTTTCGTTAGTATAGCCTGGAGATGCAAGGGTCCTTTGGGCTAAAACCTCTCTAAAACTATAGTAGCAGCTTCATTTTAATAACTTGGTTTGGTGTGCTAGCTTAAAAACTAGGATTATGTTTCACTTTGGGCAAGCAGGAGAAGCAGTGCTCCACTTAGAGCAGGGATGTGGCCTGCAGGCCAGATTGATCTCACTGACTTTTTATACAGCCTGTGAAATGGGAATAGCTCTACATTTTTAAATGGTTAGCAAGAACAAAATTGAAATAATATTTCATAACGCATGAAAATTTCAAATATGAAATTCAAATTTCAGTGCCTACAAATAAAGTTTTACTAAAACAGAGCCAGTGCTTCCGAGCTACAACAGCTGAGTTGAGTAATTGCTACAGTATGGCCTGCAAGCCTAAAATATTTACTACCTGTCCTTTTACAGAAAAAGAAAAAAATTTTTCCAAAAGAAAATCCCCAGCTTCCTTAATCAGCATCTTATTCTTAATCACAGGTGGCAGGGTGAGTATATTGACTCCTTGGGTGAAGTAGAGCCAGGCAGTGAGAAACTAGTAGATATCACTTTTCAAGATTGGCAAACTGAGAACTTCAAAAGAAAAAAAAAAATCTTTTTGGATCTAGTGTTTTTGATGCATTGCGCCTAGTGCTTAAAGTTAATGCAACTATTATGGAGCTATTGAAACTTGAAAGTACCCTTAGCCCCACTAACTGGATTCTTGGTAATAACAGTCATTCAACAGTATCTCTATTGATGGAGTGAAAGAATTGTTACAGAACTTGATGGAATCAAACCGCCACAATTTCTTCAGGTGACTTACTGCAAGGTTTTTTGAAAGCACAGATAACATTCAATATCCGGAATTATTAAGGTGTAACTTAAAATTTCAAGTATGTGTACACCTGTGACTTATTTTTTCACCTTCTTGTATAAGCTGTGCTATGCCACAAGTGATGATGAATTCAAGATAGAATTGAAATCATTTGGTTTTCTTTTTCCCAAATGAAAAAATACATGGATATCACAGCCAAACATTGTGCCAAAGGACAGATTCAGTTTCCTGTCCCCTTACCCCTCATTTACCTTGTGGAGGTTGACTGAAATCAGGCATGAGTTAACAGTGCTTCAAGGATAGTCAGCCAGCTAGCCAGATGACGCTGATGGATTGGTGTCCTCCTCTGAACTGCCTTGGAGAGTTGGGAGGCCTTTGCAACTGAATACCAAAGAGACTTTGGAAGGGGTTTCTTTCCTTCCTTATAACCTGTGTTGAAATCCCCAACCAGTGTTTGCTTCAGTTTCATCAGATCTCTTTCTTTTGCTGGACGTACCAGCGGTCTTTATGTTCCCCTTTAAAGGTGCACTAGAAGATCCTAGGAACTTCTAATAAAAAGGCTTTGTTGTTTAGACCGTCTGAAGCTTTGTTAAAATTTTAGGATTATAAAATACTAACAGTGAGTGAGTTCGAAATGAGGATTGCTAGTAATTTATTAAATTAAGATATAATTTCATTTGTATAAATCATTTCCTCCCATGGATGTGAGGGTGTCTGTCACTCTTTGCATTGAAATCTCATATAAAGAGGTTATTGGGTTGGATATATATCATTTGTAGGAAAATGGTGAATGGTTTGAATATTTATGCCTGTGCTGTGCTTAGATGCAAGAAGGTGTCAATGGTGAAATGTCTGGACTGAGTTGTTTGCATTGCAGAAACTTAGAATGTGATTTTTGAATCCTTGGCTGTCAGGGTCAGTGTCGCAGCAGGCTTGGTCTGATCACCCGTGGCAGGAGAAAAGATTCTATGTTCATGGACCCTGAGCAGTGGAGCTTTTCTGATTGTTTTTGGTGGCACCAAATGTTTTAGGTCTTCGGTTATCCATTTCTTTTGAGAGTGGCTGCATGCCCAGATCTACAGTGTGGTTTTTAGGCATTCCCTTGAACTGCATTTTTCCTCTGACCAGCCTTTCCCCTGGACAGGAAGAGGAAGGCAATATGAACAGTTATTGGGCTTCTGCTGTGTGTCAGGCACTTTACATTTATTATCTGCTGTGATCCTCATAACGTCTCTCTGAGGGACCTGGTACCATCCCCAGTTTACAGACAGAAGATTGAGGCTAAAAGAGATGAGACTTGCTCAGGAGCACAGAGCTCATAGATAGTAGAGTTGGATTTTCAACCCAGCTTTGCCTGGTTTCAAGGCCCAGGCTTTTTCAAAAAAACTGCTTGCCCCTCCCGGTAAACCTTGTGTTGTCTGAGGGGCGGTGAAAATAGGCTTGCCTTCTTCATAGGAAACTGCCCCCACTCTGGGGGGCTCTGTGTAGACTTTGAAGTTAGGTAGCTGTGTATACAATACTAGTTGAAGATTTTGCAGTTTGTGAGTTAGATGAGAATGGGACAACTGCTTGAAGTTCTGGCCTTTTTATCTATTTTGTGCATGCTTTTTGTAAAGCTTAAAGTTGAAAAAAAAAATTCTTACCCGCAGTGTCTTTTTTCTGACACCAGCCAATTTTCTAATTTTCCATCACCAACTGGGTGTCCAACAATTCAGTCCTGTTCTGACACTAACTACCTGGAGTTAGGGTCAGACTCCACAGGGTTAAGGACTTAGTCCTACAAGACTGCCCTCACTCAGAGGCCATCTGCAAGTCCCTGGTCTCCAGGCTACCAGTGCTTTTGTCAAACTTGGCTGCAAATTCAGGGTTCCCACAATACCTCCCTCCCTCCCCAGGCTGGAGAATTTGCTAGAATGACTCACAGAACTTAGGAAACACTTTACTTACGTATATTGGTTTATTATAAAGCATACAAGCTGGGAACAGCCAAGTTGGAAGAGATACATAGGGCAAAGTATGGGAGGGTGGGGCTTGGTGTAGAGGTTCCATGTCCTCTCTGGTGAGCCACCCTCCCAGCATATCAGTGTGTTTAGCAACCCAGAAGCTCCCAGAACCCTGTAGTTTAGGCTTCATTACATAGGCATGATTGTTGAAATTATTGGCTTGGTCCCTATCCTGAAGCAATCTAGGTCGAGCCATCTCCTTAGCATACAAGAGATATTCTTATCACTCTGGAGATTCCCTAAGGGTTTTAGGAACTCTCTGCCAAGAACCTGGGACAAAGACCAAACATTTATTTTTATTATACCACATTATCTAAAATCTGTAAGTTGGTTTTTTATAACTTTCCGATTCTATTAGTGTACTTTGTATTTTTGGAAAAAATACATTGTATATCACGTTTGACTAGTTGATATACTCAAAAAATAATTTCAGAAAAACTTTCAACTATATCCCTCAGTCTGATAAGCAAATATAATTTTATAGGAAAATTGCATTCCTAGTTTGAAGGAGCAAGTCATCAACCAAGGTTATATAAATATTAGGAGATGTTAATGGACTTAATAAAGAAATTTTTAAGACAGTACGACCTAATATTTCATGACTTTGATTAGCTAATACTGTCAAACACATGTGCAGAACTCCTGTTGTACACCTGATTGGCTGTTCATTATTTGGCTAATTATTAGTGTCTTCGCAGTGTTGTTGCAAGTAGGGAGAATATTGCTATTTACTGGAATTTTTAGATGTTATGTTTGGTTATCACATCCTACTTTATACTTGGCATCAGCAGATGACAGAATGGAGTAATTCTGGCTTGATTGAAGTTTGTTACCTAAGAGATTTCTTTGGTTATTTAACTGAATACAATTTGAGTGAGCTTTAAAGGCAGATGCTAAGAAGATGCTTTTTCAGACACTGTGGTCTCCAGCTGAGTAGTCGGGCCCCACAGTAGAGCTGGCACATAGTCCTTTCAGTGTGAAAATTTAACAAGCTTAGTACTTTGTTCTTGCCTGTGCACCTTTGTCTCTGCAGTCTTTGAGGAGCACACATTCAAAGAACTCACCTGCTTGAAAGTGCACAGGAGCCGGCAGACAGGCCGCCCAGTGCTGTGAGCTCAGTACAGCTTTTCATTTAAGCTGGCTTGTCTGGAGAGAGGTAACTCCAGGGGGCCTGCCTGTTGTGCGCAGGGAGTCCTGCACGGATTTTCTCTCTAGTTGCCATTTCGCCTTAAGGACAAGGTGGCGACTGCTCATTTAAGGCTCTGAAGGTCCTGGCCAATGTCATACAGTCCCATTGCTTATTTTGTTTCTGATTTTATTTTTCCCTCTGGAATGTAAGTTCCCTGAGGCCAGGGAGTCCATCTTTTAATTTAATCATAAAAATTATGCTGGCACAGTTGGGAAACACTACTGGAGAGTCAGAACAATGAAATTTTTTCTAGGTAAGCCCGTGTAGGGGTTCTCAAACAGGGGGCATTTGGCAGTGCCTGGGACATTTTGGGTTGTCACTTGGGGTACTAGTGACATCTGATGGGTAAAGGCTAGGGATACCGGTTAACATTCTGCAATGCACAGGTCAGCCCCTGTAACAAAGGATTATCTGGCCCCAAAGGTCAGTAGTGCCTAAGGTTGAGTGAGAAACCCTGGTTTATAGGAATTTAGTTACTATCTAGACCAGATTATTGTTTCTCTAGACATACATAGTCCAGTTTAATTGGTAGCATAGTCCTGTCTTTTCTTAAGCAGACACACTGGGTAGAGTTAAGAGAAGCTTCTTTGAAAGAAACTCTTATAAGAGATGAACCTGGAACAGGAATTTGAATCAGCTGGAGCTGCTTAGGCACCTCAGGCTTTCGGTTTGTTCACAAGTTGCAGGGTGGTAGGTGAAATGTAAAGCACTTGGCCGGGTGCGTGACATGTGGTAGGTACTAAGTGTCTTCCTTCATTGCTTGCTTGCTTGCTTGTGGTAGGTAATGCAGTTTTGTGGTAGGTGGGTAGCTTTAACCATTGTTTGCAGAATTGGGTTAAAACAAGGCCTTGTAGAAACCTTGGAGTTTGAGAAATTGACAGAAACCCAGTGACAGCTGTCTCTGTCGTTATCTTTGTTTCCCCCAGGACTTCGTTAGAAACTCCAAATTCTGTTTAGACTGTGCGTGATTCTTAACAGTAATTCATTTGATGAACATATATTGTTCATCTGTATCTGTGCCAGGCACTGAAGTCATTCATTTTTCTTTTTAATTAGAGATAAGGGGTGGGGTCTTGCTATGTTGCCTAGGCTGGACTCGAACTCCTGGGCTCAAGCTATCCTTCCACCTCAGTCTCCTGGGTACCTGGAGCTACAGGTGCTCTGCACTACGCCTGGCTGAAGTCATTAGTTGTCCCTACCTGTATGAAGGTCTCAGTCTATCTAGGAAGATAGACACTAAACATACAATTGTGTACAATTATTCAATTCAGAGGTCATAAATGTTACCACGGAGACAAATGGAATGTGTGAGAGGATATTAGAACAGGAGGCCTAACCTAGTCTGGAAGGCCAAGGAAAATATACCTAGAAAATATTTAGGCTGAGGTTGAATTAATCAGGTGAAGAAGAGGAGGAGGGTTGGGTGGTTGGAAATATAGGGGGCAGAGCAAATACTATGTGAGACAGCCATGGGAAAGGAGCCTTCCAGAAAAAGAAAGAAGAGTAGAACACTGTGACATAAGGACCAGGTGTTGTGGGTTGGTAGGGAATGCCAACCAGGTGAAGCTGTGGACACAGAATGGACAAAGGTCATGTAGGGCCTTGTAAGGCAGCCATTTTGAGTATTTTGGATATTATCCTAAGATTCCTGTGAAGCAGCATACTGACATGATCAGATTTACATTTAAAAATTTGCATCTTTAAAGAGGTTTGCTTATGTTTTCAAATCACTTTTAATTTCTGGAAGATGAAACTGCTACCTACATTTTGATATGTGTGTATTTTAAAAAACTCAACTTTATTGAGATATAATTCACATACCATAAAATTTATCTTTTAAAAGAGTACAGTTCATTGGTTTTTAGTATAATCACAGAGTTGTGCAGCCATCGCCACTATCCAACTTTGGAATATTTCATTACCCCAAAAAGAAACCCTATAGCAGTCACTCCCATTGCTCCCTTTCCCTAGCCCATGGCAATTACAATCTGCTTTCTGTTGCTGGATTTGCATATTCTATACATTTCATATAAATAGAATTTTATTAATACAATGTATGGCCTTTTATGGCTGGCTTATGTTACTTAGCATAATGTCAAAATTTGTCCATGTCGGAGCAAGAATTAGTACTTCATTCTTTTATTATGTCAGAATATATATACTGTTGTATGGATCTAGCACATCTTGTTTCTCCAGTTGATGGACATTTGAGTTTCTGCTTTTTGGCAATTATGAATAATGCTGCTATGGAACTGACATTTGTATCATGCAAATGATCAGGAAGGACATACATTTCAACCTTTATCTTTAAAGAGAAGAGCTTTGTTCCTTTTTGTTCTGTAGCATATTCTGTTCAGTAAGCAGTTTCTTTTCTGGAAGACCTGTGTGGCAGTGAATATTCAACCCCATAGGTTAATGTTGACGAATTAAGAGAAATGCTTTAAAAACTTGAATTTCCATGTTGGCATTTGAGAGCAATATTTGCAGTTAATGGTGCCAGTTCTTGCTTAGTTTTGGAAGTCGGAGTCCATTGTTGTTCTAGTTGTCCGTTGACAAGTGGATGCCAAGGAATTCTTAGCTCCTCTGTTTTCATTTGAGTGACTTCTTGTCCACATTAATAGAATGTACCCGATTGCCTGTTATCAAGGTGATAGCTTTCATTTTGATTAGTCATTTCAGAGAATAAAAAGTAAATAAAAGTCAGAATGGCCTCAGTATTATGGAGTTCAGAATGTGTACCAGGATGTCACGAGTATAATGAAAAATGGTTTATGACCTGCACTGGAGCATGACTTCAGGGACAATAAGTATTAAGAGTTAGTAAATGATTAAGCAAGAACATTTTCAGACCAAGGAAAAGAGTAGGCGGTGAATGTAAGAAGTTCATAGTTTGTCATACAGGGTGGACAAAATAAAAATAGCTTTATATAAGCTATAGCAGTTTTGATAGCAGTGGTTAAATGGCAAATTAGCACAAATCAGTCAACAACTGGAAAGGTTTGGTTTATCCAGTTTAGGGTACAGGGTTTGTAAAATGATTAATTTTTTTTTTTTTTTTTTTTGAGACCGAGTCTCACTCTGTTGCCCAGGCTAGAGTGCCATGGTGTCAGCCTAGCTCACAGCAACCTCAAGGGATCCTCCTGCCTCAGCCTCCCGAGTAGCTGGGACTACAGGCATGTGCCACCACGCCCAGCTAGTTTTTTTTTTTTCTATATATTTTTAGCTGTCCAATTAATTTCTATTTTTTTGGTAGAGACGGGGTCTCACGCTTGCTCAGGCTGGTTTCAAACTCCTGAGCTCAAACGATCAGCCCGCCTCGGCCTCCCAGAGTGCTAGGATTACAGACGTGAGCCACCACACCCGGCTGTAAAATGATTAATTTTTAAAATTTAATGTGCCTGTTTGCTTGTTTGTGTTGGCTTATAACTGGTTCCTTTTATTGTTAGCGTCAGGAATGTTACCCAAGATTTCATTGAACATTTAGCAAGCTTAGGATGACTGTAAAATTGGTCCACCAGTTGTGCAAGCCTTTACAGGACACCTACTGCCGATAAATGGTCATATTTGTCAGGAGGAAGCAAGTTAACTCTTGGTCAATAGACTTCTTATTGGGAAAAATTGGTTGTTTCATAGCAGATAATAGATTAATAGTAACTGCTCTACTCTACAGTTTCATCACTGTACTTAATGTACTTACTCTTATTTATCAGACCATGTTAGAAGAATCTCATTGCCATGATTATTACAGGATTCTCACTATGTGCTTTGTGCTATTTTTAGGACTTGCCAGCATTATCTTGTTTAATCGTCGTAGTACCCTACCAGGATAGATAGATAACCAGTGACATCTCTAGTCTACAAATGAGTAAATAGAAGCTCAGCGATTAAGTGATTTGTCCGAGCTCACATGGAATGGCAGAGCCAGGATGTGATTGTGGGGCTAACTCTGAAGCTGTTATACAATCTGCGTCCCCACTTCTCTGGTGTGCTAACTCTAAGTGAATACAGAAAACATTTATTATGGAAGATTAAACTTCATCTACAGTTGATGTTCTTGAATTTTGTTCTAAACAGTGCATTCTGGTTAGAGCCTATTCTTTGAAATCTAGTTCTTAGCGTCTTACTTTGTCTTCTCATTGATTGCAGTATGACCTTAAGTAACTTCTTAATCTTTCTTGAGCACACTTTGCCTGACTGTAAGAATGTCACATGACCTGTTTGTAAAGCAGAGCTCAAGATTTCTAAAGATCTCTTCTATGTAATCTATAAGAAGAAAGGCAACTTAATCTGGTTAGTGGACTGTTAAATTCTGTTTCTTACTCTGCCATTGATTTGTTTGGTGGTTTTGAGTTAAGTCGTTGGATTATATGACTGTTTTTTTAATCTAAAGAAACAAGGTTAACGCTAGCTATTTGTTTTCTGATGTTGGATCTTTGTGAAAGAGAGGCCAACAGAGCTTTTCTAGATGGCAGAGGGTAGAGTGACTAAAGCACTGGGCCACGAGTCAGAATACCTGGGCTTAAGGTCTGGTTCTGTCACCTACTAAGCTGAATGACCCCAAAGCCTCTTCACCCATCCCTCACCCTCTCTACTTACCTTCAGGGCAGTTAAGAGAATTAAATGAGAAGTCATGTGTGAAGAAGTATTTTATACTTTATAGGTCATATGAATATAAGAGATGATTATCCTCAAAGTACCATGAGATTAGAATATTTGGAAATCTTTGATTTGATTTAGTCTTTTGTTTTTGGATTCTTAGGTGACACTTCAGTGTGTGTTTTAATTTTTGTTTTTCTTTCTTCTTTTTTTTTAGTGGTATGTGTGCAACAGAGAGAAATTATGCGAATCACTCCAGGCTGTCTTTGTTCAGAGTTACCTTGATCAAGGAACACAGATCTTCTTAAACAACAGCATTGAGAAATCGGGCTGGCTATTTATCCAATTATATCATTCTTTTGTGTCATCTGTTTTTAGCCTGTTTATGTCTAGGACATCTATCAATGGGTAAGTGAATCTTGGACATTTTTTCTTTATCCTTAGGTTTTAAAAAGGAAAAATGAAAAAGAAAAATTATCTTGTTCAACATATTGACCACCTCAGCTACAACACTTCTACTAGTCAGAATCCTTGACAGTTGGTCCAGTGTTCTAACTTTCTGTAGTTATGTTCTTTAAATTCACCTTAACTTGACAAATAGCCTCATTAGTCTATGTTTTCATGGCAGGAGTTACTCAGGGCAATGCTTCTCTGCTTTGATGTACACAGGAATCACCAGGGGATCCTGTTCAAATGCAAATTATGAGTCAGTAAGTCAGGACTGGGCCTGAGATTCTGCATTTTAACAAGCTCTCAGGTGATGCCACTGATGCTGCTGGATATTGCTGGTTCTGGACCACAGGGTGGCAAGACCCTTGGAACCAAGCCCTTAAGCTGTGGCCCTTAAGCCCTTATGCTTAGCTGTAAGATCTTTGCCTTCAAACACTTCCCAGTATTGTAGGGGGAGCTAATTAATCACTCTAACAATGGGTGATGGTCTGTTTTGAGTGAAGAGTACTACATCTGTTTTTTTTGTTTTTTTTTTTTGAGACAGGGTCTTGCTCTCTTACCTGGGCTAGAGTATAGTGGCATCATCATAGCTCACTGCAACCTCAAACTCCTGGGCTCAAGCAATCCTCCTACCTCAGCCTCTTGAGTAGCTGGGAGTATAGGCAGGCACCACTATGCCCACCTAATTTTTCTATTTTTTGTGGAGATGGGGTCTTGCCATGTTGCTCAGGCTGGTCTCGAATTCCTGGCCTCAAGTGATGTTGCCACCTCAGTCTCCCAAAATGCTAGGATTACAGGTGTGAGCCACTGCACTCAGCCTATATCTGTTCTTAAATAATGTCTAGGCTTACCAGAATTTTGTAAACTTATAGTGGAATTCTCTGTCCCCAGAGTGGTTCCCTCATATACATCCATAGAAGCAGCTCTGGGACTATTTTTTATCCTTTCTTGGCCAACTTTTCAAGCAGCCTCAAGGCTCTAGAATCCAGAAAGCCAAAAACAAAAGCAATAGGGGCTCAATGCTTAATTAAAAAGCCTTGTCGGACCAGTAAAGTCACTGGTTGGGCCCACTTTTCTTTTCCCTTGAGGGTTGGAGCCAGTTTCTACAGAATGTCTGGATCCCCAGTCTATCATCTGGTCCTTAAATATGTTTTCAGGCACTGCAAGCCATTTCTCAAGATATCTTACTTGATTTTCTTCATTGTTTATATGAGATTGCCATACGTTTGCTTCAGCAGACAGTTGTTATTTTTATATTGGTAGTTGAGTTTATAAAACTCGGTCTGACATTTTGTTCCTAAAATTCTTGTACCGAATTTCTTTTCTGTACCATTTATTCTTCCTTTGGAGATCAGATGGGTCACTGTAGCAGAGATTCTTATCCTTTATTGGGTCCTGTACCTCTGAATTCCCTCTTCAAAAAGTACTTATATTCAACATTTTACATATAATTTGGGGGATTTCAAACTCTGAAGTGCTTCCCCTTTCCTCTACCCACTGGACCCTGGTTAAAATTCCCAGCTCTGGGATTTCACAGTTTGATCAAAGAGGCAGTACAATTAATAAGCCCCTTTTGGCTTCCCTTATCTATAACTCTTCTGCTTTTTTCTTTTAAACCTCCTTTCCCCCTCAAGTCCTTCTTGCCCTCTGTGTCCTATTCTCAGCTAGACACAATTTTGAGCTCATTGGTACTTTCCAGACATGGCAGTGGTAGATTGTTACCATGGGTGACTGTCTATTACTGAAATAATTATTATGGTACCTTCTTGAATTAACTTAGGATACTTACCACACTTCCTTTATGTTGGAAAAGAGAAGGCCAGTAAGGAGACACTTGATAGCTGTTTTCAGAGTTTATTTTATAGGGCAGAGGCGTAGCCTATAGACTCTTAAGTCTAGAGAAAACGTGGATTCTGTCCAGAGAACCTAGGATGGTTATTAAACGCTGAAGTTACAGACAAATTAGAGAACTATCTCTCTCCACAGTATATGTTTACTGGAAACCTTGCATTGGGCTAGATCAGTGTCCTGGTATTTTAGGTGGGACAGTTCTTCATTGTGTGAGATTGCCCCACACTTTGCAAGAAGTCTAACTTCTGGCCTTTCCCACTAAATGACAGTAGTACCCCCAAGACATTGTAACTACTCGAAAGTTTCCCATTTACTCGCAGTGCCCCCTAGAGGGCCAGATCGGTCCTGCTTGCTAAACACTGGGCTCAGTTGATTTTATTTTTTTGACAGCGTTGACCTTTTTTACGGAGCCCCTGTTGATATGTTCTTTGCAAATAGGACACTGCTTCCTTCTTCTCTTTGGTGCCTTTAAATGTAGAACAGTCATATAGCCCATGAGCGCTGACCTCAGATGACCTCCAGCTCTAGAATTTTGTGATTATCATGTCAAAATTCCTCACATCCCAAGGAGAGGGCTTGGGAAGCATGCTATTTGTAGCTGGGAAAGTTTAAGCAAAATAACCATTTGTGACTTACTTTTGGTCCTGTGGCAGCCAGTCAGCATCAGCATTTGAAACCTGCCTCCCTCAGCCACGCTGCCTGTGGCCTCTTTCTGCACTGACTTTGGTTTCCATGTGAGATTTTGTACAGCTATTTCAGTAGGTTCTGTCCCTTTTCTCAGATTTTCTTGTTTTTCTACTATAAGATGTGAACAACTGAGGATTAAAAACAACTTGTCTTCTGTGAAATATGGTTTCCTTTGGTACGCAGTTGTAGCGGGTAGCATAACATTTAATGGTCTCTGGTGTCTTTTCCCTTCTCATTCTCCAATTTTTTAGCATTTCTTTGTGGCAGAAGATTTACTGTAAGTATGTTATTAAATTTGGTTAAACTCTTCTGTGGCCTTAATGGGAAAAGGGGAGGGGGAATTTTTTACATGAACTCCATTGTTTTTTTCTTGAAACTAGTCTTACTGGAAGCACTATGTTTCATCCGTCTTTCCAGTCACTGTATAGCAAACATATTCTACCTATGATTATTTCCAGAAAGCAGCAAAACAGTACAGATTTCCCTGCCACTTCTTAGACCTGTGGTTTTCAAACAGATTTCCAGGGTCTCAGGAGGAAGTGCCTGAGGAGCTACTTCAGGCTGCGGAGAAAGGCCTAGAAATGGACTGGCAGCAGCTCCAGGGATCTCTGCCTCATTCTAGCAGCAGCGGTTCTCTTGTCATTTTATATTCTGTATGAATTCCGCTTCATTTAAAGAAAAGGTTCTGCTGCTTAAAGGAAGCTTGAGAATCCCTGCCCTAGACAGACTTGGATTTGAGAGCTAGAAAACAAGTCCTAACGAGGGAGCGCATTTACTTCCCAAGGTGATGCTTTCACGAGACTTGGTTTGAACTATAGCTGCTTGTCCGAGGGTTCTCTTTGATGTCCATTTTAATTCCTCTCCATCTCTTTTTTCAAAGGCATTACTACGATTTTGAATGGTTTTTAGGACCTTTAGAAATAATAGGGTCCAGCCAATAGTTAAACATATAAACTGAGACAAGTATGACTCTACGTCTTTAGTGCAAATTAACTGATAGCAGAAGGACCACTCTTTTCCGTTTTTCTCTTAAAAATCTATTATACTTAAACCATATTTTCTCACCCTTTAGTTCCATATTTGAAATGGCTTTCTTCTCCATTTGATTTTTTTGCCTAGTGTTATTACCTGGTACCACGGTCTGACTCTGTTAGCCTGTCATCTTTTTAAACTGACAAACATGTTTTCTGTTACTCCTTCCACTTTTTCTTCCTATTTTGACTTAAGTTCTTCATGTTCATCTGTTCTTATTTCTTCTTCCTTGCCCTTGCATCCTTCTTTCCACCT
The DNA here is from genome assembly GCF_000956105.1 of Propithecus coquereli. Lineage (NCBI taxonomy): Eukaryota > Metazoa > Chordata > Mammalia > Primates > Indriidae > Propithecus > Propithecus coquereli. The sequence continues at coordinate 4,179,270 of NW_012147523.1, read as the reverse complement.
TTTATTTCCCTCCTTCCCCCGTGCCTTTTGGGGTATTATTTGCAACTCCAAATACAAATGATGATGTCCGGAGGTATTTTATTAGCTTTGCTTTTTAATCATAATATGATTAAAGACAAATGCATATTTTAATCACGTAATAAAAATTTTATAAGTTCAAATGGTTTTTGGTGCTACATTCTCTTTGTGTGTGTATGGGGGATGCTTAATTTGCATAGACTGCTTGATTTTTGTCCTTTTTTTGCAGGTTGCTAGGAAGAGGCTCAATGTTTGTGTTTTCACCAGATCAATTTCAGAGACTGCTTAAAATTAATCCTGACTGGAAAACCCATAGACTTCTTGATTTAGGTGCTGGAGATGGAGAAGTCACAAAAATCATGAGCCCTCATTTTGAAGAAATCTATGCCACTGAGCTTTCTGAAACTATGATATGGCAGCTTCAGAAGAAGAAATACAGGTATAATTTTTAGACATGCTTTGGGACATATTTCTGGTTTTTAGATGTATTTCTTCTTGAATGTATATTATTTAAAGAATATAAATCAGAAGCAGTTTTCCATGATTAGGAATTAAAAAAAAAATCTTTCCATACAAAATTAAGTGGAAATTTAGAGAGAAATAATCTTCCCCTGGCAGAGGAGTTGGCACTCTAGGGAGGAAAGGATCTGGTGAGAGACAAATTGGAAAAGGCAAATCAGATGTAGGGACATGTTCCCTAATCAGAATCTGATATACTTAAATTTTTTTTTCAATTGTAGTAAAATATACATAACAGAATTTACCATTTTAGCCATTTTAAAGTGTACAGTTCAGTGGTACTGAGTACACGTTTGTTGTGCAAGCATCATCACCACCATCCATCTCCAGAACTTTTTCATCTTCCCAAGCTGAAACTCTGTACGCATTAAACAATAACTCCCATTGTCCTCTTCCCCTAGCCCTTTGCAACTAACATTCTTCTTTCTGTCACTAAGAGTTTGACTACTCTAAGTACCTGATATAAATGGAATCATTCAGTATTTTATGTTTGTGACTGGCTTATTTCACTTAGTGTAATGTCTTCAAGGTTCATACGTATTGTAGCATGTGTCACAATTTAAGGCTGAATAATATTCTGTTGTGTGCATATACCACGTTTTGTTTAGCCATTATCTGTCGATGGACACTTGGGTTACTTCTACCCTTTGGTTGTTGTGAATAATGCTGCTATGAACATGAGTAAACAAACAATCTGTGTGAGTCCCTGCTTTCACTTCTTTTGGGTATATACCCAGAAGTGGAATTGCTGGATCACGTGGTAAGTCTATGTTTAATTTTTTTGAGGAGTCGCCGTACTTTTCCATAGCAGCTGCACCATTTTACATTCCCACCAGCAATGTATAAGGGTTCCAGTTTCTCTACATCCTGACAATACTTGGTATTTTCTGTTTTGTTTGTTTTTTAATATATAACCATTGATAATGGTCGTGAAATGTTAAATCTTGGTTTCAGGACCATCTAGTGGTTGAGAGACTTAGGAAGAAGGATATTCTTTATTCAGTATTGATTCTGTTGGTTGGATGATTTCTGTATATTGTCTGAGTATAGAATGGGGGAGACAAAGCTGGAATCTGCCTCCTTCGCTATGATATTTTTGGTAAGCCTGGCTTAGCCTTATAGAGACAGGAGAAAGAATTATGTAATCACTCACTCTCCTATCCACATGTTTCTACTTTTACACACTAACACAAGAGACAGTATCAGTGTAGCTTTTGGAGCAGGGCTGGATTGAGCATTTGCAAAACATGGAAATGTTTAGTCTGGAGAAGGGTAGACCATGTAGGAGCAGGGAGAAATGGAATATTACTGTAAACAGATATTCAATGGGATTTTATATGGAAGAAAAGGATTAAGTATACTCTCTGGTGTAGTCAGGCACAGCTAAGCCCTAGAAGTTCATTTACAGGTTAGGGAGATCGTCATTCTTAATAGCTTGACCCGTCTAAGTCCTTATCATTGTCAGTGTTTAAGTAGCTGTTAGAGATGTTACAGGAGGAGACTTACATAGGTGTGAGTTTGAACTAAGTGATTCGTAAGGTCCCCTTTAGCTTTAACAATCTGTCTCAGATTAGATCCTGGTGGGTCTATGTAGTAATAATTGAAATATTTTCCTTCAATTAGAAATTAATTCACTATTTTAAAACTTGGAATGTTTTGACCTTTGTTAAAACAATGACTTAAGTCATGCTAAATTTCTAATCTGATTCCTCTTTCTCCCCACTTAAAAAAAATCAGTGCTTCGAAGTGGGAGGAAGGTGTTGGAATCAAATGATTGACACCCCTCCGCCTTCCCTTGGTTTAATTCTAAATGCCTAATGGAATTTTCAGTAAAGCTTCAGATGTTTGAATTAATAACATATCTAGAGTTTATATGGTATGGAATCCTGATAAATGTATCTACCACATAAAAAATACTTAGTCGAAATTTTTTTCCTGAAATATAGCACATATGCCAAAATCTGCAGTTTGGCCTAGATGGGAAATTCATACTGGTTGGCACTCCTTCCATAATATTATTTGGTATGGAGTAAAAATGTAGTCACAAAAGTGGCAAGTTTTGTGACCATTGGTGCAATTTGAGGTTTCAATGAGGAAGTAGTATCTTATCTAAGTTTAGAGTTCTCCCAACCCATGATGGCAAGGCAGACTTTCAGCTTAATTCCACATTATTTTTGCTTCTTTGTAAGATATATCTATTTTTGTTTCCCTTGAATATCTGGGCCCATGAAAAACAGGCTTTTGGGTCCGTCAAGGTGGCTTGCGCCTGTAATCCCAGCACTTTGGTAGGCTGAGGCGGGAGGATCGTTTGAGACCAGGAGGAGTTGGAGACCAGCCTGGGTAACATAGCAAGACTTCATTTCTACAAAAAATAGGCTGTGCATGGTGGGTCATGCTGTAATCCTAGCACTTTGGGAGGATTGCTTGAGGCCAGGAGTTCAAGACCAGCTTGAGCAACATGATGAGAGCCCCTTACAAAAATTACATCTCTACAAAAATTTGAAAAATTAGCTGGGCATGGTGGCATGTGCCTGTAGTGTTAGCTTCTTGGGAGGCTGAAGCAGGAGGATCACCTGAGCCCAGGAGTTTGAGGCTACAGTGAGCTATGATGACACAACTGTACTCTAGCCCCGGCAACAGAGTGAGACCTTGTCTCAATCAGTCAATCAATCAATCAATCAATTAGCTGGGTGTGGTGGTGAGGGCCTGTAGTCCTAGCTTCTTGAGAGGCTAAGGCAGGAACATCGCTTCAGCCCAGGAGTTGGAGGTTGCAGTGAACTTTGATTGCACCACTGTACTCACTCTAGTCTGGATGACAGGGTAAGACCCTGTCTCGAAAAACAAAAAAACCCCACAAAACCCCCCAAACAGGCTTTTTATTAAAGGTTCTGGATGGTATATTTGAAATAGGTAAGTAAACAGAAAATGACCACGTTTTTCCACTGTATTGCCAAGATGTCATTGTTTATGCCAGACAACCCTATTATAAAATTTAAGGATGTGGCTTGCATTTTTAAAGCAAAACAATAACTTTTTTGGTGTTTTTTAAATTTAGGATTTATCAAAATACTGATTGCTTTATCATTCTTTAAGGAAAAATGTATTTTAAGTCCTCCTGGAAGAGAAACTCTTACCTCATTTTCTTGAAAATGGTAACGCCCTAAACAGATACTCTGCTTCTAGGGTTAGAAATGCTGTTTTAGAAAAGCTATAGACATAGGAAAGAATTATGCAATTAATTCTTCATTATGTGCAATTATGAACAATTCTGTAATTCAAATGACAATAAATAAAAAACAATTTTCCTTTGGCAGGAAGAAATTTTGGCAGCATGTTTACCTTTCTCAGTCTGCTTTACCAAAAGTTGATGTTAAAATTAGTTTACATACTGTGAATGGTGGTTAGTAGATGGCAAAGGAAACAAGTGTGGCAAGAGGCTGCAACAGTGATGGGGATATTGGAATTAACTCTGCTCAGGTAGTTCTCATGCTGGTAATCAAAAAGGAATTATGTATACATTTTTTATACCAGAGAATAAAGTTTTTTTTTTAAGAGACAGGGTCTTGCTCTGTGGCCCAGGCTGGCATGATCATAGTTCACTGCAACCTCAACCTTCTGGGCTGAAGCAATCTTCCTGCCTCAGCCTCCTGAGTAGCTGAGACTACAGGTGCATGCCATCATGCCCAGCTAATTTTTTAAAAATTTTTTTGTAAAGACAGGGTCACCTTCTTGCTCAGGCTGGTCTGGAATTCCTGGCCTCCCGAAGTGCTGGGGTTACAGATGTGAGCCACTGCGTCCAGTCGAGAACGAAGATTTTTAATGTAAATTTGAAAGATGCTTAACTTTTAGTCACTCTATGTAGGTTTGGGATCTTTCTTATAAAGAAAATATTGTTGAGAATTCTGTTTCTCATGTTCATATCCTCTTTATTTTCTTATTAAGACTGAAGTCTTATTAAGTCTTATTAAGACTGAAGACAGATTGCCATTCACTCTCCACCTGCTAGGATGGAAGGGTTTATCCAAAGAATGATGTCAGGTCTTTCTTACCTTATATGGAGAGTGCAGGTTCATTGAGCTGAATAACATACTAGAATTTCCAAGTTAGAATTTTTACTCTGTCAGCGATTTGCCTTGTGAACTTGGACAAGTCACTTTTTTCATTTTCTCATAAAAGAGGAAAATTCTAATAACTTATGAGGATTCCTGGGCTAATAATTTATTAGGATTCCTGCAGTTTGAGCAGGGCTATTACATTTGTCTTCCTCAATGGAATTGAGTTTACAAATAGAAATCACAAAATAGAAGTAAAGATGAAGTTGAGCTTCTGTAGGTATAGGTTTAACTGTCCCAGCCTTAAAGTCATAATTTTCTGTTATATGTATTTTTCTCTTTCAAAATTGCCAATATGGAAACTACCTGTCTGAAGCTATTTCTGAGGTAGATTTAGTGAGATTATTCTAGATTAAAATATGCTGAAACTGTTTGGCTTCTGCTTTATTGTAGATAGACATAAAATTTTGTTTTGTTTTTTTAAATCGAGTATAAAATTTGTTTTTTATATTATTTTAAATTGGCTGGTTAGCTAAGGCATTAATATACAAATAGTTCTTTTTAATTCTTCATTTCACTTCTTAAAGTAGGAATTGATGAAAGTTTTATCACGAAAGTAGAATCTTCTCAGTGTTTTGAAACTCTTCTTTGAATAAATGTAGTTTTTAAAATTACTGTCGCAGTTGACTTCTGTCTAGCAAAGTGATTTTGAAGCTCCGATGCCCTTCTTATTTCAAACAATATGTAGTATGGTAAAACACCTGTAAGACAAAGGAATCTGACCAGTCCCTTGAAGTTTGTTAGACTGTTGTTTGGAAGAGGCTTTAGTTTTATAAAAATATAGATTAAAAACAAGATGCATCTGAGTGGTTTGTGTTCCTTTTTATTCTACTATTCAGAAATGCAATAAAATATGCTAATGAGTTTTTTCAAAACAGCTCTCATTATACTTTTAGAATTTTCTAAAATAGCTCTACTGTATCTCTTCAGCATTAGTAATGACTTACTTACCAAAGATCCTTTTTCTTGTTTCCTTATTCACCTCCCTCTATCATAACTTGTCTCACCTACCACATTCTGATTGGTATTAACCAGGCAGGATTAAGTAATTTGTAGAAGTGCCTTAATGGTGTGGCTAACAAAGACTCATGATATAAAAACTCTCCTTTCTGTATATAAAAATGTTATAGAGTAGCAATCCCCAACCTTTTTGGCATCAGGGACCAGTTTCATGGAAGATAATTTTTCCACAGACCAGGGGCAGGGGAGGGGATGGGGGGATGGTTTTGGGATGATTCAAGCGCATTACATTTATTGTGCAGTCAAACCTCTCTGCTAACAATAATCTGTGTTTGCAGCCACTCCCTAGTGCTGGCATGATCACCTCAGCTCCACCTCAGATCATCAGGCGTTAGATTCTCATAAGGAGCACGAAACCTAGATCCCTCGCATGTGCAGTTTACAGTAGATTTTGAGCTCCTATGAGAATCTAATGCTACTGCAGATCTGACAGGAGGCGGAGCTCAGGCGGTGATTCAAGCTATTGGGAGCAGCTGTAAATACAGATAAAGCTTCCCTCACTCACCTGCTGCCCACCTCCTGCTGTGTGGACCAATTCCTAACAGGCCATGGACTGGTACCTGTCCGTGGCCTGGGGCTGGGGACCACAGTTGTAGAAGACTAAAAATGTTCTCTACAATTAGGGTGTGTGTGTGTGTATGAAAGAGAGAGAGAGAGAGAGAGAGAGAGATAATTGAGGGTTGAAAGTAGTTTTTAAACCATGCTCTTTACTTATAGTTTTAATGGGATATACTGTATTTTTTTTTTCTGTATAGTTATTCAGATACAAAGATTTCTAGAGTATGAAATTATATCTCTTCTGGGAACAGAGATGTGCTCAAAAGGTCATAGGTTATAAGTGGAAATTATATCACTCCCAGCCACTCTTAACAATAGGAGGGACACTAGGAATAGAAAACATGAATGTATAATGTATTTTATGATTAAATTCCAAGGAATGTTAAAAAGCAGGACTCTTTTGTTCATTGACCGTTGTTTAAGAATTTGATGTCTTAGTTTTATAACCGGTTTTATCAGCTTTTGTCTTTGTATTTGTTAAACGTATAAGTTCTTGTACAGGAAACTTTGTGCATTTTGAGATTTGGAAATAGCTTAAATGTTAAATTTAAAGAAATATAGTTGTTATTTTTCTTTTGCTTGGCCATTTTATTACTGCAAATATAAATTAGAAGATTCTGAATTTACTTTGATTTAGAAGACAAGGTTAGAGCTTTTACTGGGATCTCGATTATTTTTACAGATATCTTTGAAGGGGAGTTTTATTAATCCAGGTATTTCTGATTTTTCCAGAGTACTTGGTATAAATGAATGGCAGAATACAGGGTTCCAGTATGATGTCATCAGCTGCTTGAATTTGCTGGACCGCTGTGATCAGCCCCTGACTTTGTTAAAAGATATCAGAAGTGTCTTGGAGCCAACTAGAGGAAGGGTCATCCTTGCCCTGGTCCTTCCCTTCCATCCCTATGTGGAAAACGGTAAGTGTGGTCAGACCAGTTCTTTCAGGGATAGCTGCTTATTGGTATTTGTGATTTTATGGTGTGCACAATTAAACATTGTCTAGTGCTTCTTAGAATAGCCTGGAATTTAAAATAATACAGTAAATCCATGTAAAATATCACCTTGGTTAATGTTTATCTTAAGGTGGATTTTATAGAACTCTGGCACTTTCTTTGCAGTGGTAATAATTAATACTCAGCTGGGTCTGACTGCTCAAAATTGAAAGCCTAACAGGTGTCTGTATCTGTGTTTTTAAATGGAGCTTGAACTGTTTATATATTAGCTTATAAACTAATTAAGCAATAAATGATGCCTTTTAATCTACTCCTATACTTGCTGAATGTTATGGCTGTTTTTTTTTTGCATTTTGCATCTCTTATCCCAGACTATAAAAATGATAAATGCTGTTATCTGTTTTTCCCTTTTGAAGACCATTTGCATTCTAGCATGTATCATTTCTGTGTATAACGTTTGATTTTTTGATTGCATGGTCTTGCTCTTCAGCGATATTGAATGAATACATTAGAAGAAATGGATTGATTTCATATCACTTCATATTTACTATAATTAGTGTGGTTTGTATTTTAGGTCATCTTGAAAGTTATGACTTCAAGTCTCCTTTGCATTTTTGTAAGTTAATATAGATTAATATAAAATTACTTATTGTATAAGCAATACATGTTACTATTTAAAAATCTTTAGTTTTTCTATTCTACTACCTAGTTTGACCTTGGCTTCAAAAAACTTAAGAGCTCAGAGACATTTTTAAGGAATCCGTCATTATTTTGCAAGTGTCATAGTTATCAAATACCATGAAAGTCTCTGTCTTAAGGAATAATGCTCATGTTTCTTATAACCATGGAGTTCTGCATGGATTTGTGTTATCACTTGCTTGCTCCTTAGTTTTTTCTTGTCCTTATTTCCCCCACCCCCCAGGTCTTAGTCCCTTCAGATTTAATGCTTGTCTTAACATTTATCAAATCGTTTGAGATTTGTGTTGATGGTGGGGAAAATGGGGAATTCTTGAGATGTGGAAGGGAGTGGAAGAGAACAGATAGAACAGATGTCCCCTCTCCCATCTTATATTACATTCCTATTGTTGAATAGTTTGTCATGGTAAAGAAAAAAACTGCTTTAAGTGTGTGTCCATATATCATCTATATGTTACACAGTGAAAAATGCCTAGTAAATGTCCTTCTTGGTGATTCAGCAACCTGATCTTATTTCAGTGCTATTCCCTGTGTAATTAAGCCTCAGCTCCATCTCCATTGCACTCACTAGTCATCAGTTTGCACGATCTTGGCTTCCTGTGTCCTGTTGGGCAACCACGTGATAGAACTTTAATGCTACTTCCTGGCATAGCAGGAGGTGGAAGAGCAGGGGGAAGAAACATCAATCTAAGCACGACTTTTATTTCCTTGTGTTCTGACACTAAAAATGGAAAGGAAGTCAAACTAGACAAGAGGGCAGTCTCCACTAAGGATTGAAAACAAGCTCCTTGATTGTGGATGTACAGAGCTTGCTTTTTGAGTCTAAGGATTCTGGCACATGACACATTGCAAATCTGAGACAAGAAGCCTTGTTGCTGTGGGTGACCTTTAGTGACCTATAAATTTTGCAGACTGCTTCACGGCACTCTATTATTGCTTCCTTTCTCTAAGTCACTAATTAGATCCTGATGATTTTCATGTGAAACTGTGAGGAGTGGGAGGTACAAAATGATCTTGCTGTGTGAATTCTTGAATACCGGACTGTTTTAACGATATCTGAGTGTGCTTTGCATTCTTGGCTTAATTTATTTTTTAACAAAAAACAGTTGTAGGTGAAATGATTACTTGTGTAATTTTTTTGGTAAATGTCTTGAAGTTGAACCACAACCATTTTGTTACTTAGGTTAATTTAGGAAAAAACAAAATTCAAAAATACATCTTTCTAATCTATTAATATAGTTTATTTGGTTTACTGGCCCAGTTTTGGTTAGGGGTTGTTAAATCTAGTGAGAATCTAGAGAGATAGTGTATGCAAATACAAGTCTATGTGTACATTAAGGAACTATTTATACAGCCCTTTGGCAACTTTATCACTTTTTCCTGGGGTCATTGGTCTAATTAAATTAGACATATTTAGTCTTAAAGCTCTCATCCATCTAGATATTGAGAATTGTTTTAAGTACTAAAAAAAGGAAAAGTATGTAATCAAGAAAAGGAGAGTTACATTGTAAAAATGAAAATTTAATGACATTTAATTTTTCAAAATTGTAATTTTTATTAAAAAGTAATTAAGGGTAAAAGTTCAAGCAGCTTGGGATAGGGTGTACAATGAAAAGTTTCTCACCCACTCCAGTTCCACAACCTTGTTCAGGTATCTTAAATATTCTTCAAAAGATAGTCTATGCAAATATAAGTATGTATGTACATTAAAAAATTACTTATACAGATAGAAGCCCATTATAAATACTTTTGCTGCCGTTTTCCACTTAAATGTATCTGAGAAAGTATTTCTTACCAGCGTTCCATGTCTCCACTGTCTGATGTAAGCAGCAGTATGCTGGAGCAGCCAGGACTGGCTCATGATAGCCGATTGTTACATTGGTAGGGATTTAGTGAACTGCTTGCTAAAGGTGGCTCCTATTGAAACTAACCGTGTATTTATACCATGGAAATTGGTGAACACTACAAATAGCCTCGCCCTTCTCCAAGCTGGGTGTTAAGACTTACCAGCACACTGCTGCAGTGTGCAGCTTTGCTTGGGGAGGCCCCTGTTGATGCCCTTCGAGATACCAGCATTTGGCAGACATTTTTGTCTTATTTCTAACTTTAATGAAAATATTTCTATGTTAAATATTATGCTGTTTTTTTTGACTTGAGTTCGATGTTTGGCTTGAGATAGTATGTTTTTAAAATCCTGTTTTATTAAGAACTTAAAAAATCAGGAATTTTGTCACCTAAGTTTTCAACATCTGTGGAGGATGGTCATATTGTTTTTCCTTCCTTGACTTATGAAATTAATAGTTCTTTTCAGATCTCCCTCTCTCTCTGTCTCTCCCCACCCTTGATTTTTGGGCTTAAACTCAATAGTCTTTTTTTTTTTTCCTTCTTCCTAGACACTGGGTTTTACTCCGTCACCCAGGCTAGAGTTTGGTGGCATGATCATAGCTCATTGCAGCTTCAAACTCTTGGGCTCAAGTGATCCTCCTGCCTCAGCCTTTAGAGTAGCTGGGGCTATAGTTGTGTGCCACCATGCCCAGCTAATTTTTAAAATTATTTTTTGTAGAGATGGTGTCTTGTTACGTTGACCAGGCTGGTCTTGAACTCCTGGGCTCAAGGAACCCTCCTGCCTTGGCCTCCCAAAGTGCTGGGATTACAGGTGTGAGCCACTGTGCCCAGCCAATAGTCTTTTTTTTTTTTTTTTCTTAAATGCATCACTAGATTCTATTTACAGAAATTCAAAATAAAAATAGGAGCGTTAATATTATGGATAGTGATATTTGTTCTGTACCCAATCATTTTTTTTTATTTATATGATTTATATGGAGGGAAGACATTATATTTTGTTATATTTTGGTATCAGTGTTCTGATGTTGTAAAAAATAATATGGAACATTATGCTCTATATTCTGTTCTTTGAAAGTTTGGTAGAATTCTCTTGTGAAACTATCTAGGCCTGTGCTTTTTGAGTGGTATATCCCTGTGGCAACCTTCTTACTTTCTTCTGGGGCCATTGGTCTGATTAAGTTAAACATGTTGAGTCTTAAAGCTCTCATCAGTCTAAATAGAAATAAGCAACTGACAGAACTGTTTTGTGGAAAGATCTTGGGTTTTGGGGGCTGACCCCTGTTTGAAATATGGATTACTTGGGCCTGTCATTGATCTTAGTGTTTCATCTGCAAAAAAAGGGGCTAATACCTACTTTGAGGCTTATTGTGAGAATTAAATAATCTAACATATAAGACAGTGCCCAGCTGCGTCTGTCTCATTACTGGTATTTAATAAATGTTAGATTCATTTGATTCTATCTTATTCTATTACTTTGTTTGTGGCTTTATTGATTATACTTGTTCACAGTTTTTCAGACTGAAATAATTGTATCTTTTAGATCTGTCTGAAACTCGTAATAATCAGAATTTGAAGTCTTCTTTCTGCTTTTTAACTTTATCTCAATAAAGTCTGTGCATTCTCCATTGTTTTATGTTAATTGATGCCACAGAGGCTTAACTGTCTGCCTAATAGCCAGGATTTCAGATTCTCTCAAGACTTACATGGTATGAAAAAAAAATTACTTATTTTAAAAATCCTATTAGCATCTTTTGGTATATGGTTTAAGAGCTCTTGTCTAGAGGGTATGTAGACACTAGAACACCTGTTTCCCTCTTAATGCTGTGTTATGGATTACATGTTTGCACCCCCCCAAAGTCATATGTTGAAACCTCTCTCTACCCCTGTTATGATGGCATGAGGAGATGAGGCCTTTGGGAGGTAATTAAGATGAGCTGAGGACGGAGCCCTCATGAATGTGAGTAGTGCCCTTATAAGAGTTCTGAGAGATCTTGCTTCTCTCTGCTCTCTACCACATGAGAGTATAATAAGTTAGCAGTCTGCAGCTGGGAAGAGGGTCCTTACCAGAGCCCAACCATTCTGGCATCCTAATCTCAGACTTCCAGCCTCCAGAACCATGAGAAGTAAATTTCTGCTGTTTATAAGCCACCCAGTCTATGGTAATTTGTTATAGCAGCCCAAACTATTAATAAAACAAATTGTTTCAGTATTGCTCACTTTTCATTGTCCTGGGAAATTCAAATCTAATCAGAAAACTATAGTTTAATCTTTTCCAATGAATATTCTTCTGGATGCTCAGATAGCAGGAAAATTAATAGTGTTAGGGATTCAATGAACTGTCATTATGGAAAGGGGTGAGCGTTGATGGCTAGGAAGAGAAGTGTGCCATGCATCTCAGTTGACATGCTGAAAGAGTATTTTTCTATAGAAACATTGTTCAATTGCATTTTTTATATAAACACATTCGAAGGCCTACTATGTACCAGGTAGTGTGCTAGGCAGTGGAAATACAAAGATAAATGGGAATTGTGCTTCTACTCTTAAAACACAGAGTAATATAGAAAATAGATGTAAAGAGATAATGGCGTGATAAGAAATATGACCAAAGTACCATAGGGTTAGAGAAAGAAAGTTCCATTAAATGTTGGGGGAGTTAGGGAAGGTTTCATGTTGGGGCTGACATTTGAGCTTTGTTTGTAATCTGAAGCGTTTTACCAGGCAGAGGGGAAGAGCATATTCAAAAGCATGAGGGTGTGAACAAGATCCAGGGTTAGGGTAGGGCAAGTTGTGTGACTCAAGGATAATATGCAAAAGAGGCCTTTGATTGTATAATAGTGTGGTACTCGATAAGTATTGTTGGCTTGATGGATGAATAAATGAATATTATATATACATCAGCCACTCTTAATACATGACTTAGACGAATAGAACTCCTTTCTTTTGGAAAGTGGATCCCTTAAAAATCAATCTTTGAAACACAATCCTTACATTTGGGAAAGGCATATTCTGAATCAAACACTAGTTCATCTTAGAGATTTTGTCTCCTTGTTAGCTACACAAAGAGCAGCATATGTTCAGCTCTGGAATTAAGTACCAAAATGTAATGACTCCCAGAAATGGAAAGTAAATGGTCTAATTCAACACTTCTTCTATTCATCTAGATGGAATTAGTACTTGCCAATGTTTTTACAGTCTGGTTTAGAAGTTCATTTATTTCACCTGAGCCAGTGGTCTCAAAGTGTGGGGGTATACACCTCAGGGAGTATACAAGACAATTTATTTTCGAATATAGGAAGAAAATATTAGCATTTCTATTTATATTGCTGTTTATACCATTGTTTAATTTCCATTTTTCTATATAAGATACAAACGTACATAGCCACACATACACATACATGCATACACTATACACAACACACATATATAACATATATGCACACACACGTGTACAAGTACATACAAATAAAATGAGATTACATGCTCCCTCCTCTCCTCTTTGCATTTTTCTGGACACATGATCAGAAGGGTTTGATATCACTGATTTAAGTGCATCAATGCAAAATGATTTCAAAGGGATCTTAGAATATTTTAAAATTCTATCTAGGTTTTAAAAAGAATATGTCTCATTTAATACCAGTTTAAAAGAAACACTTTAATGAAATAAACGTAATAGGTCATAATTCATGTTTAATAATGAATGTACTCTTGTGGATGCGTTAGATTTTTTTATACCGAAGTAGCTTTCAAAGAGCAATCCATATCATGTTTTCTTAGTGAAGTGGTAATGAATTCTATAAATATCTTTGCTGTACCCAGCCCCCTATCTGATATTAACCTCCTAAATTGGTTAAAAATCAGTATTGCGAATATACTCCTAAAGTCAATGCTTGCTGCACACGCCTTCCCTGGTGCTGTTTATTTGGCACAACACTGACATCTAGAGTCAGTTGTGGCTTATTTGTTCTGTTACCTGCTTTGGATTTTCTTTATTTTGGCTTTTATTTTCTTCCTCTACTCTGTATTTTCACTTTTCGCAGGAAGCATAATGTAAGTTATTTTGCATACCCTGGCAGGCAAATGTGCATTATACCATTGCCCCATTATAGTATCAGAGGAAATAATTTTCATGCTAAGGACTTTTCACAATGAATTTTTCTGACTCATATTTTGGCACTTTGCTCCCTCCCAGCTATTCTGATTGTCCCATCATTTCCGCAACCCAGAAAGATGATTCTTCCACTCAAGATTGAGGCATGTAGGGTTTGATTTCAAGTCTTCAGGGTAGCAGTCATCACGTACCTCATATTTTGACTGAAACAAACTTAGGGTACATGTTATAAAAGTTTTTGAAAATGTTAGGCTGCTTAGAATTTTCTTGGCAAATTAGGAAAGCATTTTCAGTTGCTTTTTGTTGGGTTTTTAGTATTTTGGTGGTTACTATTAGTTATTGTTTCCTCATACTCTGGCATCTTCTTTGGAGACAGTTGTCTTTTCCATTTACCTTTGATTGCTTTTTTTAAGACCTGTTGAGTCTCCATTAACACTGCCGTAGCTTCTGGAGTTGGGTTTTCAGTGACTTAATTGAAAATTAAAATGTTTCTATGATCTTTCATAGTTGGAAAGTGCTCTTCTGTTTTCATAAGTGGTGTTGTCTTCTTTCTCCTGCAGTGGTAAATAGTGAGCCGTGTTTAAGGTTATGTAACCAATGATGTCATCCTCCAAGCAACACAGAAGCCATTATGCCATCTTGCATCCTGGGTCCTAAGTACCCTTACAGTATTCTTAAAGGCTAGGTTACCATCTTCCCTGTATGCATTTAGAGTAGGATGTGGGAACTGAAAAATAATTTTCCTGTTCAGTTGCCATTGTCAAAACCCTGGCTGGGAACTTTACGATTCTTACTTCTAGGCCTACCTTCACGCCACTTACCTTTGCCTCTTTGTTGAAAAAGATGCCTCAGCCTCAATAAGAAAAAAGTGTGCCCAGGCATTTATAATTATTCAGCATGACATCTTAGGTAATTAGACCATCCATCATATTTATGTATTTGTATATACACTGAAGGATGAAATGACTGCTTGGACAATATTCTGTCCTTGGAAAAAAATCCAATATATCTTGTATCAGTCTCCTGTTACATTTGCCTCTTGGCTGCTATTTAAGAAGAAAATAGTTTTACTAGTATATAAATTCACATTGTTTTCTGTACATTTTAGTTTAAATCTGAGCTATCTGATCATGCATCATGGAAACCAAGTATCTGTTGTAGTAGCTCTAAAACAGCATCTTGTTTGAAAAACTTGTTTATATAGCACTTTAGAGAAACATTGTCAGAATGTATTAGATAATATAGATGTATTCTTCCTATCAATCCAACTCCAAAGACTGATGAAATACTCATTTTTTATCTCATTAACTGCATCTTTTCTAATGTGAATTTATTTTTGCCTTATCAGTAACAAGTAATTTTTTCTTCATAATTTGATCCACAAATGTTTGCAGCATCTATATAATGCCTACTACTGCGTGCAAGATGCTGTACAAAGTAGCTTCTAAGCCATCCTTTTAAAACATCCTTATCTATTTTGAAAACATTGCCTGTGTCCAGTGTGTTTCTGAGAGTTTCCATGTCACTAAGATATGAGCCTGGGGCTATTTAATACTGTCTCAGGTGTTTTTTGTTACGTGTTTATCAAAATAGGTTCTATACAAAAATGCATTTTATGTGACAGTCCTCTTTTAGACTGTTCTGAAGGAAAACATGGTTATTGACAACTTGTTGGCCGCTTCGTTTTTTCAGACATGCTTTATGTCTGTGTTACCTTTTTTTTGATATTTTACACTTACAGGTTGTTGGCTTGTTTCCACATATCTCTTATGGTATAGTTCTTGAGCAATTTCCTGAAAAATACGCCGAGCACTCTTCTTCTGTAAATACAAATGGGAAAAAAAAAATCTTTCTTTGAGGACTATTAGCAATGATTATTGCACACCATCAGAACCTTTTCTTTCTTTATTGCCACCAGTCTCAGAAACTACGCCCTCATCCATACCTACAGTTAACTCTTTTTATTTTAAGTACATTAAATAGAATTTATGGTTGAGAACTGTCAAATTTAAATCACAGTTTACCACTTGAGATTATATTATCTTTGCGTTTCTCAACAATAGGAAACATTAATGTTTATGGTTGAAAGTTACCATGATATTCTCTGTGTTTCTTAAAATATTTCAGATTTGAAATAGTTACAACCAGCCACAACTTTAAAAATATTTTGCAAGTGTTGGTCTTTACCTTTTGGGAATCATCTTTTGTTTCTTTCTTTCTTAGAGTGTTAGATTTTGACTGCTAAGAAGAAAAGAAAAGTATATAAAACATTTTATGCACTCATAATTGTGACAGATAATCTCATACCATAATAAGATTAAACTATCTTAATATTTAAATGATATACAATAAGAGATCATTTTTATCATTTCTGAGATGCTGTTATTCCATTAAGAAAGTAATTGAACAACTCAAACTGGTGTCAATTGTAGGATTTATAGTAATCATACCACAACATGTATATACCCCCTCTTATAACATGCTCAGCCAAAAGATACTCTTTCTTAGTAGTAACTGTAGGCCTTTTTTGAATATTTTAAGGCAGCTTCTAGTCTCTTCATTAACCCCTTTTTGTTCTTAAAGACTATTCTTAGGGCTTTCATATATAACAATAATATTCCACTCCTACCTCCCCACCCCTCACCTGTGCAGCAGAAAGATAGCATAGATGGTTCTGTGCTTTAAAGCCCATATAATAATAATAACCCTATAAATTGTGTACTCTGGTTAATCATTTCAGTGATGAGAATTTATGCCTCCTTCTACAGCCCTCTCCTGCAGGTGGTGTTCCCTGCAGATGCAAAGGAAGATATTAGGTGAACTCTTTCTGAGGCTCACAAGTTGTGGAGAGATGGAAATTATCTTCCTTGTGATAACTTTCAAGGCTATAGGGAAATCAGTGTAAGAAAATGTGACTTACTTTGGAGAGGACTATGAAGACGACACACACACCAGTAATGTAGACAGACAGCAGTGACAGGACAGCTATCAGGAAACTCTGCAGTTCCTTGCTGAGAAGCTTAGTTTCTTAATTACAGAAACAGAAAGAAACACAGTCACAATTGAAGCATATTCCTGCAATACATATATAAAGTATAATTGATGCTGCGTGTTAGAGGTGAAATGTGCACTTTCTCTGCTTGCCTGTTCATATAAAAATTTGTTCAGGGTTTCTTGATTCAAAAGACAGTCAAGTATGTGATAGTTAAAGTCAGTTCATTGGTTCTTTAACGTATTATACCAAAAGCATTACTCATTTTTAAAAATTAAAAATTCATTTATCCATTTGTCCTAATGCTAAGAATTGTTTTTTATATAAAGCATTACTTGAAGTTAGATGAACATTTCAAGATAGTTTGTTTAAGGGAATTTAAAATTTCTTTTGGTAGAAATGCTGTACAAGTGTCATTAAGAGTGTGCTTATGTAGTTAAGACATTTTCACATGTATTGTTAATGCTGACATTTATAACCTTGGAGCTGTTTAGTGTACATAGCTGAATAGCGCGTCTGTAAAAGAACCTGCAAAGACCATGCGTTGTAAGCAAGCATTGCTTGCTTAAAAGACAGGTGTTGTTATTGCTACATGTACTCTTCTTTCTTTATGTAATAATGAAGTTCTGAAAGCAGAATTATTGAATCCATTTTCACATTCTGAATTTCTCAAGCGTCCTGTGCTCTAGGTAAGAATTAAATAACATGCCTTGTCTTCAGGTAGCTGATTATTTGAAGTACAAAATACAGTTACATGTGTAATTATTATCTGAATAACCTGAAACTAAATATCCCATAGATGCTTATCCTGTGAACTCAGTTTATACAGTGTACATTTTTTATATGTGAAACTAATGAATTAACCACATCTATGCAACTTTGAAAGAAAAAATTTCAGTGCTAAATGAGGAGCTCTCTATAGAAAAGGCAGGAAGTTGCCATGCCTGTCTTAAAAAAACCTTCATTTCTGCTCATAGAGAAGAATCTCTTCATATAAGCCTTGCAGTTGTAAAGACCTTCATCTCTTTACAAGCCATTTTTCCTTTTGACTAACATTTTTTTATAGAAGGCTAATGCAGTGAGACATATAAATATCTAAAGTTGTCAGGTGTGTGTTCTACTACCAGTAGCTAACGTTTACTGAGTATTTGCTATATGGTAAGCACTATTAAAAGTGCTTTGTATAAATTAACTCATTTGTAATTTATAAGTGAGAATAACTAAGGTTAAATGCCATTCAAATATTCAGAGCCCTTTAGAACATCCCTGGGAGTTAAAAGCAGCAATTATGATACTGGATGATCTCAGATCCTTGGAGTCCTATTTTAAAACTAAAGGGCTGATTGATTTTGAGCTCATGTTTTAATGATCTCAGTGCTCATCATACCAGAGTCCTTTCTAAGGGAAGAGATCCAACAATGGCAAGGAGTTACTGCTGCTCTCTTTCTTGCCCTAGAATCAAGTGAAACTTTTTCTTTGAAATTTCTTAATCTCTGACTAGTCAAGGAATGACTTGGTGAGATTACTGATAGGATTTAACTAGGTTTCATGTCCTCACTTGGGTGAGGAATTGTCACGGGTTTTGGCAAATCTCAGGAAGCCAGAGCCATCACTCTCAGTTCTTTGTTATCCATGCAGAGTGGGAAGGCTCAGGGATCCTCCAGTGGCTTCTCTCCAACTTTGTGCTAATTCTCCATAAGGCATATTTTCTCTGAGTCCAATGTATTGATCATTTATGTTTCTCTAGTGCTTTGTTTTAGGTGGTGCAATACCAGATCAGGTCCTAAGAAAGCTGATAGTTTCTCATCACAAGTTTCCTTTGGTACATTACACCAAACCATTGTAATATACAGAAAGGATGAAAGTGATTGGTTAGCCTTCACTAGTAAAGTCTGGATATCGAGAGAGAATGTAGCAACTGCATACCACTGACTTGGTGTCCATGGATGTTGGGAGGTGGGGTTGGAGTAGTTCTTTAATCCAAATCTCATGGCAACTTGTGCTCAGATCATGCCCTTCATTGGCTAGGGTATTAAATTAGCAAGTTTATCTCATGATTTTTGCATGTGAGTAAATTCTGTAATGATTGTAAGTCTGAGCAAAATGCAAGGATGCACTGAAATAAAGCCGAACTGACTGACCTCTTACTACCAGCGTGGTCCCTCCTCCGGTTTGCTTAGCTCTGGGTCCCCGTGCACTGGGAAATGCTATTCCACAGATGTAAATTGCACTGTCATTTGAAGTCACTCTGTTTACAGTGAGGGAAACTTGGTTTTGTGCCAGGGTTTCCCTTACTGTGAATTTGTCTGCCTCACTTCGGCATCCGTCCAAGCACAGGTTCTCAGGCTGGTGAGTGCCGTAGCGAAACCACAAGCTTGTTGGATGCTCTGAAGGGCATCCAGTGTCAGAGAAGTTACACTCTATGGTGACAGCCTTGTGAGTGTAGTCCACCTCTAGGTAATGTGGTTGTGTGACCGAGACAGTACAGGCACCCACAGCACCTGTGGGAGGAAGCAGATGGTGGTTTAGTGGGCTTCTCACCTCACTTTGCCTGTGCTTTTATTTATATTTTCTGGCTAGGAAATCCAGCCATTTTCTTACCTTACTCCCAGTGCAAACAAGACTAATACACCAGTGGTCCTCGCTTGTTCTAACTCCCCATGTTTCTGACGTTTACCTGCTGGTTTGTGTGATGTCTGGTTACCTGAGGATGGCCCCAGAGAGGTTCCAGTGAAATCAGCATCATGAGCAGAGGTAGCAGCATATCTGGAGTCTGAAGTTTGGGGTCCAGGTGTACATTCTTGCTACTTACAAGCTCTCCTTTGATCACCTGCAGATCATGTAATCTCCCAGCCTGCTTCATCATCTGTGCCCCTCCCCTCACAGGATTGCTGTTTCCAGTGTGGTGACCTGTGTCCAACTCCTCGAACAAATGTTGCTGCCGCTGATGGAGCACATGAGCAGTATCGATTTTTGGGTTTTGTGGGGATTGGGATCGCTAGGAATTCAGGGCAATTCACAATTGTTTCTTTGTGAGCCTGGTGTCCCTTCGGGAAACATGATAAAGGGCAAGATGTACACCTGTGGAAATCCAGCCCTGGCTTATCCTACGATGTCTTTGATTACTGAGCAGAGGCCAACCGAGCTAGCCATGCCATGGCTAGGCAGATTCGATTTCTTCCTGGCACGGGTATACTCTGTGTGGGTGCTTGTAGCATTTATCTTATTTGATTGACAATATTGTGATAAAGAACACAGACTTGAGTTCAGATCCATCTTAATCTCAAGTTGTCTTTCAGATAAAGTTTTTAAAGGGGAAGCTAAGGAGCTGGGCACAGTGGCATGTACCTGTAGTCCCAGCTATTTGAGAGGCTGAGGTGGGAGGATTGCTTGAGCCCAGGAGTTGGAGGCCAGCCTGGGAAACACAGAGACCCCATCTCTATAAAAGAAATACTAAAAAAT
>NW_012147523.1:4123586-4158569 GCF_000956105.1 Propithecus coquereli | reverse complement strand
TAAAATGTTCTTTTTACTATTTTTAAAAACCACATTAGAAAATAAGTAGAGAACTAATTTTTGACACTTAAACGAAGCTTTTTATTACAGAAAATTTCAAACTTGTGCAGAAGCAGCAGACAAGCACAGTGAACCGCCGCTGTCGGGGCTTCAGCCTAATCTTGTTTCCTCTCTCCCCATCCACTCCCAAACTCCCCTGTTATTTCAGAGCAAATCCTCGCCATTTTATCTGCACATCTTTCAAAATATAGTCCTAAAAGATAAGGATTCTTCTTTAAAATAATATTAATTATGTAGAAGCAAGAAGAAAGCTGTAGTCCTTTCACATGAAATAACTACTGTTAACGTTTTGGTGCATTTCTTTACAGATGAGAAAAAAAGTTACTTTTAAGAGCTTTTACTCCCTTCCCTGCCCTATGATCCAAATTTTATGGGCAAATCTGAGATTGTTAGAACTACGATGTAGGAGACACTTTCTCTTTCATAGAGGGAAAGATTGGGTATAGGCAGAGTTTTTTAAATAGATATAGGACAGCTATTCTCTGTAGAAAGAGTCACGTTGGTTTTTTTTTTTTTTTAAATGACAGTTACTTTTAATTTACAGAAACATTGTTCTTTGAAAATAGCAGATACTGTTTAGTACTTACTGTGTGCAGAGCGAGTTGCCTGCATGGGAATGCAGTTGATGACTAGCATACGTGATTTTAAGAGCCTTTTGTTTGGCGAGGTGCTCTCTAAAGCACCATAACAGAAGGAATTTTCAAGGTTAAGATGAAACTTTTTTTCAGCTAGTCTTTTATTCCCTATTTCTCTGGGGGAAAAAGGAAACTTACCGCCTTAGACACCTTTCATAATGTTACACATTTAAAAATTATTCTCTAGGAGCTTAAAGTATAAATGCATTAGGTGAAAAATAGCAGTTGATTTAAATAAATGGGGGAGGAGAAAGAGAAGAATCTTACCGACATAAAGGAGAATCAGACTGACTTGCAGACGGAGAGCGAGGCGGCCTCTGTTCACAGTCCTCATTTCTGTGTGTGTGTGCGTGGGGGGCGTTGGGGTGTGTATTTTAAAGGAGTGTTGGCTTTCTTTTTTCTTCCTCCTTTCTCTTTTTGGAAAGGAAGAACTGAAGAGAGAGGAACCTCTTATTAAGGAACCGTAATCAGGAACTTTTTGAAATTGTGTAAATCTGGTTTGTAACCCAATTTAACCATTTCACGTTAAGATTTTAACCTGGAGCACATTTCTAAATGTACCTATGATTATTTTTTTTCATGAATTTTACAAACCTTCACAGGTGGTAGGTGTTTTGGGTGAGATTTTGATTTGGATGTAACATATTCCTGGGAAGGATATTGTTTGACAGAAAAATCAGTTCTTTCCAGAGCAGTTCCGTCACTGGTGCTGGGGTCTCTGCTGTGTGCTCAGCTCTGGGCCAGTAACTGCTGGGAAGGCAGAAGCGGTAGAAGGAAGTGGCTTCATGTAGAACAAGAGAAAAATTAGCGAACAGCACATCTTAGTACTGAAAAAAAAACATTGTCGTTTCCTAGTTGTGCCAGTTTCAAATTCAGAGACCCTTTCCGAATGTGCTGTGGAACAGACGTGTGGGCCCTCTGTCCTCTGTGTCCCCCTCCCTCTGTGTCCTGAATATGCCTGGGCCCGGAGGCCTATTCAGGTGGGGGTTGTCTTTGTAAGCAGCAGGAACAGACTCAGGCTGACTTAAGCAAAAGGAAATTCATTGAAAGGATTTGGGGATAGCTCCCAGAGTCACTGAGAGGGATCCACAGCCAGGAAAGATGCCCCAAATCACGCTGTAAAGTGGGTCTGAAGAGCACGCTGCTGCTGCCAGGCATTAGGTGCCATAACTCAGTTCCATTCTCCTGCTGCCCCAGCCACTTGGTCTCACCGCCACTGCTCCGCCCTGCAGAGAACAAGCCTCGAGCCTTGTGTCCCCACTGCTTTTGTCACGAGCTCTTCATTCCAGGTCTCAGGCAAGTGTGCCTGAGCTTACGTCACGTGCCAGTGCCTCAGCTGCTGGGAGGTCCCCAGACACAGGATGGGGGTTCGGTACTAGACCACCACCACCAATGAAAAACCTCTCCGCCATAGTGTTCGTACTCTTGGCACCTGCTGATTGTATACTTTCTCTTTGACAGAAGGTTATTCTCACTCTGAATTTAGTAACATTTTTAAGGATATGTGTAGTTTATGCATCACCACAGTACCTAAAAGCACTCCAAAATTTAAATATACTGTTGTTACCTTTGTGTATGTGACTACAGTCAGTGTTTGGTTTGTATGTGAATTTGAAGAGCTTACCTATCCTCCCATCTCCCAGGTGTCTGATGCTCATAGGTTTAGAAATGACCGATACAGACTTCAGTCACTAGTCCAAGAAATACCAGGTTGACCTATCCATTCCAGTGTCTGATTTTTATGAAAAGATAGGGTATGGGTCAACTTCCCTTGGAAAACACACTGATGGTTTGTTTTTATAAATTAAAATCCTTCATGAGCCAATTTTTATTTTCAGCTTAGTAAATCTAAGTAATAAGTTGCATAAGTTTACTACACCAGTGGTATTTTCTTGCATTTGTCTAAAACTCTCTTTTATGTATAACACGTTACTCTCCGTTTCTGTATTCTAGTATTTAATGACCAGTTTTCTGAACCCGTTAACCGTTACAGCCTCCAGTTGGTCTAATGGAGGATGTTATCTAAAACAGCTTTAACCTTGGATTGCATTTCTGCTCTGAGACTCATCAGTCTTGCAAGTTTGGACAAATTCTTTAGCCCTCCTGAGTCTATACTTTATCTCTGTGCCCACCTACCTCAAGGGTTACCTGGGAAGTATAGAGGAGATGATTCATCAAAGCACTCAGGTCTGGAACATACCACGTCCTTCGCAATTACCGTCCCTCCCCCCTTCCCTCTTTAAATAATTTGTTTGTTCAAGAATTTAACTTAATGTTTTTCTTTGTTTTAGTAGGTGGCAAGTGGGAGAAACCATCAGAAATTTTGGAAATCAAAGGACAGAACTGGGAAGAACAAGTGAATAGTCTGCCTGAAGTTTTCAGAAAAGCTGGCTTTGTTATCGAAGCTTTCACCAGACTGCCATACCTGTGTGAAGGCGACATGTATAACGACTACTACGTTCTGGATGACGCTGTCTTTGTTCTCAAACCAGTATAAACATGTGGAGGTCGAAGTCTTCGGAGTCCGTACCCTCCAGCATCCCCCCTCCAGAAGAGGGTCTGTGTTAACAGTTACGTGAAGGGAGGGCCTTTGGGGACCACCATTCTAAATATCATGTAGGAATTTAAAAAGCCAAAATACTAATTATTTCTTTGTAGTGTGTAAAAGGAATGATGTTTTTAAAACAAAAACCCAACTCTTTGTGGATTTTTATCAACTCTTTACTCAGAGCCACACTTCAATGCAGGTCACACTTCAATTATGATGGAAGATATTTTTTATACTTAACTGCAGTAGGGACTCATTCCCAGACAAAGCAATAGTCATGACTTCGTGGAACCAATAAATGGATTGTTTTTAATAAAATGAAGAGTGGCAATAAAGCTGTCCATTCACTTGCAAATATTGGTTATAAGGTATAGCCACTGATACTCTTTCATGTTTAGAGATTCTTTCTGTTGTTATTCCAGAAAATGTTTTTAATCATGCTAATAAACTTTTTTGGAGATGACTTTGGCATTATGTTTGAGTTAATATAAGGCTCCCCTATCGTTTTTTATTGCTTTGGCTTTAGGAATACCCAAATAGTAGCATTATGCGCAAGATTCAGACAACTTGAATATGTTGTGAAGGAAGGCTTCAGACTGGGGGGACGGGGAGATTATTGCAAATGACAATGAATGCTGAGCCAGTCTAGACACCTCTAAAAAGAACAGCCTCATTCAGATATAGTACTTCAGGGACCACCCGCACTCCCCAATTAATGTTGCTTTGAGAATTGCAACACACCCGTTTCTGACTCTGTGACAGCTACATCCTACCCTCGGAACTTTTTCTGGACAATCTCAGGTTCTCAGAATTGAAACATTCAGTTGTGTCTAATGACAAAATGCAACCTAAAGATGTTTTAATTCAACTTCTTACTCTACACTTGTATACCTCTTTCCCAGGACTTGGCTCTTCCTGAAATCCTTAACTGAGTTTATTATTTGCCGAGAGTATGGTTTGATGAAGATCACATCATACTTATGCATTCTAAAATCCGTGCGTGCCTCCAACCATAAACCCAGAAATGTTGCAATAGAGGAACTCATTAGCAAGATCAATAACCATCGTGGATATTCCAAAGAGCAGAGCACTTAACCCAGAATCTAAAATCTCAGTAATAACAGAGATGCCAATATGAGATTGTGGTTATTAACAATATGTTATTCTCACAACATTATTTCTTTTTTCACCCAGCTGTTTCATTAAGTATTCTCATTTATATGCTCATAGAATTCATCAAATCAACCCATTTACTGCAACACCTGGGTATAAAGGAAAATTAAAGCCTTGAGAAGAATTACTTTGTTATTCATTAAGAACAACATTCCCACATCCTCACACCAATATCTTCCACTGTTATTGTCTAATCATAATAAGAGTTGGGTTATGTGATTTATGTAAAGTTGTTACTGGTGTGTTTCTAATGATTTTTTCCAGGAATTCAAATAGCACCCTAGATTGTAAAAATAGAAAGAGGAAATGAGTAAAACTTAATGTAGTTCTTGTACAGTTGAATTTTGCTTCTTCATAAACTGTCTGTCATAATCAGGGATTGCTGTTTAGACTGTCGAACAAAAGTGGTGGATGTTCAGAGGCAGGTTGCCCCGAACTGTTTAATAACTTTCAGGTTGAGAATTAATTTGACGGTCCATTAAAAAAAAATACAACTCATTCTTTACCAGAACAAAACAAAACCAGAAAGCACATACATTTATGCATTTTAAAGATAAAATAGTTTCTCAAGAAGATCTGAGGTTCTTTGAAGACCAGCTTATTAAAAGCGCCGTTTTATGGTGAAAATTGAAACCGGCAAATGCACTTATGTTTCCTATCTGGTCTTGAAAGTCTTGGTGGTGTGTCACCGTTCCACTAGATGGCAGTGTTGCTTACTGAGTGTCAATGGCTTTTTTTTCCTCCCTAAATGGAATCATGTTTTTTTCCCCCAAAGTACAATAAATCTGCCTTCTTGTCTGCACCATTCCTCGTGTAAGTGCTTCATATCAAGTTAAGGTTGTGCTAGAGAAATTAAGAGCTCTATTTGTGGTCAGAGCATGCTAACCAATTGACCTTAAAGGTCAATGGAGAAAGGAAATGCAGGCTGCACCTGTGATCCCTCGCTCCTGGCACCTGCATTATAGGCGTGTCGGGTGTTCAGGCCACTGATCTCGGAGAAGGGGAGGGAAGAATGTGCAATGCCCTTTGTAATGTTTCCCCCTTGTCCAGAGTAATTAAAAGTGATACTGTATTTTCTACTATCCTGTTATGACCTGTCATCAGTTTTTACATAGTTGACTTTTAACAGCAAAAAGCTTGGTTGGGAAATAATGTCAAACGTAGATTATTTCGAGTTATCTTCTGAGTAAAGCTTTGTTTTCACTTAGTTCTGAGTATTAATGGACTTGTAATGAAGCAAGATGTTTTTATCAATTGCTTCCCACCACTTGGTTACTGATAGAGGTGTTCCAGGATCCTTTTTCTCTAATAACGAAGGCACGTTCATCATGGGCTTGCAGTAGCTAGTGACCTACCATGTTTGTGCAGATGCCTAAGTACCCCTGAATTATTAATACCTTACAATCAATGCTTTCGTATTTTAGCTTGAAAACACTGAAACAGGACAGTCTGGGCTGAGTCAGACTGTCTAGGAGTTCACAGAGCACAAAACTGTTCTAGTAATTGACTTGAAACAATCGGGATGCTCACAAACTTACAACCAACTTATCAAAGATATAAAATAATGGATCGGCAGAAGGAAGTTCTCACTGTATCCATGATAAGGAACATTTGTGATCTAAACGAAAAAAAGCAACCAGAATCGTTAAGGAAATAGGTCTGCAACATAAAATCAACAGTCTAGCTTTTCGCAAGTAGTGGATGATTAGGTGATAGCTGGGCAACAGTGAATAGACAGTAATGAATAAAAAGAATTTCATGGTCGGGTGTGTTGGCTCATGCTTGTAATCCCAGCACTTTGGGAGGTGGAGGCAGGAGGATGCTTGAGTTCAGGAGGTCGAGACCAGCCTGGGCAAAATAGTGATTTACAAAAGATAAGTTAGCTGGGTGTGGTGGTGCACACCTTAGTCCCAGCTACTTGGGAGGCTGAGGCAGGAAGATCACTAGAGTCTGGGAGTTGATGGTTACAGTGAGCTATGTATGATCACACCACTGCACTCAAGCGTGGGTGACCTCGTCTCTAAAAAAAATTTCACATATACTTTTGCTATATGGGCATTCATAGTTTGTCTCTTGCTTTTTGTAATATATTTATATTGTCTTTGTCTTCTGTGTAGGAATTGATCCTAACTTTTTTAGTTGTAGCTTGTTGTTTAACACTTTATTTTTATTTTAATTTTTTTAGAGACAGGGTGTTGCTCTGTCACCCAGGCTGGAGTGCAGTTGTGCGATCACAGCTCACTGCAGCCTTGAACTCCTGGGCTCAGGGGATTGTCTTGCCTGGCCTCCCAGTTAGCTGGGAACAGGCATGTGCCACCACACCCAGCTAATTTGTAAAATTTTTTGTGGAGACGTGGTCTTGCTATGTTGCCAAGCTGATCTTGAACTGCTGGCCTCAAGCAATTATCCTGCCTCGACAGTTCCTGTATACCCTTTAACTAGTTTTCCCTAATGTTAACATCTCACATAACCATGGTATGTTTCTCAAAATTGAAAAATCAACATTGGTACATTATTATTAATTAAACTCTAGGCTATTGGGATTTTGCCAGTTTTTTTTAACTAATGACCTTTTTCTGTTCTAGGATCCAATTCAGGAAACGACATTCAATTTAGTTGTTTTTTAAAAAATTATTTTTATTTTTAGAGACAGGGTCTTGCTGTGTCACCCAGGTTGCCATTCAGTGGCGAGATCATAGCTCACTGCAGCCTCCAACTCAAGTGATCCTCCTGTCTCAGCCTCCCAAGTAGCTGGGACTATAAGTGCACATCACCATGCCTGGCTAATTCTTTAAAAAATTTTTTTGTAGAGACAGGGTCTCACTGGTTGCCCAGGCTGGTCTCCAACTCCTGGGCTGAGGTGATCCTCTCACTTCTACCTCCCAAAGTGCTGGGGTTACAGGCATGAACCACCATGCCCGGCCCTAGTTGCTTTTTAAGTTATTGGAGTTCACTGAAATAGAGTGCTATCATTTGTTTTTATTTTCTTCCAATTTTTTTATTGTAGTGAAACACACAACATAAAGTTAACCATTTTTAGGTGTACAGTCAGTGGCAAAACTAAAACTATATCCATTAACAGTAACTCTCCATTCCCCCACCCCCACCCCCTGGCAACCACCATTCTACTTTCTGTCTCTTTGACTACTCTAGGTACCTTACATAAGTAGAGTCATACAGTATTTGCCTTTTTGTGACTGGCTCATTTCACTTAGCATAATGTTCTCAAAGTTCATCCATGTTGTAGCCAGTGTCAGAATTCCTTTCAAGGATGAATAATCTATTGTACAGATATACCACATTTTGCTTATCCATTCTTCCTTTGATGGACACTTGGGTTGCTTCTACCTCTTAGCTGTCCTGAATAATGCTGCTACTAACATGGGTGTACAAATATCTCTTTGAGACCCTGCTTTTAAGTCTTTTGGGTCTATAACCAGAAGGGGCATTGCTGGATCATATAGTAATTCTACTTTTGATTTTTTAAGAAACCACCATGCCATTTTCCACAGTGACGGCACCATTTTACATTCCCACCAACAGTGCACAAGAGTTCCAATTTCTTGCCAACATTTATTTTCTGTTTTTTTAATAGTAGCCATCCTAATGAGTGTAAGGTGGTGTCTCATGGTTTTGATTTGATTTGCATTAGTGCATCATTTGTTTTTTTTTGTTTTTGTTTTTCATACCAGTAGACTAGCTGGCAACATCATTTGTTTTTATAGTACAACTTATGTGGTATTTGGCTTCATTTACTAATAAAATTGTACTTGGTATTTTGCTATCTATAATAGTATCATGGAATTGGTGTCAGTATTCACTGATTAAAAAAATACTTATTTTTCACTGTGAAATTTTATGCTTTTGGAGAATTGAGAGGATGTTATTACATAACTAGAACTTAAGATTTCCCTTTGGATTTTAGAGTCAGTATGCCGCATTCACATGAATTCAATAATACGCTTTTGTTACAAAGTCACTTTAAAATTACTTTCAATACATGTAAAATGAAAAGTCAAGATTTTTTTCCCCACGTAAATGACCATGTAAAATTGGGATGTCTTATATACCTGCATTTCCTAAGTTCTGAAAAATAAGAACAGATAAAATGCCCAAAAGCTGTTTTCTTATGTCCTTTTTGGGATTCAACACAAATTATTGGTTTCAAATGCCCTTGAACCCTCAATAGTTTTTCAAATAGCAGAGCCACAGGGACTGAGAAGACATTGAGTTCTCTTTACACACAGCAGAACAAAACAGGATTTCCAGCACTTGATTTTGCCACCTTCTTTTTATTATTTATAGATGATCATAAAGCCCTAATGGTTTTTGCATTACAAGGAACATGTCCATTGTAGAAAAAGTAGAAAATACAGACAAAAAAGAAGAAAATAAAGTTTACCTATCCCATAGCCCTCAGAGTACCGCTACTGACATTTTGGTTTATGCCCTTCCAGGCTTTTTTTCTATGCATGTATGTACACATACTCACACGCGTGTCAACTTTTAAACATTAAAATATGTAAAGATGAAAAGATACTTTTATTTTTCCAAGATGAATCATATGAGACTCATAGACACATTTTCTAAATAAAAAATTAACAAGGTCTGGAAGACACTTCCCATCATTTCGGGCTTGAGTGTAAGCTTTTTGTTTAAAGGATTAAACCAAGACCCTGGGGATAAAAGGATGTTATTAAAGATGCCAGACACGAGTATTATATAAATTACTATCAGATGGAGCAACAGAACAGGACTGTTGGCCATTTCTGAAGAGAATGTTTTAATTTTGCCACTGAAAAACTAATGTCAGCATTAGGCATTTCAGTAATTGCTTCAAAAAATTACAATTATTGAGATGTGTTTCATTAAATGTCAAGGATTGCAAGAAACCCTCTAGAGTCCACAATTATATTTTCATTAGGAAAGATGCAAAACAGTTATGCATAATCCCACTATGCAAACTTAGTATTTTAATGCATTTCCTTCTAGTTGTAATAAAAGTTCATACACATATATTTTACTGAATATTTGGCTTTTTTGTTTTGGATATAATATTATTTCCTTGTGTTAATTATATGGTCTTTGTCAATGACCACTTTAATGACTGTATAATCCATAGAGTTGATGTATCATTGTTTACATAACCATTTTCTTATTGGACACTTAAGATGAATCTTTCGCTACCACTCCGTATGTGTGTGTGTGTGTGTGTGTGTGTGTGTATACATCTATGATAGGTCTTACTATTAAGACAATTTTTTTTATTATGGAAAATTCCAAGCACATAAAAAAGAAGAAAGATAATGAATCTTCCTCACCCAGTTTCAGCAATTACCAACACATGGCCAATCCTGTTTCATCCATACTCCCGCAACTCCTAGTTTCCCGCCATTTCCAAGCAAATTTCAGGCATCCTATCATTTCAGCTTTGTAAGCATCTGTCTATAAAACGAGGACTCTTGAAAGAGAGCCATCACACCGTTAAAAAAGCTAACCATTAAGTCTCCAGCCAGCACATTGCTGCCATTGTCTTATAACTTTTTAATGGTTTGTTCGAATCCGGATCCAAATAAAGTCCCTACATTGCAATTGGCTGATGTGTGTTCAGAGCTCCGGATCCTCCCCGACTCGCTGTTATCCCGCAGGGTGGCGAGGAGAGTGTTCGGGTCCAGACTGGAAGCCCCAGGCGTGGCCTGCGACGCCCGCGCTCCCGTGAGCCCCGGGGCGACCCAGCCGAGGTGGGGGCGCCCCGGGAGTGTCCCGGCCCCGCCTCGCGGGGCTCAGAGCAGCCGAGCCGGGCACCGCAGGTGAGGCGCGCGGAGGGCCTGGAGGACCCCGCGGGGCCGAGCGATGGGGATGGACTCCCCAGGGGAGGGGCACAGGTGTGCATGCGGTGGGGGCGGACGGGGAGAGGAGGAGGGTGGACAAAGGGAGGGGTACAGCGGCGTTAAGGGCTCCTGGGGTGGGGGCATCCCTGGGGAAGGGGGAGTGAGGAAACTTCGAGGAAAGGATTCCAAACCTACTTAGTAATAACAGTAACAGCGATGACAGCCACTTTGTGATAATAGTAATAGCAACAGCAAAAACAATAGCATTAATAATAGTAATAGCTACTATGCATTGAATTCTTATATGTGCCAGTGCTGGGCTTGGTTCTTTACACATTTTGTGTATAAAGAAAGTAATATCTACCTCATAACTGTTGTGAGAAAAAAGGGAAAATGCAGATAAAGAAAATAGCATTGAATATGTGTTGGATAAATTTATGAACTTTAAAAATGTTCACACGGTCTTTATGAGGGAGGTGCTGGTGCTACCCCTATTGCACAGAGGAAGAAATGCAAGCCCAGAGAGGTTAAGGAGTTTGCCCAATAGCACACAGCTAGTAACGGGTGGTCCAGATTAAAGCTGGGGCTCCTATCCCTGAGGTGGCACTGGCCACCTGGAGTTTTAGGTTCAGGGCTGCGGAGCAGAGAGGCTGGATAACATAGCTCATAAGTGCTGGGAATCACTTAGCTCTGAGTTTACCACCCGGCTCTGCCACTGTGCAGCTGTGTGACCTTGGGCAGGTCACTTGACCACTTAGAACCCATTTCATCATCTGTGACATAGGGATAGTGGTAATGTTTGCCTCCAAGATTCTATAAGAATTAAGCAAGACAATGCATGTTGGAGGGGTATATACTTAGTTCTCGCACTGAATGGTTGTTGGGATTAAGATTACTATGGGGCCAAGCAGCAGGCATTGAAGCCCCCTCTCTGCCATTTGCTTGCTGTGTGACCTTTCACCTGCACTGAACTCATCTATGAAACTAAGTGAAGTAAACCTCGAGGGCTGATGGAAACAGTAAACGACAGAGAGGGCTTGGCATGTTGCCCGGCACATGGAAGATGCTCAGCGAGACCAGTTTCTTCCTATCTTTTCTTCCTTTCCTCAAGGAAGCCAAAGCTTTCCGTTTCCTCCCCGGAGGCTGAGAGGGGAGGAGGGGACTGGCTGTGCCTAGAGTCACCGTTAGGGGCAGAGCTGGGACAAGAGCTCAGGCCTTCACACCTCTAGTCCACAGAGTGCCCATCCCCTTGACTTCTGCAATCCTTGCGAGCTGGGCCATTCCAACACCAAGCGTTTGACATAAAATGCAAATCCAGTTAACTCAGGCTGATATTTACAAGCCAGACACATTTGTCTATTTTGCACTAATAGTCATAAAATGGGTTTTTATTGGTGGGAAATCTCCCCATTAGTGTCTGTATGCTTACGTGTGTGTGTGTTCATGATATAGACCTTAAATGGAGCTGCTTTGCAGACAATGAGACTCCGTGCAATTGTGAACTGTTGGTTTGTGTCTGGGATGGGACGTCCCAGCAGAGGGGGAACCTTCCAGCATCTTTGTAAGTTTCGTAGATGACAAAGTGTCTCTGATCCCTGGGCTGACCAACTAGTCCTGGTTTGCCTGCAACTTTCTGGTTTTAAAATGAAAAGTTCTGAGTCCTGGGAAACCCTCCAGTCTCAGGCAGCTGGGACATCAAACTCTCTCTGTTTCTCAGGACACTGTCTTCATTTTAGCTTTGTGGCTATTGTTGCTGTTTTCACTTAGCTTCCACCAAAGGAATCCTAACCTGCCTGATTCCCACCAGTCTGCAGCGGGGGTGCCTTTTGGTGGGGCAGGGGCGAGGCCCGTGCAGAAAGCTATCCACCCCCAGATCGCCATTGCCCTGCCCAGTCCTTTCAATGTTTTTGGCCAATCTGCTAAAAGAGAGTGACCCAAAGGGCTTTTAATTAAAACCAAATCCCGAACTGGCGATGGGCTGGGGTTTTCTTGGAACGAAGACATTATTTGCAGCAGAGAGCGGGACATCTGTTCCAGTAACCGTAAACCTCTCCATAGAGTTAATGGGGAGACCGTAGCAATGAGCACAAGGGGCCTCATTGTCTGGGAAACCGGAGAATTGTGAATGAGGCCAACGCCCCGGGCCAGCTGCCCAAAGGGAAGGGAGAAAAAAGGGCCAAAAGTTCCCCAAAGCCAAAAAAGACCCAAACCCAGGAAGGCTTTAATCATTAGAGTTGAACATACCAGCTCCAGGGTGGCGACCGTGGGGCAGAATGCATCTACAAAGTACTTGGGATCCAGTTTGCTCAAAACCTGTTAGAATGCACTGCTTTTGGTGACTGGAGATTTCAAAAGCTTCACTGTTTTTGCCCTGAGCAGTAAAATAAGCATAATTGTTTTTAAAGCTGGTTGTAGAGGTCCCCTTGGAGGAAAAATGACCCGTGTGCATAACAAATTAGACAATACCAGGGAAATCGCAGTAAAGAATGCTGGGATGCCTCTAAATAATTTCAGGAGACCACGGGTGGGCATTACGGGGTTCCCTTTGATACCGAAAGGTCCTGTTCATATAGATGGTACCACGTAGTTGGGGTACCAGCTCTTGGGAGTCTGGTGGAACAAAACGCAATTCCCAGTCCTCATCTGACTTGACCTTCCAGCGGCTTCTGAGATTTCCGTTTCTCCGCCTGACCTCAAGGACACCATCCCCACCCGGCCACTCCTCTAGGTTCCCTGTCTTAGTTCCTCCTCATCTACCTAACTTCTTTTGTTAAAAACTCACAGTCTCTTTTGTTTTGCTTTTCCTTTTTAAACACTGTGATATGGAAAATTTCAAACACATACAAAAGCAGACACAAAAGAATATAATCAGCCCCCCTGTCTCCAGCACCCAGCTTCAACAATGGCCGACCCAGCCTTGTTTCATCTGTGCCCCCTCCCTCCCACCTCCCTCCGCCAGCATTATTTCGGAGGCAATTCCCGACATCGCATCATTTCTTCTGTCAATATGTAAGTACACAGCTCTAACAGAGGGGTTGGCAAACTTTGTCTGTAAAGGAACAGAGAATAAATATTTTTGGCTTTGGAGACCACACACTCTCTGTCCCAAGTACTCGACTCTGCCATTGGCGATACTTAAGTGAATGGGCATGGATGTGTTCTAATAAAACTTTATTTATAGACACTAACATTTAAATTTCATGTATGAAGTTTTTGTGTGTCAAGAACTATTATTCTTTCAATTTTTTAAAAAAATTCAAATAATGTGAAAACCATTTTTAGCTTATGAACCACACAAAATCAGGCAGCTGTTTGAATTTGGCCCGTGTGTGCCCTCCCTGCCCCCTTTAAAAGATGAGGACGCCCGCCTTTAAAAATATAACCACAGTTGTATTATCAAACTTAAAAATATTGACAATAATTCTTTAAAATCTTTGAATATTCAATCAGGGCTCAGATTTCCCCATTTGTTTCATATTTAGTGTTTTTAGGGTGTGTTGAATCAGGATCCAAAGAAAGTCTGTATGCTACAAGTGACTGATGTATCTCTTAAATTTTTAAGTCCCTAGGTGTTCTCTCTCTGTCTCTGTAATGTATTGGCTGAAGAAATTTAGGTTGTTCTGGAGAGTTTTCCATAATCTTGCTTTTGCTCGTTGTACGTAGTCTACCTAACATCTTGACAATGATGTGCCCTGGATCTCAGTTCTTGAAACTCACCTGTTATAGCTTCTCCCTGTATTCACTGTCTTGGCGATCTCATCCAGTGTTAGAGGTTTAAATATATGCTGAACATCTCTGTGTAGATAGCGTCAGTGTGGCCCTCTCTCCTGAACTCAGACTCAAACATCAAACTGCCTACTTGCTATCTCTGCTCAGTATTTAGTAGGCATCTCAAGCTCAGCACGTCCAAATCCTCCCCGAAACTTGCAACTCCTGTGGGTTTCCCCATCTCCCCTTCTACATGCTCAGGCCCAAATCCTTGGTGTCACCTATCTGACCACCCTCGCTGCTATCTGTGACCAAGTCACTGTCATCTGTATCCTAGATTGGTCTCCCTGCTATGGGCGTTGCCTCTTTCTGGAATATTTTCGACAGCGCAATCAGTGTGCTTGATCCAGTTAACATAAAAGTCAGAGCGTGCCCTTCTGGGATGCTATCCCTTCAGGGGTTCCCGTCTCCCTGCCAGTTAAAGCCAATGTCCTTACAATGTCCTTGAAGGCCCTACTCGCTCTGGTTCTGACTGTTCCAGCCTCCCCCCGCTACTGCTCTCATCCTCTTCCTGCGATTTATTGAAGAACGTACAGATTATGCTCCTAACTTCAAGGCTTTTGCACCATCATTTTTTCCTTCTGGAACTTTCTTTCCCCAGATATTCCCAAGATCCATTTCCTCTCTCTCTCAGATCTCTGCTTAAATGTCACCTCCTCAGGTCTCACCTGACCACACTGTCTACAATAGTAGCCACTGATTCATTGTCCTTCTCTTGCCCTGTTTCATTTTTCTCCATAGCACTCATCCCTCCCTGACGTAATATACTTACGGGATTATCTATTTATTTTCTGCCTGATCACCCCAGCACACCGGCTGGGACTTAGTTTTGCAAACTGCTGTATCCTCAGAGCATAGACTAATGCCTGGCACGTATTGGTGCGCAATAAATATTTGGTGAATGAATGCATGAAATAATTACACAAATATAAATATGTGTTTATAGTTGCGCTTGGTGCTATAAAAGAGGAGTATTGGCCTTTTCTTCTGGCTGCCTTGGCTTAGAGAATTCTGGGAAGTCTTCATTGACGACTCGAGGTTTATGATGAGTTGATGTTAGCCAGGCAGAGAGGGAGGGGAAAAGCCTTCCGAGTAGAGGAACAGCCTGTGAGAGGGCCTTGCTACCAGGAGGAGTGCCCTACTTGGCGGACAGACAGATGGCCTGAGCAGGAGCCTTAGCGAGTGAGGGACAAAGAGGAGGGTGATAAGGCCACTGAAAATGTTTTGGGCTTTATCCTGAGAGCAACGGGAGGAGGGTGACATGAGTAAGATTTAAATTTTGAGAACAGCAATCTGGCTTATTTGCTTATTTAATAAACCCATATATAGAGCTTACTTTGTGTCAAGCCCTGCTCTAAAGGTGATTTCCTCATACGACACTATGACATGGGTACCATTATTAATCCCATTTCACAGATGAGGAAATTGAAGCACAGAGAAGTTAAGCAACTTGTCCACCATCACACAGCTAGTAAATGGGAGAGATGGGATTCAAACCAGGTGGTCTGGATCCATAGTCCATGCTTTTCCCTTTCCCTTTTGATATTAACTTTTTTGAGGTACAATTTGTATACAATAAAATGGGCTGGGCGCGGTGGCTCATACCCATAATCCTAGCACTTTGGGAAGTGGAGGCAGGAAGATCACTTGAGGCCAGGAGTTCAAGATCAGCCTGGGCAACATAGTGAGACCCCATCTCTACTAAAAATAGAAAAATTAGGTGGGTGTGGTGGTGCACACCTGTAGTCCCAGCTACTGGGGAGGCTGAGGCAGGAGGATTATTCAAGCCCAGGAGTCTGAAATTGTAGTGAGCTATGATCTCGATACTGCACTCTAGCCTGGGCAACAGAGCAAGATCCTATCTCAAACAAACAAACAAAAAAGCATGCATTTTAAGTGTACAGTTCAATGAGATTTGATGAATGTATGTATCTCTACATCAATCACCACAATCAAGATATAGAAATTTCCATTTCCCCTAAAAGTTCTTTAGTGCCCTTTTGTAATAAACTCCTCCCACAGCACCCTATAGTGCCCCAGGTGACTCCCAATTTGTTTTCCGTCACTGTAGATTATTTCACGTATCTTAAAGTTTCATAGAAATGGAATCATGCATATGTACTCTTTTGTGGCTGGCTTCTTTGGGTCAGCATAATGCTTCTGAGGTTCATCCATGTTCTTGTAGGTATTAATAGTTTAGTCCTTTTCCTATGCATACAGTATGTTTTTTTCTCCTTTGAGTATTTTTTTTTTTTTTTTGAGACAGTCTTGCTCTGTCACACGGGCGTGAGTGCCGTGGCATTAGCCTAGCTCACAGCAACCTCGAACTCCTGGGCTCAAGTGATCCTACTGCCTCAGCCTCTCAAGTAGCTGGGACTACAGGCATGCGCCACCATGCCCGGATAATTTTTTCTATATATTTTTTTAGTTGTCCAGCTAATTTCTTTCTATTTTTTTTAGTAGAGACGGGGTCTCGCTCTTGCTCAGGCTGGTCTTGAACTCCTGAGCTCAAACAATCTGCCCGCCTCAGCCTCCCAGAGTGCTAGGATTACAGGCGTGAGCCACCGCGCCCGGCCAGTATTTTTAAAATTTATTTTTTATTATATTATTTTTAATTGACATATAATAATTGCATATATTTATGGAGTACATAGTGATGTTTGGATACATGTAGTGTATAGTGATCAGATCAGGATAATTAGCATATGCATCATCTCAAAATGTATCATTTCTTGGGAACATTCAATATCCTCCCTTTAGCTATCGGAAACTATATAAGACACTATTGTTAACTATATTTATCCTGTAGTGGTACTGAACACTAGAACTAAGATTTTTTTAAAAATTTGAAATAACTATAGATTCATAGGAAGTTACAAAAGAAATGTCCTGTGTTCTCAGTTTCCCCCAATGGTTACACCTTGTATAACAATAGTATAATATCAAATTCAGGAATTTGTGGTACGATCCTCAGAGCTTATTCAGATTTCACCAGTTTTACACCCACTTCTTTGTGTGTGTATCTGTACATAGTTTCCTCCAATTTCATCTTGTGTGTAGATGCATGTGACAACCACCCCAATCAAGACCCAGAACTGTTCCATGACCGTAAGTGTCCTTCATGCTTCCCTTGGTAGCCACATCTCCTCCTCAAGTACTAATCCGTTCTCCATGTCTATAATTTTATTTCAAGAGTGTTAGATAAATGGAATCATCAGTATATGACCTTTTGTTGACTTTTTTCACTCCGCATAATTCCCTTTATGTCCACCCAGATCGTTGCATGTATCAATAGTTTATTCCTTTTTTGTTGCTGAGTAGTATTCTAGGCTGTGGACATACCACGGTTAGTTTTACCATTCACCCAGTGAAGGACATTTGGATTGGTTCCAGTTTAGTAGTTTCTTATAAAATTAAACATGCATTTAACATACAGCCTAGCAGTTGCACTCTTGGGCATTTACCCCAGAAAAATGAAAACTTGTGTTCACATAAAAACCTGTGCACAAATGTTCGTCATGTTACAAACACTCCTCTTTGCTGGGTGGAGGGGATGGAAGATGGTGGTAAGAAGAAAAATAGGCCATTGTGGTCACCAAGGAGAGAGATCATTGTGTCTCAGACTAGAATAGAGGTTTAGATGGGGCAAAGTCGATGGAAGTTTAAAATTATTTTTTTAAAAAAAGTTCAGCGGATTCTGGGTTTACTTGTGTTTCCATTTTGTCTTCTGAATGTCCTTAAATATATTTAAAAAACCAATCCTGAATCACTTCCATGCTTGGTTTAACTGTAGGAGAATGTCTCAGGAACCTGCGACATACACCCTTTTCCTGTTTCTTGCTCTGAGCCATGGAGTGGCGAGTCAGAGAATGCCAGATTCCAATGAGGGTAAGTACGAGGGAAGAATCACCCTTCATGGTTTCCAGACATCTCAGGGAATGTAGTGGGATAGATCAATTTAGGTACATGAAGCCTTAAGTTGTTTGAATGTGCGTGTGTGTGTGTGTGTGTGTGTGTGTGTGTGTTTGTGCAGGATTTCTAAGGATTATTCTAAAAAAGTTTTTCAAACCAACGTTTTCTCACGATGAGCACAGGTATAATTAAAACATGCTAAAAATTTCCTTTTTGAGTAGCTATTTTGGGGGCTTGCTTCCCGACTCACGTTTGCAGTTTTGAAGGTCACACAATTCAATTCTAGTTATCCATTCCATGGCTTTCTTACAGATTTGCATCCGTTGTTGCAAAAAATGGCAGTGAGTATTCCATCTTCTTTTAATCAAAATCCCCTCTGCTAGAACTGCCAACTTTTGGGTGTTATAGTTGATGTTATCTCTTTGCCTTTTAGGAAGAAATAATAGACGGCAGCTATCTGAATGGTAATGTGCCCCTCTGTCTCCATTGGCTGCTTCTAAGAATTTCAAACAGAATGAGGCTGTGATCTCTCTGGAATGATTCCTTTTTAAGTTGTCTTTTCATTTTATTCCCATTGTAGCATTACTGGATCTCATACAATTTCAAAGGTAACCTGCCCTCGAGGGGAGAGGGGAAGGGATGGGATAGATTTTTAATAAAAATTCTTAATGGAAATTGCTTAATTATAAAAAGTAATACATGCTCATTATAAAAAAAGAGTCAACCAATGCACAAGTGTTTTAAAAGTCAACACCCTTGTTCCACAAACATTTATTCTTCCTCGGCTCCAGCGTAGGAGCCAAAACTGATTGCTATGTAGTGAGTACTGCTCTAAGTGTCTGGTGCATAGAAACACATTTGACCCTGACAAGGGCCCCACTACGTAGGTCTTCTTGTTATCCCACTGAACAGAATAATGAGAGGCCCAGGGAGGGGGAGTTTTCCCAGCTGTGGCTCACACAGCTGGATGGAAAGACCACAGCTGGGACGTGAACCAGCAGCTTGGATCCAGGGTCCATCAAATCACTATCGTGCTACGTGCTGCACACAGGCCTGTGTTAGATGCTGGGGACATGGGGCAGGGAGCTAGATAGTGTTGTGGAAAGGCCACTATTAACAAATAATTCTAATATGATGAACTCTATGAAGGAGAATAGATGGGGGTCTTGGGACCCCATGTCAGGGCCACCCAATTATGTGAAAGCGAGAGATCCCTGTAAACACTCCTCTCCGTAAGATAATGCTGACTGATAGTTCTGGATATATTTTTTCAGGCTAAATGTTTTATTTATTTATTAATTTACCCGTCCATCCATCTATTTATTTATAAAAGATGTGGGATTATAAAAGGCTTTTTGTGAGCATTTACTACATGTCGGGCGCTGTTTTAAGCAATTTATATGTGCAAATGAATTTAATCCTCACAATTGTTAGCCATAGTTCATAGAAAGGGAAACTGAGGCACAAGAAAATTCATCAAGTTGCCTAAAGCCACATAACTACGTGTTAGAGCCAGGGTTCAAATCCATGTTCGGAGCCCACACTCCTAACTGTGCTAGTCCAGCCTCTTGTGGCATATACGGCACCTGCTATTTAAACTTCATGTAGTAAGGACATCTTTCCAAGTCAAGCAGTTTGGCTTGTAGTCAACCCAAGGGGATTGTTACGGGAATTAGAACGTAGCACACAGCTCAGAAATGGAGATGTCTTTGGGAGAATGGGATCCAGGCAGATTCCTACAGTTGGAAACTTCCTCGGCACTTGCCTGGTTAAGAAATCTCCTACTTCCAAGCACAAAGGTGCTAGCATGCTTGGCCCATTCCCACCACTCTTTCTGAACTGCTGTCGCTGGGCCACCCAGCTAGTGCAACACCACTTGTAGGGGCACCTGTCATTGTGACCTTCTCCTGTCTGTCTTCGACTGAAGCTCCCACGTGTGGACGGCAGACCTGTCCCATAGAGTCCTGGCCTACCTGAATTCACGGCATGTTCCCTTCACCATCTCCAGCCTGCAGGTGTGTACCTGAGACTCGTGCATATGGTCCCCTCTCATGCTCAGGGATTGCAAACTCAGGGGCCAGGGAAGTTGGAGAAATGGGCTGGGCAAAGAGAAACTCTTTACTTCTGCAAAGAAAAGCGTTCTGCCCAGTTTTTCTTGAAACGTGATACAAGCTCTTTTGTCTTTTTTTCATTTCCCCACCTTTGATGGAGACAAGGTGTATTAGGGTGTAGGCTGAGATACTGTAACAAAGAGACCCAAAATTACAGCAACTGAAGCAATTTCATTTTTACTTTCTCATGTAATAGTCCAGAGCTAAGTGGGAGACCCAGAGGGGCGAGGCAGCTGTGTTCCGAGAGATCATCAGGGACTCAGATTCCTTTTATCTGTTTGCCCTGTCGCCCCTTAGGGAGTTGTTGCCCACATGGTCGAAACACCACCTTCGTTCTCCAACCTGGGGGAGGGGGTGAGAAGAGGAAGTGGAGGGTGAGCTTCTTGTCTTCTAAGGATGTGACCAGCAAGTCACACAGTTTCATCTGCTCACGTTCCATTGGCTCACATGCCACATTTCACTGTGAAGGAGCCATGTACCGGGCTAGAAGTTGAGGGTTATATTGATAAAAAGAGCAGAGGGACAGTGCATATTTGGGCATAGTTATCAGCTTCTCAATCATGGGTCCAAGAAATATTTTTCTTCCTTTTAACTCCACTATAAAGAAAACAACTGCACAAGCATGTTGCCAGGTGGCAAAAGATATTTGCCTTAAGGGGCACTAGGGCACGGTGTGGACTGCAGTAAATTGGACGACACATACCTCTTCAGTGTGACCGTTAGCTGAGCTTGGCATGTTGTGTCTTTACAGTTATACTGTGAATAGCACAGAAAATTGAGAAAATATTCTTCAGTGTTCAAACACTATTGCCCGGTTTGGCAAAGAAGCCACTCACATCACTAACCAAGGAATACAGCTCTGACATGTGTCTTGTTTCAATTTTTACTTCTGTTTTAACAAAAATAAAAATATCAACCAACATTCACATCATGGCTACACTCAAAGAGCTGACTGTCTACCACGTACCAGGACACCCACTAGCTAGAGATGGCTGTCAGCCCCACATGGTGTCTGTTTTCCTTCTCCTGTTTGTCAGTTGTGACAACCTCAAGAGAAGCAATGCCTGCCTCTTTTCTCCCAAGCAGTAAGGCTTGTCATGAGATGTATCTATTTTAATCTGATTAGTAGATATACTACTTCTCTTCCTATACATACCATATTCATTCGTTCATTCAGTACCTACTTATTTAACATCTACTTTCTGCCAGGCATAGTTCTAGACAGTGAGGACTTGGTGGAGAACAAGACAGTCATGTTGCTACCCACACGGACCTTTCATTCTAGGGGGAGAGACATTAAGTAAATCATTATTCAGCTCATTCAGGATAAAGAATAACGGCTGGCACTTTTGAGCGCTGATTGTGTGCTAGGCATCATGAAAAACACTTTACACACTCACTTAATACCCATTAACAACCCTACATTTTTCGAATGGGACAACTGAGGCCCAAAAGTAGTGTTGCTGATTTAGCAAATAAAAATACAGTTGCTCAGTTACATTTGAATTTTGGATACACAAGAAGCAATTTTTCCAGTATAAGTATGTCCCATGCAACATTTGAGACATACTTATGCTTAAATATTATTCATTGCTTACCTGAAATTCACATTTAACTGAGCATCCTGTATTTTATGGAACAACCTTAGTTAAGTAACTTGTCTAAGGCCACACAGCCAGGAAGTGTCAAGGTGATGATTTGCATATGGGTTGTCTGGGTCTAGAGTCCATCTCTTGCGCACGATGTCACACTGTGCTGCCGTCCCAGAGCACCTCTGTGTAACGGAGGTTTAGAAAATAATTCCCCAGATAGCAGAGGAAATCTCTTTCAAGAAAGGCTGTTGGATTTTGCTCCTTGTCCTGGAGGGAAAGCCACAGAGAGCTTGTTCATTGGGTCTGAATTTGCTCCTGTCTGGCAGCTTAGGTTTGAGCAGCAGCGTCATCTGGGGGTGCTAAGCTTTCTAGGCAAAGGCCAGCTGCTCCAGACCTGAAGCCCCACTCACCTACCAGGACCAGGCAGGCCATGGATTGGGGAAATCAGGTTGGCTGGGCCTGAAGAGTTATTTCTGCAAGCAGCTCCCCCGGGGTC
Source organism: Propithecus coquereli (assembly GCF_000956105.1). NCBI lineage: Eukaryota > Metazoa > Chordata > Mammalia > Primates > Indriidae > Propithecus > Propithecus coquereli. The sequence goes on along the minus strand of NW_012147523.1, from coordinate 4,136,443 downwards.
TGCAAAAAGGGGATTACGTGCCCAGTGTTGCCAAATCTTTGCATTTTCCTAGAGAAGTTGGGAATCTGGATTTTGTGAGGAATGTCCTGGCTTTTTTTTGCTTTGTTTTTTTGAGACAGAGTCTCACTGTGTTGCCCAGGCTAGAGTGCCGTGACGTCATCCTAGCTCACAGCAACCTCAAACTCCTGGGCTCAAGCGATCCTCCTGCCTCAGCCTCCCGAGGAGCTGGGACTACAGGCATGCGCCACCATGCTCGGCTAATTTTTTCTATATATTTTTAGTTGTCCAATTAATTTCTTTCTAAGTTTAGTAGAGATGGGGTTTCGCTCTTGCTCAGGCTGTTCTCAAACTCCTGAGCTCAAACAATCCGCCCGCCTCGGCCTCCCAGAGAGCTAGGATTACAGGCGTGAGCCACCGCGCCCGGCCCTGGCTTTTTTTTTTTTCAGCATATTATGGGGGTACAGATGTTTAGGTTACGTATGTTGCCCTTGCCCCCCTCCCCCACTAAGTCCGAATTTCAAATATGTCCATTCTTCGGGTGTGTCCTGGCTTTTAAATGTTGGCAGCCAATGAGAAAATTAGGAGCCGGCCAACCAAACACTTCTGCAGGGAATTAGGTGGTCTGGCCTGGCTGCTGGCCTTGGTGCTGACCACGTGCCCTGCCCTTCTGTTCTCACCGACTCTCCCAACACCCCATGTCCAGGCAGCCATGGAAAACCACCTGGAGCAGCGTTTGCACCAGCCCCAGAAGCTGCTGGAGGACCTGAGGGAAACAGACGCTCAGCGATTCCGCACTGCCATGAGATGGCTCTTGGAAGACAAGAAGGGCCGCTTGGTGAGGCGCTCTTGGCATCCTGCGGGGAGAGGAAGTCCAGGGCCAGTTGGTATTGTTTGAATTGAATCAAACTGAGCCTGACTCAGGCCTTGGGCCCCCTGCCCCTGCTTTTCTTTTATGTCTTCCTCCCTTCTCCCTTCCCCAACCCCCTGGGAGCTTTAGGATCTAGGTTTTCTCACTTTCTCCAAAGTTCAAATGAGGAGCATTATAATTCATATTCTTGCGGGTACCTAGAAATGAGAGGTACTGAGGATCTTCTAATAGTTTGGTTCAGTAAAGATTCATGAATGATCACTATGCGCCAGTGGACATGGAGAGGAAAGACTGCCCCTGCTCTCAAGGAGCTTACAGTGCGGAGGGGAGACAAAAACAAAAACAGATAATTTTCACGAGATGAGATTAGTGATACAGGAGCAAAAGTCTGGTCTCTGAGCCCTGGAAAGTCCTTGGGATCTAGAAAGGTGAGGTTTCGTTGTTCATTCTCTCTCTCTCTCTCTCTCCCTCCCCCTCTCATTTTTGAGATAGGGTCTTGCTCTAACAACCAGGCTAGAATACAGTGGCATCATCATAGCTCACTGCAGCCTTCAACTCTTGGGCTTAAGTGATCCTCCTGCCCCAGCCTCCTGAGTAGCTCACACTACAGGAGTGCACTACCATACCTGGCTAATTTTTAAAAATTTTTTGCAGAGGTAGGGTCTCATTGTGTTGCCCAGGGTGGTCTCAAACTCTTGGCCTCAAGTGATCCTCCCAGCTTGGCCTCCCAAAGTGCTGGGATTACAGGCATAAGCCACTGTGCCCAGCCTAGAGTTTTCTTTAGTGGAGACAGTTTAGTGCAGAGCAGTGTCTCTCAAAAAGAGTTGAACCATTTAAACGTTTTAATAACCATATACTTATTTTAATGTCTGTTATTAAAATTTGATGGGCACATCAAACCAGTTTGGTAGGGATATAAAGTTTCTTTTTGAAATAAATTTAAATTTATAAAAAGACTTAGTTTAAAGAAAAATACAAAGTAAATAATAGGGAAGGCAGTGAAAAGATATGGCAAAAATGGGGACGTGGTCTAGGAAAATGATATTGCTTAATGTTTATTGAGGGTTTACTATGTGTGGGTTATTCTAAGGCATCATTCAGCAAACTGTTTCTGTAAAGGGCCAGACATTGATAGTATTTTAGGCTCTGAATGGCATACTTTCTATGTCTTAGTTACTCAGCTTTGCCATTGCTGAGTGACAGCAGCAATGATGATTAGTAAATGAGTGGGTGCAGCCCCAGATGGATGACAGCCATAGATGATTAGTGAATGAATGGGTGCAGATGTATTTCAATAAAACTTTATTCACAAAACAGGTTGTGGGCCAGATTTAGCTTGCAGGCCAAAGCTTGCTGACCACTGTTCTAAGGGTTTAACATGCATGGACTAACTCACTGAACACTCTCCAGGACCGTCTGGAAAAATATTAATAAGACTCTTACCATTCTAATATTCAGATGAGGAAACTGGGGCTTGGAGAGGTTTAGTAAGTGGCAAGTCTGAGGTTGAGACCTGGGCTTCTGACTGTAGCTCTGAGCTCTTCTGACATCTGGTGAAGTCCATAGGCCCCTTCTCAGAATAATGTTTTAAAACTTACAAAACAAAATACCAAAGATTACAAAGGAAGCCAATTCTATAATCAAGCACATTTAGGGCATAGTAATTTATGTGCTTCTTTAACATAGTCAGTAACAAGATTTAGCAGCAGGTCTAATAACTTCCATACTTTTGAGGAAGTATTGAGTGCAAATGAGATTTCAAGATGTCTGCAACAACTGTGGTGTGTTTTGAAAGTATCTGTGATTTCAAGCGATGACAAAGTCAAAGATCCTACTACCACCACTGTACCCCATTGCACACGTTTATCCGGGAAGGAAATGCTAAATGTCAGTTCTATGCTGGTAAAAATGAGGGTGCAGTTCTTTCCCCCAATATTCACAGATACCCTAAATTCTACCCCAGTCTTCTGCTTAAGGATTCCTAAGTGTAACACTACACTGTTTGGCCACCTACGGTGAATGACCGAAGTTAGGAAACACTTAGTCATGGTTAAAGGGTGGGTTTGTGCTCAGATACACTTGTTTCAGATCCCAGTTCCTTATGTGTTTGGGCCAGTTACTTATTCTGTTTTGTTTCAGTCACCTGTGATACTGAGCTAATAATAACACATAACATTTGTTGAGTGTTCACCAGGTACCAGGCATTTTATAATCATTATCTCATTCAGTTCTTACACGAGTCAAAAAAGTAGGTACTGACTTTTTTTTTTTTTTTTTTTTTGAGACAGAGTCTCACTCTGTTGCCCTGGCCAGAGTGAGTGCCGTGGCGTCATCCTAGCTCACAGCAACCTCAAACTCCTGGGTTCAAGCAATCCTTCTGCCTCAGCCTCCTGAGTAGCTGGGACTACAGGCATGCGCCACCATGCCCGGCTAATTTTTTCTATATATTTTTAGTTGTCCAATTAATTTCTTTCTATTTTTAGTAGAGACAGGGTCTCGCTCTTGCTCAGGCTGGTTTCGAACTCCTGAGCTCAAACAATCTGCCGGCCTCGGCCTCCCAGAGAGCTAGGATTACAGGCGTGAGCCACCGCGCCCAGCCTAGGTACTGACTTTATCTCCATTTTATGGAGGAGGAAACTGGGACTTAGAAAAGACAAGTCGTTTGCTCAAGAACACACAGATAATAAGTGGAGGCCCTGGGATTTGAACCTAGGAACGCCTGACCCTGAGACTCATGGGGTTTCACCTAGGGGACTGTCATGAGCGTTAAGTGAGCGTTAAGTGATGCATGTTTGTCCCACGCTCGGTGCAGTTGCCTGGCGTGTAGTTGATGCTCAGTAAAATGGAGGCTAGTTTTGAAGGGTGTGTGGGAGGAAGGACAGAGGCCTCAGTCAGATCGTGACTAAACCTTGTTAGCATTCCTGGGTTCTGTGGATCAAAGGATTCCTTCCTTCCTTCATTTATTCTGACAGGCTATTTTCAGTCCTCTAGGCACTAGGCACTTCCACTGTACATGGCTTAGGCTCAAGGACTTTTCTGGCTCAACCCTGGGTATGCACTGGAATCAATGCCTGGGCTCCACCCAGACCAATCAAATCAAACTCTAGATAGTAGGGCCGGAGATCCGTACTTTTTCAGAGCTCCCCGTGTGATTCCGAGGTGTCACCAGAGTTGAGAACCATGGGCTTGGGAAGACAGATACATGAGCATCTTTAATGCATCATGGAGTTTGGCTCAAGATCCTCTGGGAGCACATAGTGGAGGGAGATCTGATCTGAAGTAGGACATTGGAAGGGATCACGGAAGTCTTCACCCAGGACATGGCCAATGAGCTCAGCCTTAAAGGATAAGCTGGATTTTGCCAGGAAAAGGAGCAGGGCAGGAATTTAGCTGGAGGTGTGACAGTCATGTTGTATCTGGAGAGTGGGAAGGCTCCAGAATGAGTGGAGCAGGTAAAGGCTTGACTTTGTTATGTAGGTGATGGAAAGTTCTAGAAGTTTTGACATAGCAGGATGGTGTTAAACAGTGATCCTGAATTTCCCCAGTGCTGCAATGTGTGGTCAGTCCCAGGATTTAGAAATCGAGAGGCAGCTCTGAAGGCGACCCTGGCTTCTCTCGTTGCTTTAGGACCTCAAGGACACCGTCATTGACTTGGGAGAGATTCGGGAACAAGCCTTGCAGAGCCCTGGTGTGAACCGCAGCCTGTTTCTGGTCACGCTGGAGAGGTGTTTCCAGGTGTTGAACTCCCTGGAGTGTGTGGAGATTCTGGGCAGGCTGCTGAGGGCGTCCTCAGGCGGCTTTCTCCAGCCAGACATCATGGAGAGGCTCCCCCGGGACCTGCGCGAGGACGCCTTTAAGAACCTGTAAGTTCCTCCTCTTGCCCTCTAACCCTCACATCTGTCCAGCAGGGGCTGTGTGAGCATTCGAGGAGGTAAGACCTGTCAGCAAGAAGAAGACAGGTGGGGACAGGTCAATATATGAGTTCTGGAACTGACGCTTAAATTCAGCATCTCCCTCCTCCATTCACTCAGGTTGTATGCAGGGGAACATGGAGGCAGAGAAAACATCACCAGGAGAGGGAGTTTATTGGTCACTGCTCATCTAATTGCAAGTGACAGAAAAACCCATTCGAACTGGCTTGAGCCAAAAAGGGAATTATTGGATCCTGTGATTGAATAGTTTTAGGTGTAGGCTGGCTTCAGGCACAGCTGGACCCAGAGGGTCAAATTATGCCACCAGCAATGTCTATGGCTCTCTCTCTGCTCTGCCCTCCTGTGGGTTGGCCTCACTCTCAGGTGGGCTCTCTGTTCAGGTAGTACTCGCAGATCCAGCCTACCTCCTCAGAGCGCCTGGTCCAGAGGAGACCTCACTGTGTCTCTCTTTCCAGTGGTTCCAAGCAAAGCACTGGGCCTGATTCCTATTGGTTCAGACTTGGGTCATATGCTCAACCTTGAGCCAATCACTGTGGCCAAAGGGATCTAATATACCAAATGGCTTAAATGTGGGTCAAAGCCCAACCTAAATGACGTGGACCAAGAGTGGGAGAAACATGGTATTCTCAAGAAAAATTGAGGTGCTGTTATAAGAAAAGGAGGGATGGGTGCTGGTCAGTCAAAACCCGCAGATGTCCACTGCGAAACCCAACTTTATATAGGTCCTGAATGGAGCTGGGCAAGATTACAAGTCTCGCAGACAGAAAGACAACAGAACGACACAGACATGACATTGCCTGACTCCGGGTTCCCAGTTCCGGAGCAGAGAGTCTAGAACACGCCCCCACTTCCACTGAAGACATCCTGACGGGCATCATCTGATTCAGCCTTTTCTGTCATAGATAAAGAAACTGAGGCCTGGAGAGGGGATGATGTCCTTGTGGTGATCCCATGGTATTTGACTTGATCTTAACCCAGGTCTCCTGAGTTCTGACTCCATCCTCTTCCCACCCCACCCTGCCATCCCTCTTCTCCCTGTGAGAACGATGCCATCAATCCCATCCTTGGTTTTCAGATGAGGACACTGAGGCACAGAGAGACTCAATAACTTAGTTAGGTCAGTCTACTAGGGAACGAGAGAGCCGGCATTTTTGCATATGGGCAAACTTTCCCTTAAATGATGTTTACCATTTTTTAAAAAGAATGATATCTTTTTCCTACCCCTGCTCTTTCACCAACTCTTGTTCTTAAAATAAAATGAAAATTAAAGAAAAGAAAAACAAAAATCGAGAAGATGTTCAATTGGGCTTAAGGGAAAGTTTGCCTATTCATGTGCAGTATCAGATGGCTGGGGGAGTGGCAGGGATAAGCTGAAGCTTAGAGAAGTTTGGCGAATGGGCCAGTTGGTGAATTGCTATTCAGTGGTGGGGGTGGGGAGGAGGGAAGGCTTCCAGGAGGAGGAGACTCAGCTGTTTTGCAGGTTGGGCAGGAGGGGGGATCAGTGCAAAGGCTGTGAAAGGGTCAGTCCTATTTGGACCAAATGAGACCTCCAGAGAAGGCTGGAAGGAGGTGACTTGGGCCACAGGGAGTGACCTGGTGATAGGCAAACCAGATTGCAGTGGCTTAAAAAATGACCACGGCACTTCACACCCAGCTGGAGGTCTCTAGTCGAAACACCAGAGAATAGCAAGTGTTGAAGAGGATGTGGGGAAATCAGAATCCCCCTGCACGGCTGGTGGGAACGTACAGTGCTGCAGCTGCTTTGGAAACAGTCTGGCAGTTCCTAGAGAGGCTCAACGGAGCTGCCATTTAACCCAGCAGTTCTGCCCCTGGGTACATTCCCAAGAGACGTGAACACATAACGTGTGGCCACACAAAACCTTGTACCTGAATGTTTATAGCAGCGTCATTCACAAAAGGCAAAAGACAGAAACAACCTAAATATCCAACTGATGAATGGGTAAACAAGATATGTTAGGTCCATATAATGGAATATTATTTGGGCACAAATAGGAATGAAGTACTGCTACATGCTCTGACACGCATGAACCTTGAAAACATCATGCCCAGTGAAAGACACCAGTTACAAGGACTGCTTGTTGTATGATGTCATTTATATGAAATGTCCAGAGTAGGCAAATCTATACAGACAGAAAGTAGATTAGTGGTTCCTAGGAGTTGGGGAGACTGAATGTTGAGGGGAGATAGCAAGGATGTGGGGTTTCTTTTTGAGATGCTTAAAATGTTCTACAATCGGTTGTGATGATGGTTGTACGATTCTGAGAATATCGTACACTTTACATGGTGAATTGTATGGTGTATGAATTGTATCTCAATAACGATGTCCTCTCTTCCCCTCCACAAAAGGACCAAGAGGTGAGGGAATGGAGACAGGACGTACAGAACACTCTTCGAAAGGTGTTTAGCTGTGAAGGGAAAGAGTAGAAATGGGAGAAATTGCTACATATAGCAAAGGGGTGGGAAGGATTTTTAACACAGGACAGCTTTGGGCAATTTGCTGTTTTGACTCCCATTCAAAGCAGCTTCCACCTGTTTGTTATTCATTGACGCCATGTTTGTGTCGTTTAGATCTGCGGTGTTCAAAGATCTCTACGACCAAACCTCGGCTCATTCCCAGAGAGCCGTCTACACCTGGATGACTGGGATCTTGCAGACGTCCTCCAATGCCACTGGTGAGCCTGTGCTTTGAGCTGGGGTCGCTTTTTGGGAGAAGTACATCCTCAAAGAGGCGCTTCATCTCTGAAAATATGGGTTTGATTTCATTGTCTCTTATGATTTTCACCACGCTTGCCACCTCCAAAAAGGATTTGATGTGGCTTATGGTATAAAACACATACCCTGCTTCATCGATGCACTTTTCACATGTTGAAGTGTCTGAAATAATGATGCGTCTGTATCTTACAATCAATGGTGTGTTCTAGTTTTTTAGTGGAACACAAATAATGATGGCATCTTAGATTAGATGAGAACCTTTAGTATAGGCAGTTACGAGTCCAACATCTGTATGAAAAAACCTGTATTAAAATAGCACAAGATAATTTTGTCGGAAAGTCTAGGCAATAAAGCACAGAAATTTAACTCTGAGCTTCCTGGCAACCAAAGCAGAAGTAGGTCAGGATTTGTTTATTTGACAGATGTTTATTAAAAGCCTGCTTATGTGCTCGAGTAGTCAGATTTATAGAGAAAGAAATTAGAACGGTGGTAGAGTTTTGATTTTGCAAGATGCAAAAAGTGCTGGTTATGTATGATGATGATGGTTGCACAACAGTGTGGATGTACTTGTGGCCACTCAACTACACACTTAAAAATGGTTAAGATGGTAAATTTTATATTATGTGTACATTACCTTAATCGAAAAAGAGAGAGAGAGAGAAAAGAATGGCTATGTAGATTAGCAATGAAAACAATTTCTCAGACAGCTTCAACTTGTTAAATATTTAATGCCAGTAACGTCAACAGTATAAACTTTTACACAGTTCTGAAAGCCTACTATGTGTCAGTAGCTGAGGATAGAGATAAAATAAGACAAAGTTTCTGTTCTCATGGCCCTCTTGTTTTTCTGTGGAAGGGTAGGTGGAGAACATTTTAAACAAGTAAATAAATAAAAGAGAGAGAGAGAATTTAGATACTGGTAGCTGCTATGAAGAAAATACAAAGAATAAATGCCATAGAAAGGGTTACTACAGGCACTTTAGGCCAGAAGAGGGCTTGGCAGATGTTTTCAGTCTCAACTATTCAGCTCCGATGTTGCAGCTTGAAAACTCCCACAGACAATAGATGAATGGTTGTGGCTGTGTCCCAATAAAACTTTATAGATGGACACTGAAATTTGAAATTCATACAGTTTTCACATGTCGCCAAATACTATTCTTCTTTTGATATTCCTTTCAACTGTTTAAAAATGTAAAAACCATTCTTGGTTCACACGCTGTATAAAAATAGGCGGTGGGCTGGGTTTGGCCCGTGGGCTGTGGTTTGCCAACCCCTGGACTAAGGAATCAGGGAACCTCTCTCGAGTGGGTGACATTTGAATTAAGACCAAAGTGAGAAGATGGAAGCAGTCCTGTGCGGCGCTGGAGGAAGTGCATTCCAGGGAGAGGGACCGGCGAATACAAACGCCATGAGGTGGGAATGAGCTAGTGTGGGGAAGACAAAGAAAGCTAGTGGGGCTGGAGTATAGGGAATGCCAATCAATCCTTTTCCTGGAATTAAGCTCTCAGATTTGTGTATAATGAACATTAAATAACATAATAATCAACATTTTCAACGTGTCGCAGAATTCCCTCTGCCTGGCCTTTAGGAATACGAGCCTCACACTGTGTAACCATGAGAAAGTCACTCAACCTCTAGACTTCCCTAAGTCTTTATTGCCAGAGTTTACTTAGGCTCAGACTTTCCTTCTAAAATTCCTGTATGGTAGGTTTCATTATTAAACTACAGTGAATTAAAATTAATTCTATTTGGATCTTAATTTTTTTTTCATGAAGGCCCTTGAGATAACTGGAAATTCTTTGGCTGTTAAAAATATCCCAAGCTTGGGGATCACGCATCTTTAGAAATACAGTTCATGCTTAACAATTAGTTAAAAAATGAAAAACTCAGCTTGGTTCTTGGTGAATTTTGTGATGCTACTTTCAAAATGCTGTAGCCCTCTGGGGCCACCCTTTCCTCCAATAGCCAAGGTAGATGTCCGGAGTCCCCACTGAGGGGATCACAGGGTGAGCCTGTGCTCACCCCAACATTTCTGATTCCTGGGCTGGAGGAGGGACCCTGTATGTTCTTGTGGATCAGCCCATGCACAAGCTGACTTCGCCGCCTCGCTGAGGCTTCCGTCATTGCCCAAGGCTTCTGCAACAGCTTTTGGTGACTGGTTCCCTGTGCCCATTTCCCCCTTCTCTCATTTCCCCAAATGCCACCAACACAGTGTGGCATTTGTTGTGTGTACATGTCTTTTACTAAAGAACTGGGGGGCAATGGCGGCTAGCTCCAGCTCAGTGAAACTTGGACGCATCGTGGACATGACTGTTTTTAAAGTTCCATTGACATCTCACTGATGGGGAATTTCAAAAGCCAGAACAGGGTGACAGAGAGGGTCTTTTGGGAATTTAGAGGAGGGAGAAAGCCCTTCCGGCTAAGGAGGTAAGAGAGGGCTTTAAGGAAGAGGAAAATTTGAGCTTGATCTTGAAGGCAGGATTTGGACAAAGGAGGGTTGAGGAATGGTGGTGAGAAAGGCCAGTGCAAGTGAAGATTTGGAGAACATTTGGGGAGGTACAGATGATTTGGTTTGTAATATAGTAACCTGGTGATAATTCATAAGGTTGATAATCATTATTAGTGGTAACAATAAAAGAGATCAAATATTTCAAGTTGCCGGATTATTTAGCAACTGATGAAACTAAAAAGAAAACTATATTTTGTGGTTTTAAGTGTTAAAAAATAATCTGCATTTTTAACAAGTTCCCAGGAAGGGGCTGATGCTGCTGATTCCAGGGACCACACTATTGATAACAAAGTCTCAGGTGGGGGCATCTGTGATCACACTGTGTGTGTAGCATAGCGTCGCACAGGTAGGCGCTCAATAAATGGTTGTTGAATGAGCTAATGACTGTAAGAAGGAGGCCCTGACATCAAAGATGCTGTTGATTATCACATTCCTAGTGTGAAGGCTTTTACTTATTTATTTATTCATTTGCTTATTTTTTTTGTAGATGACTCTGTTTCATGGGTCAGTGCAGAAAAGTTATGGATTTTGGGCAGATATATGGTTCACCTCCCGTTTGAAGAAATTATGAAAATTAGCCCTGTAGAAGTAAGTTGGAAAAAAGCATTTATATGTCCCCATTACTAATACACTTGGGGTGAGGTGTCCTCTAAATCTCTAACATTCAGCCAGCCGGTCAATGTGCCCTGGAAATTGCACATCCACCTCAGCCCAGTATATCTTAAGCCTCTGAAGAAAATTCTCTGAATAAGGTCATGAGTGGCCAGTCATAGGACTGTGTTTTAGTATAGAAGAGCTAAGAAAAGAAAAAGAGTTGTGGGCAACTAAGACAGCTCTGATGTGAACAAACATAACACAAAGGGAATGTTGGTTATGAACCAAAAATCATTTAAGGGTATTTTTGTACTCAAGAAAGGCCAAGGACAATAGTTACAGACTTTCTGGTCCTTGGAAGCAAAAGCAACATGGATCAACAGCTACTTCTATTTATAGCTCCTTCTATTCATAGCTATTTCAGTCTGAGCAACGATTGGATTTTAACTCTAGAGTTTACAGTGGCAAAACGTATAGGTTCTAAGGTTACTGAACTCACTAGTCAACCTGTCTCTTTTCTTCTAATGATGTTGACCCAATGACACTAAGTTCTCTTAGACATCATGATTCTGGAATGCAGCCTCCAAAGAATGCTGCTGACACGGATGCATTCATAAAGAGTTTGGAGTTTGCCTCCAATTTTTTTTTTTTTTAATCATATGCATCCTGACTTTGTCCTGGCCAATGAGAGAAGTGTTTGCATCAGATAACTGGCTCGTTCAAGCACCAGTTGACCCAACAATGTCTGGTTATTACGAAACTGGAGGTAGAGGGAGAGTCATCTCTTTTACCTAGAAGGCTGGGAGTGTTTTAGACGTCTTCCAATTTTTATAACCCTCATTCTTAAGAATAATCCCCACCCCCACCTCCCTATTCTCCCAGTGTTAAGTGATTTTCAGGAAGTAGATACAGGTTAAATTCTTAGAAAGCTGGGCCCTTAGGGGGGATTTCTAAGATCAAACACCCATTTGCAATTTTTCATTATCAAAAAATGCAGAGAAGGGAGGGGAAGGCAGGAGTACCAACACTAAGAGGGAAATTTATGGATAAAGGGTACAATCCACAAGGGAGAGACAACCTTATGAACCCCTTTATGCACAGAATAACAGCGCACCGAAATATACATTGCAAAATCTGTAGGACATATAATAAGGAAAAATGAGTATGAGCCCTACAGTAGTAGACTTCAATGCAACACCATTGGACATGTAGACAAAAAGGGAACAAGAATATATAGAATCTGAATGGTATATTTAATAACGTTGAATATCTATATGCCAAATTTTGTATATTACAAAGAGAACACATACTCTTTTCCATCACCCAAGGGCCACTTATAAACTCGCTCATCTATTAAAAAAAATTCTGATTCTTCAAAGCAGAAAATTGATGGACCACATTCTCTGACCTCAATCTAACAAATCTAGAAATAAATGTGCAAGAATTAGCTTTAAAAAAAAGTCCAACTGCTTGGACATTAAAAAATAATCTTTTTTAAATAACAGTTGGGTTGAACAGGAAACCAAAGCAGCAGTTACAGAGCAGTAAGAGATCAACGAGGAGAACCAGGTGGCGGATCCCAGGGTCTGGGAGGGAGCGCAGCACAGACCAGTGGGCTGGGGCCACAGGAGGCCACTTCCACCCTCATTGATCCTCCCATCCTTGTCCACCAGATCGGGCTATTTATCAGCTATGACAACGCCACCAAGCAGCTGGATACGGTCTATGACATCACCCCTGAACTGGCCCAGGCGTTTCTGGAGAGGATCAGCTCCTCCAACTTTAGCATGAGGAATACCTCCACCATCCACAGGCGAGTGGCTCTTTCCCAAGATGCGATCGATCTGAGCACCAGATTTCTCTGAACAGCAGAAGAGGGAAGGGAGGTGGCTGCTCCATCTCTGAGTATTCCACCTCTCTCTGTGCATGTGAGGGGAGGTGTTCCCCAAGGAGGCAGCTCCCCTTTTTTGAAGGAGCTATGAAGGGGGTAAGGGGACAAATGCTTTCTGAGCATCTCCTGTGTGCCAGGGCATTTTGTGTGAGCTTATCGAGAGCTAATTCCAACTCCGAGCATGGAAACGGAACATTTTGACTATGGATAAAAAGTACAATCCACAAGGGAGAGACACCCTTATGAACCCCTTAATGCTCAGGTCTCAGTTCTCTTCCAGGATGAACGTGTAATTTCTTTTCTTTTCTTTTTTTTTTTTTTTGAGACAGA
>NW_012147523.1:4110857-4122571 GCF_000956105.1 Propithecus coquereli | reverse complement strand
AAAAAAAAAAACAAACAAAAAACATGGTACCTGGAGCCAGACCTCTTGGGTATGAGAGGTAAAAATCTGCCTGCCTCATTCATGTCCTTGTGAGGATTAAGCACAGCTGACACATGGTAACTACTCAAGAAATATTATTCTTTTTTCCTTTACAATTGATTTTTTAAATTGACAAAAAAATATATTTGTGGTATGCAATGTGATGTGTTGATGTGTGTACACACTGTGGAATGGCTAAATCAAGCTAGTTAACACAGGCATTACCCCATAGAGTTTTTTTGTGTGTGGTGAGAACACTTAAAATCTGCTGTCGATTTTCAAGTATACCAAACATTGTTATTAATTATAGTCACCATGGCGTACAGTAGATCTTCAGAACTTTTTCCTATTTAACTGAAACTTTGTATCCTTTGACGAACATCTCTCTCCAGCTGCCTTCCCGCCCCCAGCCCCTCGTAACCACCATTCTGTTCTCTGCTTCTGTGAGTTAGACGTTTTCAGATTCCCAGTATGAGTGAGATGATGCAGTATTTGTCTTTCTGTGCCTGGCCTATTTCACTGAGCATAATATCCTCCAAGTTCATCCATGTGGTCGCCTGTGATGGGATTTCCCTCTTTTTCAAGGCTGAAGAGTATTTCGTTCTGTATCTATGCCCTATTTTAAAAAATCCATTCATCTGTTGATGGACGTGTAGGTTGATGCTGTATCTTGGCTGTCACTTCCCCCGAGTCTTCTTTTCTCAGTTAAGCAGCTCTCTTTTTCTCAGACACGTTTTCAAATCCTTTTCCTGGGCCTGGCTGCTCTCCTGTGGGTGTGTCTGAATATATCAATATCTTTCTGAGAGGGTGGAGCCAGGCCGATCGTGGTCAATCAGGTGGTCCAGCCATGTAAGTTGAACAGTCTTCATACTAACTCTACAAGAGTACTCATCAATGAATGAGTGCTTAGTATCCACCAAGAAGTATGCTAATCAGTTCATATGCCTCTTCTAAGTTTCACGGTCATCCTCATTCCTTCATTCATCATATTTATTATGATGTGCTATGATGAACAAAGCAAGCCTACTGTTTATTAAAGGCTCAGAGAGGCAGGGCTACTCTGCCTCTATATGGTACAGTAGTACAGGGTGCGCACTGCACAACTGGGTGCAGCAACCTTGCAGAGAAATTAAGTAACTTGCTGGAGGTTAAACATCTCACAGACTTGAGCTTCAAACTCCAGGCAGTCTGAATCTATCCTCTTAACCACTAGATATATCGCTCTCAGGTATTATACCAGAGTTCAAATCTCACCTCTGCCCCTATACTGTTCTGCCTCCTGTCTTTTTTTTTTTTTTTTTCCCTCTTCTGAATCGTTTGCATCATCTGGGTGGGTAGGTAGGAAGGTATCCTGGAAATAGACTTCTGCCTCAGAGAACTCCCCCCAGGGTGGAAAAACCCCTTATCTCTATGTAGAAAATGGGGAGTTTTCTGTGGCTAAGAGCATCATTCTTTCCTTAGCCCTTTATCTGCCTCAGGAGGAGAGACGGCATAGTTGGATGGATCTAGATTTAAGTCCCAGCTCCACTACTTGCCTTGAACAAGTCACTTGATCTCTTTGAGCCTCAGCTTGCCCATCTGTGAAATGGGGCTAAGGAGCACACCTACCTTGTAGGGTTGTTGTGATGAGATAATCCAGGCAAACTCAGCACAAGACCTGATACGTGGTAGCTGGTGTGTTCATGACTCTGTTGGTTTGGACTGGGGGGAACGCGGTGTGGCCCCAGCTCTGAGACCCCCACCACAATCTCTTCTCTTCTCACACAGGCTGGGGCTGCTGGTTTGTTTCTACGATGACCTGGAGCTGCTGGATGCCACGGTGGCTCAAGTCCTGCTTCATCAGATGATCAAATGCAGCCAGCTGAGGGGCTTCCAGGCTGGCGTTCAGAAGGTGCAGAAGGGGTGCTAGGCCTGGGGCCTCTGCCTCAGTTTCACTAGCCAGAGAAATGGGGGAGAACAGCCTTGCCTGGCCTTGGAGAGAAAACACATAGCGTTAATCAGGATCTAAGTCCAGCCACAGAAGACAGTGTCTGAAATACTGGGATGAGTGTAACATGGGAAGGAAAGACAAAAACAGCAAAGGAAAAAAATCTTGCAGAGATTAAAATTTAATCAGAGCAGCCGTCTCAAACTTAAATGTGCATACAGGCTGGGCGTGGTGGCTCACACCTGAGGCAGGAGGATCGCTTCAGCTCAGGAGTTCGAGAGCAGCCTGAGCAAGAGTGAGACCTCATCTCTACAACAAATAGAGAAATTAGCCTGGTGTGGTGGCACGCGCTTGTAGTCCCAGCTACTTGGGAGGCTGAGGCGGGAGGATCGCTTTAGCCCAGAAGTTTGAGGTTGCTGTGAGCTATAATGGTGCCACTGCACTCTAGCCCAGGAAACAGAAACCCTGTCTAAAAAAAAAAAAAAAAAAAAAAAGTGCATACGGATCACCTGGGGATCTGAAAGGCAGATTCTGATTTAGGAGGTCTGGCTGGGGAGGGGCCGTGGAGAGGACACTTCCCAAAGGCTTCTAGGTGGTGCAGAAGTGGCTGCTCTGGAGAGCATGCTAGGCACAGCCAGTGGTTCTCAAACCTGGCTCTCCATTAGTCACAGCCCTGCCAGGTGCCACTAGGGTGTGGCCTGGGTGGGACATGGTTTTAAAGCTTCTCAGGTGATTCCAACACAGCCAGGACTGAGAACACTGGATCAGAGGGTCGTTATGAATTCTCTTAGACCAGGGTTGGGACAAATTAGCAAACATAGACTGTTTCTCACATTCCTTCCCCCGCCATTTCTCTCTTCTTTCTTCTGTTCAAGTTTCCATTCTGCCCCTTCCTCTTCACTTCTTGGGGTCCTTTTCAATTTTTTTTTAAATTTGAAAAGATGATATGAGAACAATATTAAAGACAATTTTGATAAAGCCATCGATAATTGCACAGCAGTTTCCCACGCATAACCATAAGGTCCCCAATCACATTTGACATTTGACATCATGGTCATCTCTCTTGGTCAATGCATATGTTTGATTTCAAGGAAAGGAATCACTTCCAAGCAAGCAAACACAAGAAAATAAATGTATTTTGAGGCCACAGGGGTAGCTGTGGCAGCCAAGAAGAAAGCCAGATACAATTAGATATGAGGGAGCCCTTCGGATCATGTAGCTGAGCAGATCTCAAACTGGAGGGTGCATCAGGGTCTCTGTTAAAATACAGATTGCAGGCCCCTCGCAAGGTGATTCAGCAGGTCTGGGTGGGGCCTGAGAATCTGCATTTCTAACAAATTCCCTGGTGATCTTGCTGCTGCTGGTCAAGGTCTACATTTTGAGAACCGCCACTTTAGTCCAGCGCTTCCTTTCACAGATGTGGAAACTGAGCTCTAGGGAGGGGGCGCTGCTGAATTTAGAGAACCCAGGTGCTGGGACAGCTGTTTCTTCTACTTCGCTCTGCTGCCCCCTAGTGGCTATTTCAATATTGCCTGGAGCCATTCTGTACACTTGTCTGAAATGAATATGTGGGTTGTACAAATTCCAGGCGTTAAAACATGAACCGTTCTTATTTTTGGGTTCAGAGATCATTTTCCAGTAGGTTAGTTTATCACATTCCTCACCAGAAGCAGTTGGGCGACACACTTTACTATAACTAGGAAGGTATGTTGTGATAAAATGATTATTAAAATGATCATAGAAATGTGCAAACATGTGCAAGAAATAATTTTAAGTGAAAAATATAGAAAAGAAAACTCTGCTTCTGTTCATATTACAACTATGTGCAAACTACATACTGTCTCTATATTTAAAAAAGACATAAGAAATCTTGGAAGCATAAATATACACCCAATTGCTAATCACGGTTATTTTTATGAGATAGGATTTTCAAGAGACTTTTACTTTCCTGTACTGTTGAGAATTATTTTTACACAGATTATAAATTATCATGAAAAAGCTTCTGGATATTCCACAAAAGAAAAACAGTCATATATATAGATATAAAGTTCAAGGTCACCAGGAGAATACAGATGCTACTAGAGTGTGGTGGAGTTAAAGGGAATGAGATTTCCTTCTGCCATGTTTTAAGGTTGATTTAATAACAAATTAATATTTAAATAAAGCACATGGTGAATTTGTGGCACAGGAATGCCAAGGCCAGGAGGAAGTGTGCTCCGTGGGGTGACTGTCTAGACATGGCAGGAGTCCCTTACCTTCCTCATCTCTGGGTCCAGAGGCTTTGGTGGGCAGGGTTGGGGAACTGTGAAGCCCTGACCCTCCAGGATGTAGTCAGATGGAGCCACCACCCTGCTTTCAATCAGTGCCCATTCCAATTTGCTCTTCCTCCAGCTCAAAGCCAACCTCTTGGACATTGCCACGGAGAACCAGACCCTCAATGAGACCCTGGGCTCTTTGTCGGATGCGGTTGTGGGTTTGACCTACAGTCAGCTGGAATCCCTCTCCCCCGAGGCTGTGCACGGTGCCATCTCCACCCTCAACCAGGTCTCAGGTTGGGCCAAGAGTCAGGTCATCATCTTGTCTGCCAAATACTTGGCCCATGAGAAGGTCAGTTGGGGCTTTTAACTCTTCCTTAGTGGCCTGAGGCCCAAGGGCATGTTGGTCTGCCCAGACTGACATAACAAAATGTGATGGACGGGGTGCCTTAAACAATAGACATTTGTTTCTCACAGTTCTGGAGGCTGGAAAGTCCAAGGTCAAGGCAATGGCAAGGTGGGTTTCATTCTGAGGCCTCTTCTCCTGGTTTGCAGGCAGCCTCCATCTTACTGTGTGCTCACATGACCTCTGCGAGAGCAAGCTCTCTGGTGTCTCCTCTTATCAGGGCACTAATCCCATGTGATCATGGCCCCACCTAGCTCTAATTATCTCATGACCTCATCTAATCCTAGTTACCTCTTAAAGGCCCTGCCTCCCGATACCATCACACCGGGGCTAGTTCAGTCCATGACAGTCAGTTGTACACATACAGCAGGGACAACCAGCTAGTAAGAAGATGGTGCTGAGGGGGACTAATCCTCACTCTGCCATTTACTAGCTGTGTGACACTGGGCAATTTGATTGACTTCACCTTGCCTCAGTTTCCCTATTTGTAAAATGGGGGAAAACCATAGCATTTACCCCATAGTGTTAAATGTGTTGCTGTGAAGATTATGCGAGTTGGTGCACATAAAGAAACTGGGACATTAGGTGACATAACAGAGGACGAGCTCTCTAGGAGTGTTAGCCAGCACTGAATTGTTGACCCATGTGTGGGGCCCATCCCAGGATTTTCTTGCTTGCTGTTGAGCTGCTGGTGCATCCCTCATCGTGGGATCAGGGATGATGCTGTTTTATCCGAGTCTTGGGCTGCAGAGAGGGAACTGTCAGAGCAAAAAGTCCTATTTGGAGGGGACAGCAGCCTTAGTCCATGCTCTAGCTGCTCCTCTAGTGGGAAATTGGACCTTCTTTCAGGGGGAATTAGTTTCCCTGTGCTGGGTTCTGTTCAAAGGGCTCCAGACTTGAGTCCTAAGCATTTGGTGTCCCATTCTTTCAGTTCACACTCAGAGATGCGTCCCAGGATGGAAAACTGGCTCACGAGGATTGGATTGGGACCAATTCCAATGTAACAATAATAACAAACGCTTATCAAACACTTGCCACCTTCTGTTCTAAGAGAGTTAATCATTTACTCTTTCTAATAACCCTGTGAGGTCAGCAGCGCTATAATCATCATCTTCCACTTCATTTATGTGGGGTACAGAGCATATGGGATTGTCAAGGCCACATCAAGAGGACGCAGCTGGGATTGAGCCCAGGGCATCTGACTTTGGAGCCTGCTTGCTGAACCCCGACGCTCACTCCCTCCATCACGGCTCTAGAACCATCGCCCCTTCATTCTCACTTTCTGACTCAAGAACGAGGCTAAACCCTTTATCTTGTCTCTTCTAGCCTCATGGTGACTTTATTTTGAAGGCTTTGAAGACCTTCCCTGTTTCTGGACCTTGACTGGGGCCCCATGGGTCTACTGTGACAGTTCTCTGTGAATCTGATTCTAGGAAGCCGAGGGACACTGTTTGTTCCCCTCCAGCTGAACAAAGCGCTTGTCTCTTCTCTGACATCCAGTTCCTCCTCCTGAGGGGCGAGGCCACTTTCACTAAGAAGCCAAGCACTCAAAAGTTCTTGTCTTCTTTGGGGACAGGAAGAGACTATCCATTGTACAGAGAATAACTAAAGGAAACCACTCAACTGTCTCTTCATGGAACCCATCCCTGATTATATGGAAAACCATCTAGCATCTTCACTCCAAAGGAGGGGGAAAAAAACCTAAAATAATTTTTGATAGGAAAGCCAGCTCCAGTAATATTTGCCAGAAAATGTCAGACTTGTATCCTGAAAGATTTCTTTATTTCAACTTAAAACTTCTGCATGGAAATAGATGAGCGCGGGGCTTTGCTATGCCAGGTGCCTGTCAGGTGACATAACTGAGAAAAGTGGGCTTCCTTAGGGCTCTGCAAGGTGGGTAGGGGCCAGAGAAAAAGCCCATGGCCCACCTAAAGAGGTGGTTGCTGCTCAGTTCCTGCTAATTTTTGCCAGGTGGAAATTTGGGCCCAAGATTGCCTGATGTTCAGATTGAAACAACACCACCAACAAAACCTCAGAAACTCAAATCTGGATTTCTATGGAAGTTCTTCCCACAAAACAATTTAGCTTAAAAATTAAAAACAAGCCAGGTGTGGTAGCTCATGCTTGTAATCCAAACACTTTGGGAGGTGGAGGCGGGAGGATTGCTTGAGTCCAGGAGTTTGAGACCATCGAACCTGTCTCTAAAAAAAATAAAAAAATATTAGCCAGGTGTGGTGGTGCATGCCTGTAGTCCCAGCTACTTGGGAGGCCAAGGTGGGAGGATTGCTTGAGCCCAGAAGTTAGAGGTTACAGTGAGCAGTGAGTGATGATCACATCACTGCTCTTTGTCTTGTGGGGGTGACCAAGTGAGACCTGGTCTCTAAAACTAAAAAAAAAGAAAAATTAAAAACAATTTTTAAATGTTGTCCACTAGTCCTTATTAAACACAAAAAAGCCCAATGCTGGGCAGCTGTGTTTCATGGGGCACTGGTTTTTGATATTTGCAGTATGGCCTTGGATGGCGCAGTGCATTTACCATGAATCTCGTGTTTTGATATTTGAGCCTCTTTCCTGATAGAAGGAAGGGAGGTCTGTAGAGGCAGCACCTGTCTTGCCCCTAAGGTGTCGCCCATAGCAGGCTCAGTGCCTGTCTGAGAGGCGAAAGGCCCGAGCAGAGCCCCACAGTGCGGCTGCCCCTCTCCCAGGTGCTGTCCTTCTACAACGTCAGCCAGATGGGCGCCTTGTTGGCTGGGGTCAGCACCCAGGCCTTCTGCAGCATGGACTGCAAGGACCTCCCGCAGGCCCTGAGAAGCACCCTTTCTCAGCATGTGTCCGGTTTGTCACCTGCCCAGCAGCAAGGTGTGCTTAGCAAGGTAAGAGGAAGATGTCTTGTCCTCAGGCACGTGGCTCACAGGGGATGTGGTTTGGGGGTTACGTGGGTGGGCTGTGACTGTGGGCCGTTGATTCGGGGCTGGGATTATCTCGGCCATTGGTGTATGGGGTCGTTCTGCCTCCTCCTGCTGCCTCAACTTCCCTCCTTCCCGGGCAGAGCCCTCTGGTCATGCCGCAATTCTTCCCCGTTGCCTTCCCTGCCAGTCCAATCCGGAAGACTCTTCTTAAATCTGGTTTCTTAATCTAATCATGTTTTAAAAGTTTGTTTTTCAAAGCTAAAAATGAATCCTGAAGTTCTCAGAGTGTTCCCAAAAGCCCCTTCCATGGTCTGAAGTCGTGCTTGTGTTCCTTTCTCACTCGACGGGGGTCTTGGGGCATCTTGCTCTCTCAGGCCTGCTCTGTCCAATTGCAAAATCTGTTAAGAAACCAAACCTAAGGGGTTTGGCCTAAAGTGCCCACACTTTGCAGATAGCAGTAGCCCACATGGTTAAAATAAAGTGTGGATTTTTGACAGACTTAGGCTTGAATCTCATTTAGTGACTTTCAACCAATCTCCCTTTAAGTCTCAGTTTTCTCACCTGCAAAATGGGGCGGGTGATAGTCTCTACTTCCTAGGGCTTCTGGATGGGTCTGATGGGTTTTATTGCCCGCGAAGCAGTGCCTGGCTCTTATTCAAAGCTCAACGTACCTTTTACAAGATGACTATTATATTTCCTCTCACTTTTGGCAGATGATCGAAGCAGGAGATCCTGCCTCAGGCATTGTGGAGATTCCAGGGGCTTTCTTTAAAGAAGTGTCTCTGTTCGATTTACGGAGGGAACCTGGATTCAACCCCGCAGTCCTGATGGACAAGGAGCTTCGCAGGAGCCAGGTATGCCCATGACGCTCACAGATCAATCCTGGATTTCTGACTGTCTTGCGGGAATGGTCTGTTATAAGGTTAATTTGGTAGAAGAAATTTGTTTCTGTGTGATGAAACCCAGAGGGCAGAATGGCACAGTGTGAAGTTAGACAAGAGCTGAGAGTGAATTCCGGCTCCCACTGGAGAAGCTATTGCCCCTTACCTATCCTCAGTTTGCTGATGTGCAAAATGGGGATAACTTCTCATGAGGATCAGTGGGATGTGCCACCTGGCCAGTGTGCTAGAAATGTTAGCGGTTATGACGTGTATTATTAAAAGCTGCCAGTGCTGAGGCCACCTGGGGAGGATGGTGCCGTTGATGGATGCACTGCCTTAGAACTGTCCTTGGCTTCCTCCTCATTCATCCGCCTTCATTACATCCATTCAGCAAATGTTTGTCAAGCACCTTACCAACCACGTGCCAGCCGCTGCGTACGGAGCTGAGCATGCAGAAGTGAGCAAATTAGACAAAAATCCCTCTCTGCTCCAGAGGCTCTTGCTCAGGGTGTCTCTTGAGGTTGGATGATGTTCCGGTGATAGTTGCTGTGTAACAAACCAGCGCCAAATTTAGTGACAGTGGCAGTCATTTTATTTGGGAAAAGACATCCTGCCACTGATGACTTCAAGATACTTTCGTCTCAGCAACTGAGTGGATGGAATTGCCATTTTCTGAGATGGGGAAGACAGTGGAGGGTCCCAGAACTTGACCCTGTGCCCAGAGAAATCTCTGGGGTCCCACATAACATCCAGAATGTCCCCCCTGCTCCTCCTTCCACCTGGGCTTTTATGCTGCTTCCAGGCCCTCAGCTGCCCTGTCCAATGCTAGCTCACAATTTATTCTGTTTGGGGAATTACGTTCAAAGTTTCAGAGTCTATAAAATAGATAAATGTAGTACTTGATTGCATCTGCAAGTTAGAGATTCTGTAAAGTTACGTTCCTTGAAACAAATGACTCCCCTGCCTACGATGCACCGTTCTCCCAGAGTGCTCATCCGGGAGGGCTGGGGGGAGTGCGGGCTGCCAGCCGCAGGTCTTTACTGATGGCGCCTTTCAGCCCTTCCTAGCCTGTTCATCCCGCCCTTCCGCTCCCTTTCTGGGGTGCCTGGTGTCCAGGGGTCACAGAGAGGCCTCAACCAGTCAGCAGGCTTCATAAAGCACGGAAACTCCAGTCTTGCTGCCAACAGCTTTGCTCTTCATTTGTTGCTTGGAGTGTACGGTGTCACCAGGAGGATGAGAGCCAGGGCTTTGAAATTACTCTGACACTGGTTCAAATCCTGGCTCTGCCATTTAGCAATTGTGTGGTCCTGGGTAAGTAACTTAGCTGTTGAGCCTCCACTTCCACATCTGTAAAATGGAGTCACAGTGCCTTCCCTGAAGGGCCTCCCCTGGCTGGGCACCCAGCGAGCACCCCATCAGCGCTGCCAATCCTTTTCTTCCCTCAGGCCCTGTTCCTGTATGAGCTTCTGTTAAAGACCACCAGGAGGCCCGGGGAGCTCCTGAGGTAGGAGAATGTAACTCCACCTGGGAGCCCACCAGGCTCTTTGGAGCCTTCTGCCAGAGGAGCCCAATTGCCCAGGAGGGAGAGTTGGACAGTCGTGTCTGTAGCCTGTGTCAGATCAAATCTGCCTTCTCTTGCTCTTTCTTTTTTCTCTCCTCCCCACCCCTTTCTTCTCCCGAGTCCCTTGTTTTGTTTTCTAGTGCTGGGCAGCTGGTCAAAGGCGTGACGTGCTCGCACATTGATGCCATGAGCACTGACTCCTTTCTGGCCCATTTCCGGTATTTCGAGAACAACCTCTTCCTGCTTTCACCGTATCAGGTACTGTCAAAGCATTTTCCTGCATCTAATTCTCTCTCCCTGCCCCAGCCACTGGGCCAGGATTGGCTGTGGCGCCTAAAGATATTTATGCCAGAATTATTCAGATGCAAGGATGACTTGGGGTCAAATATTGAGCAAGGTTTTCTCCAGTTTCTTTTCAAAAAGCTCCAAATACCCACATCTCTACAGCCAAAGTTTCAACAGATTGGTTATCCCGTACTCAAATCTGAACTTTAAAAAATATATTTTTAAGGTATAACGTTTTGCGTGTTCACAATTATGTTCTGCTGGAACTGAAGGTAATCCCTCATCTAACATTCCTACCCTTTCCAGGGGTAGCCATGAATGGGAACAATACGCTAAGAGCATTTTCTTTTTCATTTAAAACTTCATTTTCCAAAAGGTTATGGAGCCTGTTTAACCCTTTGAGGAGGCTGGAAGCAGTAACTGATTTTTCACAGTATCTGAGCTAGTAAAAACGGGCCTGAAGAGTTTGAGCTTTGAGTGTGAACTGTTGGCACACAGAGTCCTGAGTGGATGAGCAAATGGATGGACAAGCCACCTTCTCAGCTCTGGCCTTGTGTTTCAGACCCAAATGAGAAGTTTCCAAAGAGTGGATTCTCTCCCTGAGCACCAGGAAGCAAAATGCTCAGTGTATAATCCTTTGAGATCATTACAGGAATATGCCAAGTTTTAAGGAAGCCCTGTCATTCCCTTGGATTGTTTATTCTATCAGTGGTTCTCAAACTTGAGCTTGCGTCAGCATCAGTGTCGTCTGGAAGGCTGTTAAAACAGCCCCAACGGATTGGGGGCGCCAATCCCAGAGTTTCCCCTTATAGCAGGAGAGAAGTGAGGCCTGAGATTTGCATTTCTAATCAGTTCCCTGGAGAGAACCATTGAACTATATTAAAAGTCCTGCCCAGGAGGGGAAGCCAATAGCTGAGCAAATGGATGGAGGTCAGACCCACTTTAAGGAAGACCTACATGTTCGAGCAGTGAGAGTTGCCCTGACATAGGTAATTCCCTAGACTTCTAGTTCTCAGAATCTCCAAATATCAGTTAGTTAGGAAATTTTCCTTTATTGTTTACATTTTTACTGAAAATACATTGTTATTATAAAAAAAACAGAGAAAGTAAAATTTCCCCAATTTTTCCCTAGAGCAGTGGTTCTCAGCAGGGCACCATTTTGCCTCCTTGGGGACTTTTGGCCATGACTAGTGACACTTTTGGTTGTCACAACTGGGGAGGCACTACCGGCATCTAGTGGGTAGAGGCCAGAGATGCTGCTCAACATCCTACAATACACAAGACATCCCCTCAAAACACAGAGTTATCTGGTCCAAAGTGTCCGGAGTGTGGAGATTGAGCAACCCTGTTCTAGAGGTAACTACAAGGAAAAGTTTGCTATTGACTTTGAGATTTTTTTTTTGGTATATATGAAACACATGTACATGTGATGTAAAAAACACATATGAGCT
>NW_012147523.1:4106166-4110807 GCF_000956105.1 Propithecus coquereli | reverse complement strand
AAATGGCATAGGTAATTTCTTAATGCAAAATTTCTTGCCCTTTCTACAAGAATCACACATAGCTTTATTATTAGTAAATAAGTATTATATTTTTCAACTTGCAGTGTTCCAAAGATGTTAAGAATAAGCTTTCAACTGAGTTTCACCTCTGTCAAGCTTTTAGCCTTATCTTGTAATATATATAAAATGGCATAGGTATCATTTAATGTTAATATATGTGAATCTATCTTATTAAAACAAAGTAGTTGTGCAGTATTCCATTGTATGGATATACCATAATGTACTTAACCAATCCCCTATTGAGGGATATTAAAGTTATATCTCACTTTCTTGCAGTTGTAGACAAAATAGTGATGACTATTCTCATACTCAAATTTTGAGTTCATATTGTTTTGCCTCAGTTTCCTCATCCATAAACTGGGCACAGTTAGTGGTTCCTGCATTGTAGGGTGCTCTATTACATAAGTGAACATATATAAAGCACTTAGAAAAGTGCCTGGCATGCAGAAAGCACTATCTGTGTTTGTTCTTATTATCGTTGGACTGAATTTCTAGCACTAGAACTGCTTCATCTTTCAGGTTAATTGTTTGGCGTGGAAATACTGGGAAGTTTCCAGGTCGTCTATGCCACCTTTCCTGTTGGCTGCACTCCCGTAAGAGAACAACAGCCCCCCTTTCTGGCTCAGCAGTAATATTGGTGTGAATCACCCACGTGAAAGTGATTCTCTCCCTCTGGGTTTTCTTGAGGAACCAGAGGCAGAGTGGAGAGTGTTTTAGACAGTTAAGCCCTTGAGAACCAGGATTTAAATTCTGAGCCTCACGTAGATATTTCAGAAAGACCCTCTTGCTTTTCCTGTTATTTAAAAACCAAAGTGAAAGCAACCCAAGCCTGAATCAGTGTCAGTGAAGCAGCTCCTGTCTGGGCTGCCCTCGCCCCCGCGGCTGGGCCAGGCTCCAGGGAATCAGACCTGAGTTCTTCTCCTGCTATGGTCAAGCATGGTCTGGACATGTTTTTCTCCTTTTCTATTTCCCTCTACTTTCTTTTGCTATTACCGTCTTCATTCATTCAAAAAAAAATGTTTATTGAGTACTTTCTGTGTGCTAGTTCTCAGATATAGTTAAATTTTCCTCTTATGAGCACTTACAATCTCATGGAGGGGGAAATAGACGAGCGATTTATAATATCAAGTTAATATTTGGTTGAAAGCAACAGAACTTAAACTGGCTTAGGCAATAAAAGGGAATTTTTGGTTCAGGTAATGGGAAGCGCAGCGAGGCATTTCAGGCATGGCTGCATCTAGGGGCTCACTTTCCGGCAAGTCGCAGCAGCAGCCGTAAAAGCCTCGGACCGTTTGGGCTCCTGGACCAATCAACCGCGAAGCTGGGCGGGGCTGGGGCTTGGGCCGCCTGTCAGTGAAGGGGGCGGGGCACAGACCGGAAGCGCTCCTGCGCGACTGTGCAGATCTAAGGGCTCAAATGATGTCATCTGTCTCTTGTCCAAGCTTTCCACTATTGGTCTCACTGTCAGGCAAGTTCTTTCTCCTTCGTAATCCTGGCGGGTCCAAGGTTACATTTTCCCAGCTTCATAGTCAAGGTAAAGAAAAAACTTTAGTAGGTGTGAGAGAAGGCCCGAGAAGGAGGGGACACCAGATCATATAGGTCTTTTTGTGACTCCCTGAGATATTTCACTTGTATTCTGGGTACAGCCATGAGATGTATGTTTCAGAAAGAACATTGCCACTGCCCATGTAGAGAATGGAATGCAGGGGGCCTGAATGGAAGGAGGGAGATAGTGGAAGATTATTTCAGTAACCCAGACCTTGGCATGGCTGGCTACTTCCACTCTGCCATGTCTCAGCCCAAATCGTGCTGGCTTAGAGGGGCCACGTCATGCTCTGTTACAGAGCCATTTTATCTTCCCCCTTACATTCATTATTAGCTGAAATTACCTATTTTATTCATTGGTCTCTGTGTTTCTTTGTTTTTTGTTTTTTATTTCAGCATATTATGGGGGTACAAATGTTTAGGTTACGTATATTGCCCTTGCCCCAGCTGAGTCAGAGCTTCAAGTGTGTTTCTTCTCCTTACTAGAATTAAGCACTGTAAGGGCAGGGACCCCTTGTTCATGACTGTATTTGGTGCCTAGAACTGTGCCTGATATACAGCAGATGCTCTGTAGATATTTGCTGGATGAATGAATGAAGAAATAAACAAGACAACGGTACTGGGAATAGAGAGGCTAGAGCAGATTTCAGTAATATTAAGGAGACAGCAATGATGGATTTTGAAAGGCAAAAAGGATTCTGAGATAGCATAGAAGAGGAAGAACATGTTTGGGGAAGATGTTGAATCTGGCTTTGTTTGGAATAGTTAAGTGGTGAGGATGAGTAGGCTGCATGGGTCTCGTGCAGTTTTTCTCAACCCTTATTTCATTATTGCCTCCCTAAGGAGAAAAATTGTAATTTCTAATGAGAGAAATTGTATACTAAGGAAAAAGATTTTGTTAAATAGGGTTGAGCTTTGGTGGGTCACAAGTTATTGTCATAACTAAGATTTTCTTCGCACCCCCTTCCCCCAGAACCAGTTTCTCCTTCTTGAGGGTGACATTATCCCTGTTAAGAATACATGATCAGGAGCTTGGGGCAGAGTTCTGGGCTGGAGATGACAGAATTGGGAGTCATTCTCTTTCCACTCTCTTTTTCTCATCTTTCTTCTTCACTTTCTATTTTATTCTCTCTCCTCTTTTTCTCTTTCTTCTCTACTTTTTATTTTCTTTTTCTTCATTTGCCCTCAACCAGTCCATGAGTCAACATTTTTATGGAAATGCCATTTCCCGATCAGTGTTGCTGGGGCATAGAAGAAGAGCATCATGGGAAGCTTGTTTCCTGCCCATAGAAGAGAATGATGGGAAATTTGTTTCCCGCTCATAGAAGTGGAGCATGATGGGAAGCTTGTTTCCTGTTCATAGAAGAGGAGCCTTATGGGTGGGAGGCTTGCTACATGCCACAGGGAGCCACAGCATCACTGGGGAGAAAAACATTTAAAGAACATCCTTGTGATGAGCTCTTGGGCATGTGGACCCTGATTTCAGGGCAGATATAGAACAGCCACTGTTTTCTTTCTCTCGTTCTCCCTATCTCTCTCCAGGGCCCGCTACCTGGCTTCCATCCCGGCCTCCCAGTGTGTGCCCTTTCTGATCAGCCTGGGGAAGAGTCGGTTGGACTCTTTGGTTTTAGATTCCAACAAAAAGACTTCAGTCCTCGGGAAAGTGCAGCAGTGCCTGGTAAGGAAACTCTTCCTAGTATCCCTTCCCCTCCAGATGTTTGTGGCCATCCTGGAGACACACATTCTGGGGATCTGGCTGGGATCTTAAGCCTGGTATGATGGCAGGAAGTCTAATTTGTGGGTCTCAAAGCTGGCTCTGAAGCTGCTGGTTGGGACAGTCTTGGCTATTGGTTCTGGAGACTCCCATCCCAGGACCTGAAGCAGGGAGGCCACTCCGGAGGACTGGAGAGAGCATAGTACACAGAGACTGGGTTGTAGACATGCTTCTGCCAATGACTAGTTATGTGGCTTTGGACAAGTCATTTCTCCACCCTCAACCTAAGTCGCCTCATCTGCAAGGTGGGTGCAATAGCACAACCCTCATAGAGTTATTGAGGGCATGAAATGGTCCCAACCTTGCCACTAGTTGATAGTCTCTTTATATTTAAAAAGTGGCTAATAGTGCTTACTTCTTATAGTCACTTTGAAGATGAATGGATTGAGACCTGTAGACACTCAGGACAGTGCCCCACACATAGGAAGCACACAATACGTGTCAGCTATTTCTGGCATTTTGAGAAAGAGCTTTAAAGGCTTTCTAGTGCCACACAAACTTTGAAGTGCTGGTTTTATTGCTGTTGTACTAATATTATAATGGTGGTTTCACTCTGGGATATCCTCAGAACAATAATGAGCATGACAGCAGTTCTCATTTACTGAGGGCTCAGGATGTGCCAAGTCAGGGTTTCCCAGAGTCCTGAGACCTGCATCCCTGGGGGAAGGTCAGGCCCCGCTACATCTGTAGTAGCCCATGGCAGAGTAGGCAATTCAGATCCCAGAACCGTTAAGACGTATGAGGTTGAGAAGTGCTTTCAAGTGATCATGATCTTAAGTTCTGCTAGATCTGCCCATCGGCTCCACTTGTTGGTTTCAGGATGACTCCATTGCTGACGAGTACACTGTGGACATCGTGGGGAACCTGCTGTGTCACTTGCCAGCAACCATTATCGACAGAGGCATCTACCCCAGGGCTTGGCCCCCTGCCCTGCATGGCCTCAGAGACTGCCCAGACCTCAGCCCCGAGCAGAAGGCTGCGGTGAGGCGCAGGCTCCTGGA
This sequence comes from Propithecus coquereli, assembly GCF_000956105.1. NCBI lineage: Eukaryota > Metazoa > Chordata > Mammalia > Primates > Indriidae > Propithecus > Propithecus coquereli. Next base: position 4,106,427 of record NW_012147523.1, on the reverse strand, counting down.
ACAGTATGGGTGAGGAGGGGCTGGGCGTGGCTGTGGGGGATGTGCCAGGCAAAGGGGCTCCCAACCTTGGCCCTCCTGGCCTCCAATTCAGATTTCAGATTTCCTGTAAAGTAGGGTCCATAATAGCTGCCCTGCAGGTCTCACAAGGTTGTCACCAGTGCAACTTGGCATATAAGGAAAAGAGTTTTGAAAAGATAGCACTTTACACATGCAAGGTGGTGGTATTATTATTATTTAAAGACTATTTTTTTAGAATAGTTT
>NW_012147523.1:4100909-4103261 GCF_000956105.1 Propithecus coquereli | reverse complement strand
ATGTGGTACTTGTTTTTCCATTCTTGGGATACTTCACTTAGTAGAATGCATTCCAGCTCTATCTAGGAGAATAAAAAAGGTGCTATATCACCATTGTTTCTTAAAGCTGAATAGTACTCCATGGTATACATATACCATAAATCAGTCGTTTTTTGCTGCATAACAAAGCCACACAATCTCACTGGTATATAACAATAAGCATTTAGTTCTTGCTAACTGATTTGTGGGTCACTGAGGCAGCCCTGCTCCATAAGGCTGTCTCTGGGGCCTAGGCTATCTGGAGCTGCTGCTTCTCACTGAAATTCCAAGAAAAGGGAATGGATAAATACAATTTTCCCTATGGCTAAGGCTGGAAAATGACATGCTGTCACTTATGCCACATTCCAATGGCCAAAGCAAGTCACATGACCAAGCTTCAAAGGAGCAGAAAGTAGGCCAGCCATGTAGGGCCTGACTCTAATTCTGAAGATGAGAATAGAATCAGGAACTACATAAACTGAGGTGGTTACTCTTTGGGCAGGTGGGACACAGTGACTCTGTATATGCAGAGCTTGATGAATTCTCTGGGCCCGTGGGCAGGTCTCCCAATAATATCCCAAGTCTTGACAAAGTATGTTTGTTCTAGATGAGGAATGGCACCTTCTCCATGGGAACTCAACCCCTGCTGGTTGCTAGTTTCTGCCCAGAATCCAGAGATAACCCTTCTTTACCTCCTTTTAGTGATAAATATAAAAATTTTAAAACAGCACCAAAACCAAAATGGGGTAGGCACACTTACAGTTTTTGTGAATATTATCAGCTTGCTCTGGTAATGATGCACCATTTAACAGTCCCACGGACAAATGAGTGCACATCTTGGCCAGCATTAAGTATTATCATTTTATTTTATTTTTGACAATCTGATGGGTAAAAAGTGACATATGCTTATGTTATTCAGCATTTATTAGATTATTATTGAGGTTGAGCATCCTTTTATAGGATTCTTTATAGAGATCACATTTGTTGTACTAGAGATTAAATTTATGTGAGAAGCTGCTATAAAAAAACTGAGGCAGTAAGTAGTGTTATGATTTAAACTCTGATTTAAATCTTCATGTTTTTTAATTAGTATTTGTCCCTCCTCTTTTATCTTCTCTAACCCATGCAGTTTCCCGATATCCTTCAACAAACAGCTTCCAAGTTGGCCGGTACCCTGCCCCCTAAAGAATTCCTCTGGGCTGTCTTTGAATCTGTTCGGAACAGCAGTGATGAGAGTCCCAGCTCTGACGCCATTCCTGGTGAGTCTTTCTGGGGTATCTGAGCCTGTGGCAGGGTGGTAGTGTTTTGGGCTGAGTCTCTGACATCAAGAGGCCTCCTTGTCCAGGGGACTGGATGAAACGTTTGCAAAGCAGTAGAATGGCAAAAATCCACGGGCGAAAGAATTACATCTTTGTAATGTGATTTGGAATCATGTCCCACATGTCTTACCCAGGCGAGTAGGTGTAATGTATGAATACATGTGACAAACACTTCAATAGGATTGGCTTAAAGGACCAACTTGGATTAGTGGCTACACATTTCAGGGATGGGACTCCTGAGCCTGCCACTTAGTGGCTGTGTGACTTTGGGTAAGCTCTTTACGCTCTCTGTGCCTCAGTTTTCATCCTCTGTAAAATGGGGATAATGAAAGTCTCTACCTCAATGGGTTATTGTGAGGATTAATAAGTTTAAACCTGTAAACATGTTCACAACAGTGCCTGGCATGTAGGAACTGCTCGACAAATGTTAGATATTTTTTATTATTATCACTGTGCGCCCACTTAGTGCGGACTTGTGCCAGCCATGAGGAAACAAAGTTAATCAGACCCAATATAATAATAGGTTGATAGTCAGTGCTTGCTTTTTCATTCATCTAACAAATATTTATTGAGCACCGACTATGTGAACAAAACAGAAAGCCCTGCCCTCACAAAGCTTACTTTCAAATGAGGAGTAACCAGACATTAAATTCCACACATAAGTAAAACATATGCTTGTAGTATGTTGAACGATAAATGCCTAGAAGGAAAATAAAGCAAAGGAAAGAGGTCCGGAGTGTCAGGAGGGGGATTGTCATGTGAAAAGAGAACCATTAAGGAAGATCTCATTGGGAATGTGACATCTGAATGAAGACCCAAGGGAGTATGGAGAGGGCCATGTGTATACTTGGAATTAGAGTCTTCCAGGCAGAGGGAGGGTGACAGGAGTGAGAGAGAAGTGGTAAGTAGAGGCTGATGTGGTTGGCTAATGGCTAACATGTATTGAGTGTTTACTGTATGCCTGGTACTGTCCTAAATGCTTTGTATATAACACATTTAGTTTTTTTTTTTTTTT
>NW_012147523.1:4098384-4100859 GCF_000956105.1 Propithecus coquereli | reverse complement strand
AGGAGCCAGACTCTTTGGTTTAAAAATTTGCTTCTATCATTTACTGTGTGTGGGTTTGGGAAAAGTTACTTAATCTTTTTGAAGTTTAATTTTTGCATCTGTAGAATAGGGCCAGTAATCGTCTCCACTGGGTGGTTGTGACAATTAAATGAGTTAATACACGTAAAAGACATACAACAGTGTCTGGCACATAGAGCTGAGTATGTGACAACTGTTTTACTACTAAGGCTGAAGGTACAGTGGTTATTAACATAGGCATGGTTCCCACCCTCATGGAACTTCCAGTCTAGTGGTATAATATCTTTATCAAAGAAATAAGAATGGAGGCTGTTTGACCAGGGGAAGTTTGCCTTCGTCCTAGAGAGGGGCTCTCAGTGCTAATTGGGAAGACTTTTTCTAGAGATGTCACCAAAGATAGCGTGGTGCACTTTTGCTGTAGATATTTATAGTCTGTATAAAAATAACAGTGGATTCTCGGTCAGTGCTGTTATCTTGCCAAGTTCAAGAGAAAAGTTTTTTTCTTGCTGTAAGAGAAGACTTATGGTAATTTAAAAGAAACAAGTATGCCATTATTCTTCTATTGAGGATGGAGACAATGTGATGTAAATGACATAAACTCAATAATTCAATTCAAACTAAAAAAATGGGAGTTTATTGAGTTCAGAAATGGAATGTAATGAAAAACTACAGGGGTGTATTTCAGGCATGGCTGGATCCGGGGTCTCAAATGATGTCGTCAGGAATATGTTCCTCCCATCCCTCAGCTTTGTGTTCCTTGGTGTGGCCTTTATTTTCTCCACTTGGTGACAGGAATATCTGCCAATATCCTCTCTACAGTGAGAGATACCAGAAAAAAGAGAGCTTCTCTGGTAGTTCCATCAAAATTCCCAGGGATGACTCTGATTGCTCAGCCTACATCACATGATTTTCTTGGTTAGGGAAGTAGGTCTGTGTGATTGACAGCCTGTCCAAGTATGAAGATGGTCTGTTCCTGAAAGAAAGGATGTGGGGTAAAAGGGCAACAGATGTCCACCATAGCATGGCTTTTCATTTTACTGTTTATTATCTCTTTTTAGACTTCCTCAGAACTGGACAGCTGAGACTACAAAGGACTTGGGACCCTTTCTAGTACTTTTCTCAGCAGATGAATTAAGCTCTGTTGCCACAAAGGTACCTCTGTGCCCCATATTAAGAGGGCTGAAGGAGTTTAAAGGGGAGAGAAAGTGCGGTCAGTAACACACCATTTGGTTTGCTTCCAGTCTGTGATTCTAGAACCTTCTGCCCTATCTCAGAAGGCTCAGATGTTTCCAACTCCATGTCAGGAAGCACAAGCTTCAGGAAAAGGGAATGAGGCGGCAGCTAAATGAACTATGGGCCTTTCTCATGGTGTTCCAGGCAGATGGGTGCAGCCTGGAAGCTGTCATTTAGCTACCACTCTGCTATTCGTGTACGTCTTACACGCATGTCCGCTCTTACACCCACCAGTGCCCTATGCACATGCACATGTATGTCCAATGTATGCAATTACATATGCAAACACATTTAATCCAAAAACTAGTCTTTATTGTACATCAGCTTTGGGCATAGAACTCTTCTTGAAGTAACTCTCTAAGAGTTAAACAGTCTAGGCCAAGAGACACGCAGAACACAAATGAGTCATTTTTTTTTTAATTTAGAAAGTAAAACTTTATTTCTTTTTTCTTTTCTTTTTTTTTTAATTTCAGGATATTATGGGGGTACAGATGTTTAGGTTACGTATGTTGCCCTTGCTGCCCCCCCGCCGAGTCCGAGTTTCAAGTGCGTCCATCCCTCAGATGGTGCGCATCACACTCTTTGTGTATGCATATACCCGTCCCCTCCTCCCTGTCCCCCCTCCCCCCTGCCCAACATCCAATAGATGTTATTCTTATATGTGCACTTCTGTGTTGATCGGTTAATATCAATTTGATGGTAAGTACATGTGGTACTTGTTTTTCCATTCTTGGGATACTTCACTTAGTAGAATGCATTCCAGCTCTATCTAGGAGAATAAAAAAGGTGCTATATCACCATTGTTTCTTAAAGCTGAATAGTACTCCATGGTATACATATACCATAAATCAGTCGTTTTTTGCTGCATAACAAAGCCACACAATCTCACTGGTATATAACAATAAGCATTTAGTTCTTGCTAACTGATTTGTGGGTCACTGAGGCAGCCCTGCTCCATAAGGCTGTCTCTGGGGCCTAGGCTATCTGGAGCTGCTGCTTCTCACTGAAATTCCAAGAAAAGGGAATGGATAAATACAATTTTCCCTATGGCTAAGGCTGGAAAATGACATGCTGTCACTTATGCCACATTCCAATGGCCAAAGCAAGTCACATGACCAAGCTTCAAAGGAGCAGAAAGTAGGCCAGCCATGTAGGGCCTGACTCTAATTCTGAAGATGAGAATAGAATCAGGAACTACATAAACTGAGGTGGTTACTCTTTGGG
>NW_012147523.1:4092964-4094109 GCF_000956105.1 Propithecus coquereli | reverse complement strand
ATATAGTTATATATTTCATACATACATTTCATGTATATTCACATATATGTGACAAAAAGTGGCGTCACCCTCACCTATTATTCAACAACTGGCTTTCCATACCCAACAGTACAGAGTACATGTTTTTCTATATCAGAAATATAAATCTATATCAGTATTTTAAATAGTTATGTAATACAGTTAGTCTTTTGTATCTCTGTGTTCTGCATCTGCAGATGCAGTCAACCACAGATCAAAAATATTTGGACCTCCCCTCAAATAAAAATACAACAACAACAACAAAACAAATGAAAACCAGGCCAGGTGTGGTGACTTATGTCTGTAATCTTAGCACTTCGGGAGGCTGAGGCAGGAGGATCGCTTGAGGTCAGGAGGTTGAGACCAGCCTGACCAACATAGTGAGACCCCATCTCCACAAAAAAAAAAAAAAAAAAAAAGGAAAGATAAAGAAAAAAATAAGCCAAGTATGGTGGTACATGCCTGTAGTCCCAGCTATTGGGGAGGCTGAGGCAGAAAGATTGCTTGAGTCCAGAAGTTTGAGGTCGCAGTGAGATGTAATGATGCCACTGCACTCTAGCCCAGGCAGGAGAGTGAGACCCTGTTTCAAAAGCCAGAACCAAAACTGAAACCAAAATATCTCCCAAGATAGTACGACAACTATTTACATAGCATTTACATTGTATTGGGTATTATAAGTAGTCTAGAGATGATTTAAAGTATATTGAAGGATGTGTGTAGGTTATATGCGAATACAACACCATTTTATATAAGGGACTTGAGCATCCTTGAATTTTATATAAATAATTCAAGTTTATTGTAGAAAAATCAGAAAATTATAAGGAAGAAAATCAGTCATAATTTTTTGGATTTTGGTACCTGCGGGGTCCTGGAACCAATCCCTAGTGAATACCAAGGGACGACTGCATTTCATTTTTGGTTGGTCCTTATTTCTTTAGCTAATTGTTAGACTTTTTGATTGTTTATAGTTTTTAATGCCTCAAGGTATGCCTTTATACATATATCTTTGGGCACTTGTCTCATTATTTACTTAGGCTAAATTCCCAGAGGTGAAATTTCTGGATCAAAGAGTATAAATATTTTAAAACCTTTTGATACAGATAGCCAAATTGCCTTCTCAAAAACAT
>NW_012147523.1:4090789-4091572 GCF_000956105.1 Propithecus coquereli | reverse complement strand
ACATTTCTTGAATTCTTTCCTCTGTTCCTTCCCTGCATCTCCCCTTTCTTCAGGTTGCCATGGAGTCCCGGCTCCTTCTTCAGACGATGTCTTCAAGTTGGCTGAAGCCAACGCCTGCTGGGCCCCGGAGGACCTGCTCTGCATGGAGGAAGACACATTCATCAGGAACGTGGAGCTGCTGGGGGCTGTGAAGGGTTTCAGCCTGCCTCAGCTGCTGGCCCTGAAGGAGAAGGCAGTACAGGTGAAGCCCACCTCAGGGATGAAACATTAAACAGAGGGGGAAAAAAACCCACACCAAAAACCAGATCAGCATTTCTGCACATTGAGCTCTCCTTGACGAGTTTTCACATACGTTATCTTGTCGAAATTTCACTGCAATAGCTCAGTGACGTGGTTGTGATCTCCTCATCTGAGAAATGGGGAAAGAACTAGTTCCTCCCTCTTAGGGCCGTGGCAGAGGACAGGATGAGATGTGTCTTGGCATCTAGCAGGTGCTCGGTAAGACAAGTTCTGTGGATGTTCTGATGGCTCTGACCAAGCTGGTCCTCAGGAATTGTGCCTTTCTTCCTTCACTTGGAGAATTCCAGCTGCCGCTCGCAGTAGCTTTTCTTAGAATCTGTTGCAAATTCATCTGAAAACATAGCAGAAAGGAATAAAGAGCACTGGAAGTAGTTTGCCATTATTAAAAAGGTCCCTTTGAATGGCTTGTTTTAGCTGTTCAGATAGTTGTGGAGTATCTAGTTACCTTCAGGAGGTTAAAAAAATTACATTTCTTAATATTAT
>NW_012147523.1:4058282-4088909 GCF_000956105.1 Propithecus coquereli | reverse complement strand
TGAGAATATTTAAGATCTACTCTCTTAGCAATTTTCAAGTACACAATGTATTATTATTAGCTATGGTCACTATGCTGTATGATAGATCTCCCTATGTCTGTTTTAAATGATGTCTTTGTCTGTTCAGGCTGCTATAACAAAATATCTTAGACTGGGTAACTTAGAAACAGAAATTACTCACAGTTCTGGGGACTGGGAGTTCTAAGACGAAGGTGCTGGCAGGTTCGGTGTCTGGTGGGGGCTTGATTCTCGTAGATGGAGCCTTCTCACTGTGTCCTCACGTGGTGGAAAGGGGCTAGCTAGCTCTCTGGGGTCTCTTTTATATGGCACTAATTCCATTGATGAGGGCTCCACCCTCACAACCTAATCATCTCCCAAGGCCTTACCTTTTAATACTGCCACTGGGAATTAAGTTTAAGTATATGAATTTGCGGGAGGGAGGACACAAACACTCAGATCACAGTAAATATCATCACTAATGTTCAGTCTAATGTATTTTCTATTCCACCTAAAGGTTTGGGACATGCCTCCTTACTGGAGAGAACACCATATCGTCTCCCTGGGGCGCATTGCTTTGGCTCTTAATGAGAGTGAGCTGGAGCAGCTGGACCTCGGCTCCATAGACACTGTGGCTTCCCTGAGCCAGCAGACAGAATGGACCCCAGGACAGGTTGGTAGATGTTGCTGGATCTTTTAAATATTCCATTTGTCTCTTAATTTTGCTTGAATTTGCTGTATGTCTTTGAACATGTAGTATTTATAATAGCTGCTTTCATATCCTTGCTGCTAATTTCATCATCACTGTCATTTCTGAGTCTGTTTTTATTGACTGATTTTTCTCTTAGTTATGAGTCAATTTTCTTGCTTGTTTGCAAGCCTAATAATTTTTTTTGGATGATGGGCATTGTGAATTTTACATTGTTGCGTGCTTGATTTAGTAGTATTCCTTCAAAGAGTATTGGGCTTTGTTCTGGCATACATTTAAGTTACTTTCAAGTCAGTTTGATCCTTCTTGTGCTTCCTTTTGAGCTTTATTAGAGTGAGTCCACAGTGACTTTTATTCTGTGGTTAATTTACCCCCATTACTGATAAATGATCCTTTTGAAGATTCTACCCAATGCTCCATGTATTTCAAGACCTCTCCACTGTGGCTGGTGTGAATGTAAACTATTTCCATCTTGATATGAGCTCTGGGACTTGCTCAGCCTACTATTTTCTGATGACTCTTTCCTTGCTTATGTGGAATTTTATTCCTTGCATGTGCAAATCAGCACTCAGTACTCAAGAAGACATTTCTTCAGATTTCTGGAACTCTCTCTCTAGGCAGTTTCCTCCTATCCAGTACTTTGCCCACAAATGATAGGGGCCCTGGCCTCTGAACTTGGATCTCTGTATCCTCAATTCAGCTGGACCGCTGGGCTTGTTTAGGTTCCCCTTCCTGACCCATGGCCTGGAAATTACCTGTGGGCAGTAAGTGAGGGCAATTTTAGGGCTCACCTTGTTTGTTTTCCTTCTTTTAGAATTATGGTTGTGTTGTTTAATATTTGGATGCAGTTATTTAATATATTTTGTTCAGTTTTCTAGTCGCTTATGGTGGGAGGACAATTCCTGTGTCAGTTAATCCCTCACGGGATAAAGAAGTTCTCCCCAGAATTTTAATTTTTTCAATTAGGAGAGAATTTCAGGGCATCTAATCCATGGTACTGCTGGAAAGGGAAGTCTTAGCTCTTCCATGTGATCTTCCTTCACAGGCAGCTCTCTCTTGGTGGTCATTTTCAGCAATGGGCTTATAAACTACCTGATTAGCTACCTTATGAAAATGGATCTCTTTATTAGTTTTTGAAAAAGTCCCAGCATTAACTCCAGTCATGTCGTTGCCTACCCTAGAACAATCCAGGCCTGCATCAGGGAGTGGAGTCCATCTCCCCATGACAACATTGGCTCAGAGTGGGCGAGGGTATGTGGTAGGCTGATTAAAGCCCCCCAAAGATGTCCACATCTGAATCCCTGGAGCCTGTGAATATGTTACCTTATGTGGCTAAAGGGACTCTGAAGATGTGATTAATTTAAGGATCTTGAGATGGGGAGGTTATCCTGGATTACTTGAGTGGGCCCGATGTAATCACAAGGGTCCTACGAGGGAAGCAGGAGAGCCACAGATACAGATGATGTGACAATGGAAGCAGAGGGATGCATAAAGAGATTTCAAGGTGCTTTGCTTCCGGTTTTGAAGATTGAGGATGGGGCCATGAGTTGAGGAATGCAGATAGCCTCTCAAATCTAGAAAAAGCAAGGAAATCTCCCTAGAACCCCTAGAGGGAACACACCCTGCTGCTCCAGTTTAGGATGTATGATCTCCAGAAGTGTAAGACAATAAATTTGTATTTTTTAAGCCACTGATTTTGTGGTCATTTGTTACAGCAGCAGTAGGAAACTATTATAATACAGGGTAGGTCTCCAAAGAAAAAGCATGGTGTTGCTATTAAACGTGGTGAGAACGGATGCCGAGCAGGCTAAACCAACACACGTCCCCTACTCTTATGAGCTTTTTGTAAGCAAGGTTGCCACGTCCTCCTCTTTGGCTCTGCGTGGTGCCATTCGAACAGAGTACAGAGTGAATGGTGCCCCCTGGAGTTGGGAAGCAGGGAGGGCCTGGCTGCGAGGATCAAATGAGTTAATACATAGAAAACATTTTTTTTTGACCGTCCTAAATTGTTTATTAGGTATGAATTTTACAAACATTACTTATATTAGCGGTAACGGTGGAGCTGGAGAGTATTGCGCCTTCTCCAAGCTGCGCGGCGAGAACCACCAATAGTGTGGTGGAACTTATGGCCCTTTCCAAGGCCACGGCTCTTGCGGCCTGCAGATGTCAGCCCACGCATCTCCCTGTGCTTGTGGATCGGTTTGGTGATCCACTGGGTGTCAGGATTTCTTCTGATAGCTTTATGGAATGGATCAATGAGGATAACCTCAAAAAATTTGTACGTGGAATCTTCACCAACCCAGTAAGAATTCAGGACTCTTAGAGCCCCACAGTGGCGTCCAGCTCGCTCCTCGGCAATGGACTGAAGGCTTCAAGCAAACTTTAGCTGGTTAACACCATGATGGACAGGCTTGCCATAGGTTGCACCCTTAGGAACTGGGCGTTTGCGGCCACCACGGCGCACACGAATCCTATATATGACATAACCTTGCTTGGCCTTGTATCCCAGTCTGCGCGCTTTATCCGGTCGGGTGGGGCGGGGAGCCCTGTGGCGCGCAGAGAGCTGGCGGTATTGCCGGCAACTGACCCTCAGAAGGAAGCGCATTACATCGGACTGCTTCTTCCTCCATAGCTCCTGGATATACCCATCTTGGCTTTCCTGATGGCTGCCGCCAGTCAGAAAGGAAAAAGGCATAGAAAACATTTTGAACAATATCTGGTACATAGTAGTGAATAAAAATCAGACATTTTCGTTGTTGTTGTCATCACTGTCATTGTTGTCATTGTCATCATCATCATCACACGCCCTTTCTCTGGGCTAGTTTCCTCATCTGCAAGATGAGAGGGTTAGACCCAACAATGTGAGATTCCTTCCACCCGGATATTCTATAATCCTGTGGCTCTGTGACTCTAAAACTGGTTTTGACTAGTTTGAGAAGTGCCATATCACACTTCGGCTATTAAAATCATTCTATTTGCAGTCTGGGAGAAACAGAAAAATACATCCAACTGCGAAACTAGGGTATCTCTTTCCTTTTGCACCAATTTTAATTCCCGTGGATGGCAGTGAGATTTATCAATATGTTTGAAGAGGATATGAAAACCTAACATTTGCATATGTCATTTGCAGTCAGTTCCTCAACTTTAGCTCCCAATCAAACCCTCAAATGCATGTTTCTAGATTAATAGTCAGACCTGATGGAACTACATTAACAGACAGTTCAGCTTAAAAACCAATATAAGGGAAAAAACTATTATAGAAGCCAGAGGGATGAACAGAGAGATTAAAATCTTACAGCTATTCATTTTTCAGCAGTTAATATTGCCTAAAAGTGTTGGTATTAATTGTCTTGGAATCATTACATATACTCTGGTCTAGTCATTCAAGGAAATATATTTTGACTTATCACCTTGCAGGCTGAGCTTGCATTTTCTGGGTTTCGGTGGCAAGGACAATTTAATACCCCATATCAAAGTAATTTTATTTGAATTGTATTTTTGCACTTTCATCTTAAAATGAGCATGCCTGATAGTTGGGGAGCACAAATTGCTATGAGTCAACTAGTGAAATCCGGTAGTGAAGACTTAGTAAGAAAAAACTAAAGGCTGACTTAAATCTCCATCTTTTCTCCATGGCCAAACATCTTCACTAGCTAAGAGAGTAGGCTCTGGGGTCAGCCTGCCTGGGTTTTGAGCCTAGAACCATTATTTTCTAGCTGTGTGACCTTGGCCTCATTACTAAATCTCTCTGTGCCTCAGTTTTCTCATCTGTGAAATAGGGATAATATTAATACTTACCTCATAGGGTTGTTGGGAGGATGAGATGAGATAGTATGTATAAAGTGGTCAAAATAGTGCCAGCATACAGTAGCATTCAATAAATGTTAGCTATTATTATTTTGGGTGCACATTCCAATTCAGTCAAAGACATTTAAGTCTAAGCATAGTAAGACTGAACCTCCCCCACAATAGTAGCTATGAGCCTTGTAATCACAGAGGACAATTATCAAAGACACTGACCAGTCCAGTTTGCAGAAACGTGGGAAATCTCCCTGAAGCCAGGCCATCACATGAAGGCAGCAAAGTGGTGCATTTCAAAGGAGTATATTGCCTATGACTTCTGTAGGTCACTCCTTCAGATGTTCATTCATTCATTCATTCACTCAGGGGTACTTACGGAACTCCTACTGTGTGGCAGGCATTGTGCTAGGTGCTGGGGACACAATGTTGAACTACCGGATATGGTCCTTGTCTTTGGGGAGCCTTCTTGGTGACACAGACAAAAAAGTGAGTGATCAAAGCGAAAAATTAAAAAAATTGTGATAATTGATGCAGAATACGGACGAGGTGCTCGTAGGGATAGTGGGGAGGGAGGCTGTTTGAGGTGGGGGAGTCCAGAGGGCAGTCTTCTCTGAGAGGTAGCATTTATACAGACCTAAGGGACAGGAAGCAACGGCCACGTGAAAAGCGGACTCTGTGGCAACATTTCACAGTCTTTCCCAACACTCCCTCTCGACACTGGGAGTATCCATATCGTGTGATGGGGATGACTAATGTTAGAGATGGGAAGATTGACTCTATCTTGGTGACTTTCACTCTCATTCGAAGATGTTTGTCCTTGGATGTCTCCTCCCCATCTTTGCTTTGTGAGCTCTTATAATCTTTCCACCTCCCCCCATGAGGACTGTAGGATCTGGGCTTTATTATACAGCTCATTTCCGAGGGATTGGCTTGGATGCTTCCTCAGGTCCAACATAGGCAGATCAAATGAATCAGGGCTTGTTTAGTTACAAGTGACAGAAAACTCAACACAAACCAGCTTGGGCAAGAAAAGAATTTATTGACCCCCATAGCTTAAAAGTTGAGGGATAGAATTCGGGTAACTGGATCCAGGAGCTTCAACACTGTTTTTGGGACTCTATCTCTCACCATTTTTTTGGACTCTGCTTTTCTTTGTGTTGGCTTCATTGAGAGGAAGGGTTTCTCCTCCTCATGGTGGGTTCTGGAAGATCCTCGTGTATATCCTTCTAAGTTCAAGTCCAGAGTAAAGAAAGCACTTCTAATTGCTCCAGCCAAAGTTCTGATTGGCTCTGGGTGGATCACATGCCCAATCAAGAACCAATCACTGCAGCCAGGCTAAGAGATGACTTAATTGGCCAGGACTGGGCCATATCATCGCTTCTGGAACTCAGGGAGCAGTTAGTTTTGACTGAACCACATGAAGTAAGAGTGTGGGAGGGGTGGATCTCCAGCGGAAGTAATGAACAATGAATAGCCGCTATGACAGAATTACAGAGACCCTATACATCATCACCCTTAAATAAAAGCTCATTCTAAAATGCTTTAACACCAAGGCATTTTATGTACTACTCTCTCTGGAATTAAAGAGCAAGGGGCAAATATATTTCTGTAGGACCACAGAGGAAGAAAAATTCATTCTGGCTGAAATGTCATGAAGAAGGTGACGTTTGAATCGACCCCAAAAATAAAAGGATGGCTGATTCTAACAGTTAGAAATGAGAAGGGCATTTCAGATGGAGGGACTGACTTGTGCAAAGGCAGGGAGGCAGGAAATTGGAAAGTTTGATTGGAAAGTTGTGGAAACAGCTGCTGGAAAATTTTGGATCCTGATGCAGAAGAACTTGAATGTCCAAACTCTCTGAAGGTCATAAGAACGACCTTCAGAAATAAGCAACAGATACAGCACACGAGTGCCTTTAATATCGGCGAAGTATACAACAGATTCATTGCCTAAAGACGCCCCCATAGATCGGGGGGCATACTCAATTGAAGCAGCATCTTAAAGACATTATTAATCTGGATGTAGTGGCTGGGATGAAATGGAGCGGGATTCCAGAAGGGTATGGCGGGGGATTAGTCAGGAGTCTATGGCAACAGCTCAGTTATCCTCACAGGCCTTGGGGTCTTGATCATCCCTGCATAGTTCATCTTCTATCCTTTCTCATTGTTTGTAGGCTAAATCCATTCTGCAAGGGTTCTTGGATGATTCAGACTATAGTATCCAGGATCTGAAGAGCTTTCATTTAGTAGGCCTTGGTGCAACCCTGTGTGCTATGAACAGCACCGAAATCCCACTTATAAAGAACTCAGAATTCAGGTAACCAAAATGCTAATGTGTAAAATGGCAAATGATTCATTCATTCATTCATCCATCCATCAACATGTTGTTCACTTCCTGATGCTTTGAACATTTCTGGGCTAAAACAGGGAGTGGGATTAGCTGGATCCTCTCTTGGTGCTGAGCGTACTTCCCGTCTGCATGCAATTTTCTTTTTTTTTTGGCTGGAGAGTTCCCCAAGCTCACCTGTCCCTCTTTAACCAGGGTGGTAGTGGCCAGAATTGGGACCCTGCTCTGCAGCACCCATGTCTTGGCCGAGTTTAAGAGGAAGGCAGAAGTCGTGTTTGGGGATCCCACTGAGTGGACCAGCTCTGTCTTGCAGGAACTTGGGACCATTGCAGGTAAGTGGCACCCTAAGCATACCTTTCTCTCCGTTTCCAAACTTACATCTGGAGACTAAAATAAAATAAAATAAAATCATCCTTGGCTACATGTAGAAAACATTGATGTAATTAAGTAGAACCTAGACTTCATGATTTGAAGTTGCAGAGGGTGGGTCTGCAAATATGCTTTTAAACAAGCTCTCCTGGTGATTCTTGTGTACACTACAGTTTGAAAAACACTAGTTTAGAATGTGATTTAATTGGCCCCATAATAGGTTTATACACAATTTGAAAGTGTGTAAATTGAAGCTCCTTCTGGGCCTACATTTCACTGTAGGTGGCCAATCAGGGCTAATGTGACCCACTTTTTTTTTTCTGAGTTGATTAAGGAACTCGATTCCCCAGTGTGATTTTCAGGGCCTTTTGTAAGGACTGATGCTTGCCTAGAACACGCAGAACTGTACATTATGCAGCACCATTAATAAAACAAGCGCAGTTCCGATGGCTTGAACTAAACCCTCGTGATTCCTTTTTCTCCCCAGCTGGATTAACTAAAGCAGAGCTCCGGATGCTCGACAAGGATTTGATGCCGTATTTCCAGCCATCAGCAATAAAATGCCTTCCTGATGAGATATTCAAAGTAGGTGCTCAGTTCTTCAAGGAGAAATGGAAAGCTTGACCCTATTTCAAACCACATAGGGACAGGCCTTGGAATTTAGGGGTTTGCAACCAGGCTTCTGCTGATCGGACCAGAGGAGACCTGTACGCCAACAATGGATGCTCACAAGATAATTTTAGGTTTTTTTTTTACATTTTAAATTTACATTTTTTTTTTTTTTGAGACAGAGTCTCATTGTGTTGCTCGGGCTAGAGTGAGTGCCGTGGCGTCAGCCAAGCTCACAGCAACCTCAAACTCCTGGGCTCAAGCGATCCTCCTGCCTCAGCCTCCCGAGTAGCTGGGACTACAGGCATGCTCCACCATGCCTGGCTAATTTTTTCTATATATTTTTAGCTGTCCAATTAATTTCTTTCTATTTTTAGTAGAGACGGGGTCTCGCTCTTGCTCAGGCT
The DNA here is from genome assembly GCF_000956105.1 of Propithecus coquereli. NCBI lineage: Eukaryota > Metazoa > Chordata > Mammalia > Primates > Indriidae > Propithecus > Propithecus coquereli. Next base: position 4,080,670 of record NW_012147523.1, on the reverse strand, counting down.
GGTCTCGAGCTCCTGAGCTCAAGCCTCCTCGGCCTCCCAGAGAGCTAGGATTACAGGCATGAGCCACCGCGCCCGGCCTAATTATATTTATTTTAATGGCCACCTTCTCTTCTTAGCAAGTGCTACTGCTTTCCTATTTATGGTGGTGTGGCAGGTTCATAAGCCCTATGTAAAACCCTTGTGGACAGATATATTTCAGAATTCAGAATTATTCAGATTTTTAAAAGATCAGCCTATGCATATACTGTATGTAACTTAACACAAAGCACCATGTAAACCAAACACGTTCATATTTCTGCAAAGAAATCTATGACGAGTCACAGTAATTAGAATAAATAGAGACTATGAAGAAATAGCCTCACAGCAATTCAGGTCAAGTTTTGCTGATAAATAAGTTTGTCTTAAGCTTTGGGAAGAAACTTCCCATTTTCAGACTTTTTTGGACTTCAGAATGGCAGATGAGGGATTGTGGACCTGTATAAATAAATTCAAGTAAACCATTTTAGTGGATTGAAGGAAAAGTATTAAGAAAACTACGATAGGGCTATGGAAGAAACTGAGAGGGTGGAATTGGATGAATTGAAGTAAGAAAAGCAGGCGATCCAGCGAGAGGTCCTCGCTTCCTGTCTACGTACAAGATTAGGGGTGCGTTTGCGGCGGGCAGTCTGCGCCGATGAGAAATGAGTTACCGTGGTGTTTTTGCTTGCTGGGCAATGTGGGAACACATCCCGTCCACCAGGATAAGGCACACAAACCAGGCTAGACAAACTCCCAAGATGCCACATCCCTGGTTCATTTCAAGACAAACAGCCAACCTTGAACTACTTCAGCACCCTGAACAGCTCCCAGTACGGAGCGGGCACAGTGGCCATAAATTAGCAGTCCTTAAGGTCATTGAGCAAATACCTGCTTCCCCTTTGGGGCGCTCTGCGTGGGACAGGCAGCTTGGTCCTGGATGCTGGCATTTTGCTGAACGCTCTTTTGGTCTTGTTTGGAGGGCAGTCGTGGCTACTTGACCACCTACTCTGCGGTGGGCTCCCAGCTAGGTGCACCTGGGGGTGCCCTGGTGAAGGGGTTATTACACACTGCCTTCGGGGGCCTGGAAGGTAACATAAAGAAGTGCAGTGGGCTGGGTAGGGACCGAGGCAAACTGGAGAGCCCTGCCTAAAGGGGAGGCTGCTTCTCATTTCTAGCACATTAATGCAGTGTGACCGTGTGGGCCCAGTTTTGCTCAATATTCCTTTTTGTTTTTTTCTAGAAGAAGCCAAAGATTCTCATATGGAATCTCTTGATAATTAAATGTTGGCAGCCAATCTGAATTAATTTTTTGAAAACACAGTGCAGTAGGCCTAGAGATTCCATCTGGCCTGTGGGTCACAAGTCAGCAACATTGGAAAAATAGGTAATTCCTACAATACAGACCCCGCGTTAATGGCAGATGTAAGCCAGAGGGCACCTATGCCGTGTGTATGTGTGGCAGGAGGACAGGAGGTGATGCTGAGTTTCGGAGGACAGGTCAGCTAGGTGGAGGGGGAGGAACAGGCAGAAGGAAGTGCACAGAAAAGTGCTGCGTCCTAGGGACTGTCAGTGTTGACGCTAATTCTCCTGGAGTGGGGAGGGCCAGAGGTGAGGCTGGACAGGCCGGCAGCACCCAGGGTCTTGGCCATGCTCAGGAGCATGAGCTACGTCCTGCAGTGGGGTGCAGGGAAGGGCCCTACATAGAGAAATATGATTCCAGGGAAGCTCCTGGACAGGAGAGGAAGATATCTGAGAGAAGAGAAAGGGATGAGGGAATACAAACACCTTTCCCAGATTCTTTGGGGCCCTTAGAAATTAAGCAGGATGATTTTGGAGTCCCCTCTTCAAAAGTGGAATCCTGCCACCCCACCTTATTCCAGTCCCACTGGGACTAGTCACCAAATCCTTTGAGCTGGAAGTGACTTCAGAAAACATCTTGTTCAGAGTCCTTAAAGACATAGTGTATCAGGCAGAATTTCCCACTCCTGTGGTCCATGGCAGACATCATGTGTAGATTGCCGCACTTTCACCCCACTGAGCCCTAACAGGACTCACCAGGCAGTGTTCAGGCAGTCATGCCAAAGGACAGAATCTATCTGCAGAGGAGATGAGATCTCTGTGTCATCTGAACATCTTGTCCAAAAGCCCAGAGAGGCTGTGTAACTTACTTGAGGCGACACAGCCAGAATGTGGCAGAGCTGGCGCTCAGATTCTCAAATTCAGGTTTTTGGACTTTAGGCCTGAAATCAGTGTTTCCTGAGGTGGAGGACTTGAAGCCTTGGGAAGGTACCTGGCTGGTATTGCGCTAAACAACATTAAGTCACGCAGTGAGAAAATCGTGACTACCCTTTCAACTCTCCTTTAACACTTGTGATTACTTCAAGGAGGAAGTCTTAGTTTGGAGCAGTAACACCTCTATAATGCTTTTTATATCCTCTCTCTCTTTCCCTTTCTCCCTCCCTCCCTCCCTCCTCTCTCTCTCAAGGGGCCAGGGGTTCAGATGTTGTTGGCCAACAAATCCAGCTAGGATTCGACAATGTTGTTTTATTTCTTTTGGCTTCTATTTAATGCTTGCTTATGGCAAGTCCTGCTGGTTTTCCATTTTTGGAAATTTCCATTTAAAGTTGTCTATTTTTAAATACATTTATTTTAGTAGCAAAAGAATGATCTAATTTTAAGGAAACATCTTAAAGAGGAGCACACACGGCAAGGGGTGTGGCAAAGTTGTGCGGACCCCGGGCGGATGACTGAGTTCGGGCAACCCGGGGAGGTCCCCTCTCTGAGGGCGCTGTCCCCTCTGCCCCCGCAGGAGCTGTCCGCCGAGCAGATCGCCTGCCTGGGTCCCGAGAACGCCGCGGCCGTGACCCACGCCCAGCGCCAGCGGCTCAGCACGGTACAGCTGCAGAGCCTCCAGCGGGCGCTAGATGGCGCCAAGGCTCAGCCCTGGCAGGACGCGCCGGCCAGCGCCGGTCCCACTAGGACCCCAGCCTCGCGCTCTCCCGCAGGTGAGCGGAGCTGCCAGGCCCTTGCCCTGCCTCTACATCCTTCCCTGTCCTCCCTACAGGGCCTGGAGAGGAAAGGTTACTAAGATTCAGGGTGGGGTCTCTGACAGTCATTGGGGATTCGGCACTAAAACCCAAAGTCCCTACCAAGCTTCACATAAATGATTCTCAACTCTGGCTGCACTTTAAAGTCACCTGGGGAGCTTTAACGGACTTCTAGCTCCTGGAGCTTCACCCAGAACCAATTGAATGAGGCTGTCTCAGGACTAAATTCATTTCAATGCTTCCTCTGCATCCTCCCTCCTCTCACTGTCTGGTATTGATTAATGCAACCTCTATATTTGGGCACCTACAGATTCCAAATCAAAACATTTAAAGCCTGAAAAGGTATGTAGTAAAACCTGTTCCCCTGTCCCCTAGCCACCTAGTTCCCTTCTCCAGAGGCAACCGGTGTTACCAGCTTCCTGTGTATTCGTCCAGAGATATTCTGTGCGTACGCAGCAAGTCAACATAGATTATCTCCACACTTTTACAAAAGCTTATTATACACCTTGTTCTACACCTTGCATTTTCATCTAACAATATACCTTGGAGGCAGTTCCATATCTATACACAGGAGCTGTGCAATTTTTGGTTTTATGGCTATGCCAGAATGGTGTTTAACCAGATCTCTGTAAATGGACATTTCACTTGTTTCTAATTTTTTACTGTTACAAACAATGCTGCAGCCAATGACCTTGAATAATTTGCATCTATTTGAGTGTGTCTGTAGGATAAACTCTTCCAAGTGGGATTGCTGGATCACAGGGTATGTGCATTTGTAATTTTGATGAGTGTTGTCAGATCGCCTGCAGAAAGGCAGGACTCGTATTTCCTTGAAACAGCAGTGTCAGAAAGTGATGAGGGCCCTTTAAAAAGATGTTCCCTGCCTGACCCCAGCCAGGTGAGATCCTAGATGCCCTTCTTCTGTTCACCGCACAGTCCTGAGTGAGGGCTGCCATTGGGTGAACCCTTCCTGTGGGCCAGACCCTTGATCTGTTTCCTAATCTTGCTTAATGATCAGAATCACCTGGGAGTGATGCTTAAAATACAAATTCCTGGGCTTCTTTGCAGACTTGCTGAATCAGACTCTCGAGGGAGGATCATAAAATTTGCATTTTTAACAAGCTCCTCAGGTGACTCTTACAATTAAGGCAGATCTGATACTGTGCCGATTCACACATCTCCTTTAATTCTCTCTCACTCCCCCGCCTCCCACTCCTTTGGGGTCATTGTTCCCATTTAAGAGATGAACAAATCAAGGTTTGGAACGCAGTGGTCCTAGAGAGAGACTCAGGGAGTTGGGTGTGATGCGTCCGTCCTCTGCAGGCTGCTGAGACCTCACGTGTACTCTTGCCTTGTGTTTGCTTTCAGGAGCTCCCGTCTCTTGGGGCCTTGGACTTGGCTGCCTCCTGCTGGGTCTAATGGCCAAGCCCCTGTGGGGAGTGGCCTGAGTGCGTTGCCCCTTGGGTGCCCCAAGCAGCTGGCCAAGGTGTGCCGAGATGGAGGGTGCTTCGGACTGTGGGAGACCCTCGCCTGGACCAAGAGCCTCAACTCGGGCAGAGAGACCCCTGGGCCTTGACATTTAAAAGGCCCCAAAAGGAAAAATAATTACTAAAAATGATCTTGCAAATTTTTAAGCCAGCCAGTCTCCTCAGCAGGGAGCCCTTCCCTGTTCCATTTGAACCTCTTTTATTTTCCAGCTCGGAGACAGAGCGCCTGTGGGGAAGGAAGGGTGACTTCTGTTGACAGCATGAGGACCTTACGTACAAGTTACTGCCTTCCCTCCTGAGAGAGGGGGGTGCAGGAAAAGGCATCCTTGTAGTCAGGGCCTGATCTGGTTTCTACTCCGGCTTAGTCTTACTTACTGGGGGCCACAGGCTGCATTGGTCTTCTCCTTCTTCAACATTTAGCAGAGCTGAAATAAATGAATCCCTCAACAGAAGCCAATATTCGTACCTGATTGCTGGGACTAATTGATGTTTTGGTGGGCGCTGCATTGCCTGGAAATTAAAACATTTAACATGGCTCAACGTTAAATCAATTTGAAAATACATTTTCCAGATGCTTTCTATTTCTTTGGGAGTCAGCTGAATGAACGGCTGTGGAGTTATCAGTTAAGCTTTCAAAAATATTCCTTTTTATTTTTTTTGGTGGAGGTAGAGGCCCTTGGGGTTTAAGTTGCTCTGGGCTTTGGAAGATGGGTTGAAATAAAAAATAAAAGTACCTTGGGTAAGTCAGTCACCGATGTGATACTGGCACTGCCGAACAAACTCTGCCCACTGGCCCGGTCCTTCTGGGGGAAAGCTACTGAAGTTGCCAGGATGACCTTGGCCTTACGCTCAGGAAGTCAGGGGTCAGGAAAGGGGGACAGCAGTGGTGTTTGCCAGCACCCGGGTATTGCACCCTCTCAAAGGCACAATTCAAGCTGTTTGGCGTTCCTCGGGTGGTAAGCTAGACTTCCTGGGTGCTTCTGTTCTTCCACCAGCACCTCTTGGTTCCTGTCTGTGGTCCCCCATCGACAGTGGACGTCTCATCTGGAGATGAGAAGAAAAGCCTGCGTGAGTTTCCAGAAATGTATGCTGCTCCATAAGAAGCGGGTGGATTTTACAAAGCCATCGGTAGGTGTTGTAGAGACTCGTGTGTATTTTCAGATGTCACATGGTTATCATAGAAAATTAAAAGACTGCAGTGTGAAAGGTGTGGCCCACCCTACAGGTGTAATTTAGGGTCTGATTTGGTTTTCCTCCACCCTGGCAGGGAAGTGGCAGCTAATGTTGCTTCTCAAGCACAGATCATTTATCTTGTTACAAATGACACCAGCCTCCAGTTTAGCTGGGCCCGGCCAGCTGCTTGGAGGGGGCTGGATGAGAATGTGTCTGCGCAGATTCCCGCCAGAAAGGCCTTGGATCCCACTTGGTCTTCCCGCTTTCTGGTTGGATTGTCCTGGACCACTCAAGGCAAACACTGACAAAAACAACTCTCCTTTGAGGCAGACTTGGCACTGCCAACTCCGCGTCGCTTTTGTGTCTCACCTTCCCGTTTGATCATTTGTGTCTGATCTGATTTCTGGATCATTCTGCCCACTGTGAAGAATAATAACGACTCCCATTATGGGGGCCAACTCTGGGACAGGCTGCCCTAAGGGCTTTAACGGCATCCTTAGCCCATTTCGTCTTCGTCACGACCCGGACAGTACTGCGAGGTTTACCATTTTCTGGATGAGGTTGAGGAACTCTTGTCTCAGGCTCCCAGATAGTAAGGATTTGAATCCTGACTTCTTTATCTCTGCACTGTGCTGCCTCCTGGATGGGTGTCCTTTCGCTTCTCTAATAAGTTGGATCAGAGAGAGATTCTGTAATCCCTTCACCTCCTCCTCTGGCAGGAAGCCAGCTAGCCTCACAGCACATATAATTGGTGATCGCCTCAGGCAGGAAGACAAATCTAGCTTATGCCCTGCAGGACCCCCCTGGGGTCTCAGGTTGAAATGTGCAGTCCTTTGCACACAGGAAAGCAGCAGGTCACACGGGCAGGTGCTGCTCCTGTTCACCTTTCAATGTCAACCCTACCAATGGACTCCCAGTTTCCATGTTCCACAGCCTCCCCCAGCTGCATGCAGGGATCACGGTCACTTGCATGCGTGTTACAGCGTGCTGACCGTGGTCCTGATCAGTCGGGACCTGTGCCATGCTGGTTATTCAGTATTTTGAACATTACCCTCCCCAGCTAGCTCCTTTGCAGAACCCCCACTTTCAGGCTACTCTGGACACCAAGCTTGGCTTGATGGGGGTTGGAATTCACTTTGCAACTTCAGCCTCCCAACGAGTGGGACTTCAAATGAAGTTATTCTCTCTAGTCCTGGTGGCCAGGGGTTTAGCTGCAGCTGCTGGTGATGGGCTATTTGCCAAAGAGGGAGGTTTCTGTATCTTGGGGTGTGTGTGTGTGTCTGTGTTTACTTGGCTTTACTGAAGAAATGCTGCTATGGAAGAGAGTTAAAACACAGCAAACAACTTAATATTAAACATTGAGCATTTCTTTGTCCTTAAGAGTTCTTTGCCCACCCTTGCCTCTTGAGGGGCCTCTAAAGACATCTATATTACCTTCTCCCCATAAAAAATAGTTAAGCATTGTGGAATTCCCAGGCCACACAGTGTCTCGTTGGGATATCTACAAAGTGTGTGCCTTGAAGTGCATACCTGCTTGACAAATCCATTCAGGTCGTCCAGCAATTCCTGGGATTCTTTGGCTACTGTAGGCAGTTCATTTTGCATTTCTCTGCCACCACTGCCCCTGATTGCTTTAGAAAGGGACGTGGGCTTGTCTGATGCATGGAGGTATCTGCAACTCTCCAGCAGGTGAAGTCTTTATTTGCCTTCACCTCCATCCTGGTCTTTTATGAGCCGGACAGGCTAGATGCTGATGAAATCTGGAGGGACGCAATGGTGGGAGCTGTCCTTTCCCAGGAGAACCCCGGCCCTGGGGAATGCCCTGCAGTCTCTGAGACCCTCTGGCACATCCCTGTGTGTGGTGGACTAGACGATCGTTCCCAACTATTGTGCTTACTCCCTTTATTAGGATTATACGCCCAAACTGTTGCCTTGTGCCTTTGCGGTGCATCTCAATAGGTGGTGTCTACTCCCCCACCCTGCTCACTGTGGGTTTTGATCATCGCAGTGTGAGCAGACATGATGCGTTCCACCAGCAGGGGTTTTAAATGTGCTTGCACAGCTTGGCTTGACCCCTCAGTACTTTCTTCTCCATGTGAAGGGACATGTGGAGCAAACCTGAACTCAACCCACAGCTCGGAGCCAAACTGAGCTCAGCAGAACCTTGCTGTGCTCAGCCATGCCCAGTGGAACCACAGCCAACCTGAAGACTCAGAAGCAAGAAATAAATATTTGTTATGGGGATCTATCAAGATTTGGGGGTTATTTGTTACTGCCACAAAAGCCGACTTACACATCATGTTTTCAATATGCCCTCCTTGCACAGGGCTGGTCCCAGTCCCTTGATAGGAAGATGATACACTTTCCCTTTGCTTTACCCGTCCCATTATTTCCTATGCACACTATGCCCATTTGTCAAGCTCTTCTGCCTCCTGAAAGTGCTATGCTACTTAATCCCTGATAATGGCCCCTCTCTTCTGTCCTGCACTCACTTATTTGCCATCTCCAAGACTGGGTGTCATGGAAATCATGTGCTAGAGGAAATTGGGGGTCAGAGCTTATGCTCATAATGTGGTTGTCCACCTGCTTCACCGTGGCAGACTTTGGATCTTGTGACTCACTGAACTACTTCACCTGGAGCACTCACTGCTCCAACAATCATTCCAACTCCACGGCTTAGCTGGACTCTCTGGTGCAATCAAGGCCCTTTTACCTGGAGTCCCTCAGAAGGATTTTCAGGTCAAGTAATAGCATTTGGACTGGATGCACTGGCCCGTCCTTAGGGAAGAATGTTCCAGTTGGAGAAGCTCTGGCTCTCCTCCAGGTGTGTGGTCATCTGCTCTGCTCATGCTGGGAGCTGGAAGATTCTTTGAAGTGACTTAGGCCAAGAAGTCTGGCCATGAGCTTCCCTCCCTCTGGAGACCTGCCCCTTCTTCATCTGCTCCCTGCCATGCCAGCCCCACCGAGACCCCACTCCCCACTACTCCTCTATGACCCTCTTTGGCATCTTTGGACAGGGAACCTGAGGTGCTGCTGGACAGCCTGGTGGATTCCCACTGGTGCCCTGTCCAACTCCAGAACCTGTCACACTGGGCAAGGTCTGGGGTTGGAGCAACAAACATGACGGCTCTCCAGCATGTATCCCATCTGAACGTAAGCCCCTGTGGGTGGGACCCTTACCTGTCCTGTTCACTGCCATGTTCCCACTGCCCAGCAGCCCCTGGAGGCTGGTTGTGATGGGTGTTCATTACATATTTGTGGAATGTAGGAGTGAACCCTCCTCGCCCAAAACTGAGCTCAGAAGGACCTTCAATCAGGCAAAGATTGGGAAACTTCAGCTGTACTCCAGGAGAGGGGGAGATAGGATCAGAATATATTCATTATTCATTTAACAAAAGTTTATGGAGAGCCTACTTTTTTTGCAGGCCCTGTGCAGGGCACTACAGAAACAGTAGCACACAAAGCCCTGCGCTCATAGAGCTTGTGTTCTGCTGGGGACTGGGGAAGGCAGACCGTAACCGCACACGTGCATGTATCAGGTGGTGGTAAATACTACAGAGCAAAGGCAATCTGGAGGGAAGAACCGAGAGCTCCAGGGGGTGGGGGTGAGGGTGGTGGAGAACAAGCTTTAATAAAAATCAGGTGGGCAGCAAAGGCCTCATTGAAAAGATGAGGATGAGCAGAGACGTGAAGGAGGTGAGGGAGGGGCCACGCCCGTATCTGGGGAAGAATCCAGGCAGAGCACAAGCGCGTGCAAAGCCGCAGAGGCAGGACTGAAGCTTGGGGCGTTGGAGGACCAGCAAGGGACCCACGTGGCTGAGACTACGCGGTGGGAGTGTGGAGGTGAGGTTGGAGAGGTGACGGGGGGCCAAGTCTGCAGCGCCTGTGGGTGTCGCTGGGCTTTGTTTCATGGCTCTGAATGAGATGAAAGTGGGAGGAGGCGGAACCCACATGGGGCCTTTGCCTTTGCAGCTCTCTTCCCACAACTCCAGGGCCACTTATAACAGAAAAAGCAACCGTGGCTTGGTTCTGTCTGACGTTCTCTGTGTGTTGCCTGGCTTCCCTGTGGTTTCCATCCTGTTGCCTCCTTGAAAAGGGGTCCTGCTGTCAATTCAGCTTGACGAACGTCTTAGCGGATTTGATTTGGCGTGTTGTTTCCCAGCTCTTCCCATATCCTATTATAGATGTGGGGAGAGACTTTATCCTGACCTCCGTGCTGCTGATCCTGACAGCAGATCCCAAAGCGGGTGTATCGGGACCCTCGTGCCACATAACTGCCAGGAGTGGGCACAGGTCTGATATTCAGACCTGGCTGGATCCAGGGACTCCAACAGTGTCACCAGGATTCAGTCCCCTCTCGCTATCTCTTGGGCTGGTTTCTCTTCCCTGTTTTCCTTAACTACGGGATGCCCACAAATTGTTTTTTACGGTGAGTGCAGTTGATCACAAAATACTCATTTTCTCTATAACCAGAACAGGCAGGGTATGGGCATCTCGGCTTCACGGGCCTTAACAGCACCAGTGTCTACCCTGAATTCAGCCCCAGTGCAACTCAGTGCCCGGTGGGTTTCAGGGACCCTATTTTTGAAAACCTTCTTTACACGGATGACAAAATAGCAAAATAGCGTGTGAGGCTTTTGCCGTAAGCCCCTAGCTTGTTCTGCAGGCGACTCTAATCTGAGGAGGGAATTTGCTCCCCCCACTCTCCTGGGTGTTTCCTTATTGGGAATTTGGCCTCAGGGCATGAGTCATACCCGACTGACTTGAGGTGCCCAAGTTTGGATGCGGGTCTGCTTGTCCAACCTGGCTATGCTTCCTGTCCCCAGAGGGCAGCCAATAGCATCTCCTGCTTTTCTTCCTCCTGACTGAGCGTCACTCGGGCAAGCGTTCTGGGCTGTAAGGGAGGGGCTTTAGTTCTCTTGCATGGTCTGAGTTTGCTCACACAGCAACCTGCTCTTGTCAAGTCTGATTTTCTCAAAGGCACCCAGCTGCACCTTGTTATATGACTCATCATCAAGGCCTTTCTGGGCTTGGATACAGGGGTCTTTTCTCCTTGTTGGTGTCTAATCAGGAATTTAGCATCCACGGCTGTCCCCAAAGTCAAGCCCCCTCACTAGTCCTGTTGGGTACTTGGCGATGGAGATGGAAGCCTGGCAGCTTGGAGATGACATGTAATGACACCGAACCCTAGGACAAAGCCCTGTGAACATGCTATGAAGCTTCTCCATCCCCACTGTCCTCCTAGGCCTGCCACTCTTGCAGCACCCCTGTGGCATGCTCAAAGACCTCTGCAGCGCCTGACACCGCCCTTGCCAGCAGCACCCCTAGTTTTGGGTGGTTGCTAGCCCAGGCACTGGGGAATTCTCTCTTGGCAGATGCAGCGGAGTGGGGTTGAGGGCGGGGACTTCAATCCTCCTAAGTACACTGCCAGAGACCACCTTTTCCCTTCCAGAGAAGACTTTTCATTTCAAAAGCTATTTCGTGTTTCTCCAGGCAGGTTTTGAATACCAGCTTCTGAGAGCTCGTGTGTTTGCTTACTCCCAGGAGAATTTTTATGACTTCTACGCTTTTAAAAAGCTGCAACCAAGCTGCTGGCTTTTTGTTTATGTTTTGGGTACTTTCTGCTTCACCTCCGCATCCACTCTCCACCCTGCTCTGCCCAGAGCCTGATTAGGCTACTTTGCCTCTGGTCTCCAGCTGGGATTGGCCAATGGGGACCGAGCAGGAGTCAGGAGGGTGGAAGGGGAGGTCGGGGTGTTTACTCCCCGGCTCCCTTCCTGTTGGGCTGAGGGTTGGCAGTGGCTAGGTCCTTCCCTGAAGGCCACAGCTTCTGTTGGGTGGCTCTTTCTTACAGCTACAGCTTTCTCTCTCCTCACTTTCCTTTTGGGCCTGGCTGGTAAGGGCTTCTCACTATTGAGAAGTTCCACAGTAATTCACATCCCTTGTTTTCTCTTAGCCCAGGCCACACTTCTGTAAATAGTTTCCTCAACTGTCCTGAATTACCCCATTCGAGTATATAGCCATTCCCTGCTAGGACCTGACTATTGCATTTCTATCATCCAATATCAAAGAATATATCCATAAAGGCTGCCAGGGGAATCCCAGAGAAGCTTCCCCAATGTCCCTCTGATCTGAGGTGTTAGTCCACTTCCTGCATGGCCTGCGTCATGTCAATTAATGCTGCCTATTGTATCTGATCAAGTTTGTCATTGATGTCATGGAGATGCATACCTCTTCCTCCTGGCTTGGGGACAGCTAGGCACTGTACCTGCAGTTGATGACTCTGGAAACAATTCTCAAATTAATCTGAGTGTCAGTTGAGTCCATCTGGCCAGTGAGGACCCCCAGTTCCACAGCCAAGGAAAACCAAAACCTCAGCAGGTTCCTGTGAATTACTATCTCTGAGCCCCTCCTAACTGCATGCACCTCATTGCCCTAGGTGTGAATCCTCTCAAATAATCTATTCATGCAGAAGCATAGTAGGTAATTGTGGTAGACGGCTTTTAAGATGACCCCAGATGATCCCCACCTCCTCGTATTCATGCCCTTGTGCAACCCCTTAGGCTGCACCTAGGGACCAGCTTTTAATCAGTAGAATACAGCAAACATGATGTGATGTCCCTTCTAAGATTAGGTCATTAAAGACTGAGATTTCTATCTTGCTGGCACACACTCTGTCTTGCCTTCTCACCTGCTTCCTCTCATAAATCAAGTTGCCATGTTGTGATCTGCCCTGTGGAGAGCCCCACATGGCAAGGATCTGAGGGTGGCCTCTGACAACAGCTTGAGAAACTGAATCCTACCAACAGTCACGTGAGTGAGCTTGGAAGCCAACCCTGCCCACATTGAGCCTTGAGACGAAACCTGGCTGACACCTCGATAGCGACCTTTGTGAGTCCCCGAAACAGAGGGCCATGCTCAGATCCCCAACCCACAGAAACTGTACCATAATAAATGTGTGTTGTTTAAAGCCACTACATTTTGGGATAATTTGTTACACAGCAATAGATAGCTAATACAGCAGTGTAGATTTTCCCAATGATTCCAGTGGGAAGACCAAAGTGGAATTTACATTGCACACTTCACAAAAAAAATTAACTAACCAATCCATCAGACATTCTGTGCATTCTCAGCTCTCTCAATGCTCTTGTTCTCTCTCAGTATTACTCTTCAATTTTGCCATGTCAAACTTCATTGGATATCACTTTCTCTGGGTTTTTGATTCTTTCTCTTTCCACTTGGCAGAGAATTTTAGTTCTTTCTGACTTCTACTTCCAAGCTTGTTGACCGACTTCTCAAGGGGTTCAGCAGAAAAAAAGTCCTGTCTGTTAACACAGCCCTCCTTTCTTGGGCAGCAGTGCAGGTTATAGACATATAAAATATCTGTTACATCAGTCTCTCAGATTCCTCTTGCATATCTTGCTATTCAAGAGCTTAAAACTTCTGAAAAATGCATGCAAACAAAATTTTAATCTGACAGAGAAAATGTCCTTATGACATTGTTTAAATCACATTATCATGTCACATGTGAAGGAGAAGAACATTCCACTGGAGAAAAGCTTTTTAAACCTTATGCTTTTGGACATTTTAACCAAGATGTTAGATAAGAAGGCTGCTATGGAAATATAGTTAGCAACATTGTTTGAAAATATAGGCTAGAAAAGAGTTCAAGAATAGGTATCCATTGAACTTGATGAAATCATTTTTAGAAGCTGAGGCTGTGAAATCTTTTCCAGTAAAACTGGAGAGCTCCCATTTTGCAGCTTTTGATTTGGTTGGTTCATGCAGGCAAGCCCTGGGAGAGATAAGACTTTATTAAATACCTACTCATATACTCAGCAAGAAAGATAAATGTAGATATTTATTTAATATATCAGTGTTTTAAACATGTGACCCAATAAGTCAGCAAAAGTGCAGTGAAGTAATTGTAGTAATGGTTAAGGGGAAAAAAAAAAAAAGGAAAAGAAGGAAAAACTTCAGGAGCAAAAGTTGTATAAAAATACATCAGAATGTGGCCATTTATGACCACTTCAACCAAGTGTGAGCCACTATCCACTCTCACCTGGATTCCTGAGGGAACTTCCTGGCCGTTCCCTCTGTCTCAGACTTGCTTCTTGCCTCTTTAGGGTCTATTTTCAACACAGCAACCAGAATGATAAAAAGAATAAGTCAGAGCATTATTCATAATAGCGAAAAGGTGGAAACAACTCAAATGTCCATCAACCGAATGGATAAACAAAATGATGTAGTACACTATATCCGTATAATAGAATATTATTTGGCAAAAAAAAGTAGTCAATCTATAGAGACAGAAAGTAGAATGGTGATTGCCAGGGGTTGGGAGTGGGCAGGGAATGGGAGTTATTGTTTAATGAATACAGAGTTTCAGTTTGCAAGATGAAAAGAATTCTGGAGATAGATGGTGGTGATGGTTACACAACAGCTTGAATGTACATAATGCCACTGAAATGTACACTTAAAAATGGTAAAGATTGTTAAAAAAAAGAAAAAGAAGGAAGTACAGATACATGCTGCAATATGAAGCTTGAAAACCTTACTCTAAGTAGAAGAAGCCAGATGCAAAATGTCACATGTATGATTCCATTTGTATGAAATGTTCATTATAGGCAAATCTATACAGATAGAAAGTGGATTAGTGGTTGCCTGGGCCTGGGTGGAGGGGAGAGGGCTGAGAAAATGGGGGTGACTGCTAATGGGTACAGGATTTCTTTTTGGGGGTGATAAAAATGTTCTAGCATGTATGAAAAACTTGAATTTTGGGGAGTTGCTGTATTAGCCAGGCTCTATCCAGTCTTGAGTGAGAATAAATTCAGTTTAGTTACTGCACATCGAAGAGCAAACTATTCTCAACACCCAGAAACACACTGTAGTCTTTCCAAAGAGAAATGGTGATAGGGTCAAACAAGTATGTTGTTTCAGGGCATATGGAAAAAACAGATCATGACATGTCTCTGCTCAAAACCTTCCAGTGGTTTTCCATGTGACTCAGTCAAAACTATAGTTCTTAAAATCGCCCACAAAGTCCAACACACTTGGTCTCCCACTGCCAACTTGTCTGAGCTCACCACTACTTCCTTCAGCCACATTGGCCTTCTTCCTGTCCTTCCTACGCCCCAGATCTGCTCCTGCCCCAGGGTTCTGCTCTCCAGGGATATTCTCTCTGCCTCCAAGGCGCGTCCACCAGATTCCTGGATAGCTTGCTCACTTATACCTCTTTTAGGTCTTTGCTCAAATGTCACTTCTTGGCCACTTCCCTGGCCACTCCACATAAAAGAGCCTTCCTGACATGTTCTGTTTTTCTTCCCTCTTTCATTTTTCTCTTTAGCACACCTGTTACAATATATACTTTCCTTTTCCTTTTCCATTGTCTGTCTTCCTGCCCTCACCCAGAATATAAGCTCTACAAGGCAGGGATTTTTGTCCGTTTTGCTCACTGCTGTATCCTCAGTACTTAGAACAGTGTTTGGCACATAGTAGGTGCTCAATAAATATTTGTTGAATGAATGAATGAAAAGCTACCAGTGTGTTCAAGAAGTCATTGTGAGTTGCATAGGAAAATAGTAGCTATTAAGGAGACACCAGTGTCCTATAAATAGTGTAGGAAAAATGCCACACAAGTTGCCAAATTGATTAAAGTTCCTTTTTAAATTGCAGACTCTTGAGGGTAACTTATATGAATGAGGGCAATCATTGCCTTCTTTGTACAATTTCCCCCTGATTTTTTGGTCCACCTCTCAGGCCATTAATTGCCTGGAGAATTGTTAAACATCATTTAATAAGTGAGTCTTTGGTGTTCTCCCAGGAATAGGATATATAGAGTTGCCCATGTGAGAAGCAGCTAAAGCCCAAGTCAGCACCTGCAGTTAAGAGTGGCCGCCTGGCCAAACAGGCTGGGGCTTCTATTTGAAGTGCTGCTGGTTTTCTCTGTTGACAGCATCTTGATGTATATGGCATGTGTGTTGTGATGTTAGTGGCCTCCATAAAACTCCAGAGCATAACAGTCTATCTCTTTGAGATTCTCCTAGCAACCCCCAAGGTGAATTGCTTATATACCACATGTCTTATATTTTAAATCAAACCCATCACAGATGTACCCTCCAACTTTGGTGGAAACCTGTCCAGCCATTTTCATATGATACTGTGAGACAGATACTTTAATTAAATGATAAACTAAATTTAATGATATAGAGGTTCTTTTGTAGTCACCTGGGCTCCACACAGAACGTCGTGTGTTCATCTGTAATGCAACTTTTCTTTGTCTCTGAAATTGTATCACACACTTCGCAAAGCTATCAGTACATGTCGAGTGTTGAGTATTCTGGGAAAGATCTGTACTTTAATTTATAGGTAAAATTAAGAATCAGAGGCCGGGCGTGGTGGCTCACGCCTGTAATCCTAGCGGGAGGCCGAGGCGGGCGGATTGTTTGAGCTCAGGAGTTTGAGACCAGCCCGAGCAAGAGCAAGACCCCATCTCTACTAAAAATAGAAAGAAATTAATTGGACAGCTAAAAATATATAAAAAAAAATTAGCTGGGCATGGTGGCGCATGCCTGTAGTCCCAGCTACTGGGGAGGCTGAGGCAGGAGGATCACTTGAGCCCAGGAGTTTGAGGTTGCTGTGAGCTAGGCTGATGCCATGGCACTCTAGCCCAGGCAACACAGTGAGATTCTGTCTCAAAAAAAAAAAAAAAAAAAAAAAAAAAAAAATCAAAAGAAAGAACGGGTCCTGTACTTGCAATATATGGAACTGGAAATGCAAAGTTTAAAATAAGGGGTGAAGCCTGGGAAGCAATAGTAGGGAAGAGATGGATTTGTGGAGGGCTCTGGACAAAAGCCTACTTCACCCACAAGTGGCATGTAGACCACCTTGGGAGTCAGGCAATAGGTGGGTGATGTCCAGGACCTCAACTGGCACCTATGGTTCCTTTAGAGAATTATAAAGAGGCGCCACTTCTGCACAGATGAATTTTAAAAAGGTGGTGGTGGTGGATGAACGTTGGAAGGCATTGCTTCCTTTAGGCTGAAGCCCTTTGGACCAGGCCAGATGACTCACCCAGTGATCAGAGTGAGGACTGGATCCTCACTGTTCCCATTCATCACCTTTGCCAGGAGCCTTTGTGCAGTGCACAGACAGCCCAACAGTGCTTGGAGACCCTGAGGGTACCGGTTATTCTTCTTGATTACAAAACTCAGCAACTCAGACAGCTGAGAGAAGCATTTTAAAATTGAAATGAAGTTGAGGTAAGTTTGTGTATAATGTAGAAGGAACGCCATCCTTGGTGAAAGAGGTTATATGGCGCCTATAATATCTACCTGAATCAGGAACTAGAAGCTGTATTTGAGATTTACTTATCTGACTACATGGTTCCCTCCTTAGAGAAAGAATTAAATTGTTTAACTGATTGATTGGGGGCTTGGGTGACATTTCAGTAGAGTTTGAATGTGTATGTGTATATTCTAAGGCTGATTTGGAAATTGACTCTTACATATATATGTAAGAGGAGTCAACTTGATTTGAAATAGTCTTTTTTATTCCCTTTGGTTTATTGGTAACTGTGAGTTGATTTATCCCTAAAATAGTTCAAAGCTTTTCTGTTTTAGCTCTGGGAATAATGTTTTTCTTCTTTTCAAAGATGTAATATTTTCTGCTAACAGTACAGAAAGATAACAAAGATAAGAACCTTCAGGGCTCTTTGAAGACAAAATGGAATTCTGAATTGGACATTCATTAGACTGAAGGGATAAATCTCTAAATCTGGGTTTTACGATTTTAGGTTTGTTTGTTTAATGGATTTCTTTGCTTAAACTTCAGGTGCCTGCATGATAATTTTGAAGAGCAGAGAGATGGACAAATGCTGTTTGATTTATAAGTCTTTTCAAAGGCATTTTAAAATTTATTTCGGGTTTGGTTTAAGCTTATTTTTCACACTCTTAGTTGAAGGCGGGAGTGATTGTTTTCCTCCCTCCACACTTCAGAAATTTTTCACTTATGTAATAAATTCTTCGACCTTGGAAGAGGAAGGGGAAAGGTTTTCCAGAGAGGTCGGGGATGAAGGTGGGGGTGGGGAGACGGGCCCTAATTGCCACAGGAACAGAAAACCACATGGAAGATTGGCTGGTTTAGGATTGCTGACTTAAGAGTGGATTATTTCCTCTAACTCTTGATTGGTGTTTTGAGAATTAAGTAAGATAATGGATGTAAAGGGCTTAGAAGTTTCCAATCAATGTCAGCTACTTTTGGTATTCTTAGTACTGCACCTGAGCTTAGTGGACATATTTGAGGACATTTGTGCCAAAAGTCACAGGGGAATAAATGTGTGATCGACCATTTGGCCCAGCGAACTTTTCAGGACTTAGGCTGAGGAAGGTGAGAAGGGCCCTGGGACTGGCTGGCTTGGTGGGACACTCTTGCATTGTGGTCCAGAGAGCCCCAGGATAGGAGATGAGCTTTATCACAAGACCTGGGAACGGTTGCTACCACTCAGGCTTCTGGAATAATGGGCTGGGAACTCACACTCTGTCAATGGAGGTGTTTTTATAGTGTTATGTATACCTGGGTTTTCATATGGCTTTTGTTCTGCTTTTGCAGCTTTGATGACTTGTAAAGTACCAATGTTCCCTAGACTTAGAATGAATTTGCTTCCCAATAAACCCATCATGAGTTGAAAATATCTTAAGTCAAAAATGCGTTTAATATACCTACCCTACTGGGTAGGTAAGGCTAAGCTACTCATAAGCTTAGCCTATAGCCTATCTTAAACCACTCAGAACACTTACATTAGCCTAAAGTTGGGAAAAATCATCTAAAAAAAGCCTATTTTAAACATCTCGTGCAATTTATTGAATACTATACTGAAAGGGAAAAGTAGAATGGTTGTGGGGTACTTGAAGTATGGTTTCTACCTAATGAGTTGAGTTTTCAACACCATGGTAAAGTCAAAAAAAAATATTAAGTCAAATCATTGTAATGTTAGTTGGGGACTGTCTGTATTTTGTTCCCCCTCAAAACATGTAGAAGTCCAGCCACATAATGTTTCAAAGCTGGATTGCCATAATTAATTTTTTAAGTTGCATTTGGGTTTTAAATGTTAACCTCTCATTTTGAAATAGTTTAAGATTCATAGGAGTTACAAAAATAGTACAGAGGTTTTCTTTATACCCGTCACCTGCTTCCCTCAATGATATTTGCATAACCCTATGACATTGTCAAAACCAGGAAATTGATGTTGACATAATACTATTCCAATTGATTTTTAAGCTTTATTTATTTATTAATTCCTTAACTGATTTAACTGGGGAGTTATCCAGAAGCAGCTACTGCGAACCTTGGATTTTCTGGCCTCAGAATTTGCAGTTAGTCTGCATGAAAACAGCCAACAATTTTATACTTTAGAAATTTCCGTGACATCCCCTCGTTTCGAGGGGGCTAATGTGATTTGCCTCATCGTGGCAACTCTTCTTTGAGGACCACGCATGTGGACAATGAGAATGGATCATATTCAGAATACCCTGTCGAAGGGCATTTTATTCTTTATTTGAGCAAATGCACTAGCAACCACGATAGGGACCAGAAAAACCATGCCTAGCTGACCCTGTTGCTGTCAATAATAATAAAAGACGAGGGCCTGTTAAATAGATCACATTACCTGAAGGACCTGTTGATAATAGAAGAGAACACAGCTCTTTGCTCAGCATTGCAGAAGAAATTGCCTTGGACAAGAAAGTCAATGACTTGGGGACTTATGGACTGAGAAGGGGTAACCTCAGTCTTGCATAAAAGGAATAGAGAGAAGATTTGGGGGGTGGTGAGTGGATGGGCAAAGACAGGACAAAATCTAACCCACTTGGAGAACAACAATATTACAAAGGCCAAAGTTGAGAGTAGGGGGCAAAGGGTTGGATAATGAAAAGAATACTGTTTTTGAGCACTGATTAATTGATACGTTCTGGGCATTATCCCCTTTAATCAGCACAACGACTTTCTTAAAGGTTTTACTTACTTACTTCTTGAGGGTGGCATATTTTTCTTTTGGATATTTCACAATATGTAATTATGTATTTGTTTGTATGATTATTTAACATCTATATCCCCCTACTAGGTCATAAGATCCACCTGGTCAAGGACTGCATTTTAATTGCCCACTATTGTATTTCCAGGCCCTATGAAGTGCCTGACATATAAATAAGTGCTTCATAAATATTTGTTGGATGAATGTATGAATGAAAAAAAAATGAACTACACACAGGATTGCTAAAATTCTGGCTTTGGCGATCTTAGTGTCATTTTTCACTTACTTTCTTAAATAGGAGTAAGTATAAAGTTATATTTTTACCTAAGAGTTTGAAGTAAAAACTTGAAATCTTATGAAGAACTCCAGCAAACAGTAAGAAAAAATCAAACAACTCCATTAAAAAGTGGGCAAAGACATGAATAGAAGCTTTTCAAAAGAAGATAGACAAACGGCCAAGAAACATATGAAAAAATGCTCAATGTCTCTAATCATCAGAGAAATGCAAATCAAAACCACAATGAGATATCACCTAACTCCAGTGAGAATGGCTTTTATCAAAAAGTCCCAAAACAACAGATGCTAGCGTGGATGTGGAGAGAAAGGAACACTTACGCATTGTTGGTGGGACTACAAACTAGTACCACCTCTATAGAAAGCAGCATGGAGATGCTTCAAAGAACTAAAAGTAGACCCACCATTTGATCCAGCAATCCCACTATTGGACATTTGCCCAAAGGAAAAAAAGTCATTTTATAAAAAAGACACTTGCACTAGAATGTTTATTACAGCCCAATTCACAATCACAAAGATGTGGAATCAATCCAAGTGTTCATCGATATATGAATGGATTAGTAAAATGTGTTGTACATATACCATGAAGTACTACTCAGCTATAAAAAAATGGGGAACTAATACCTTTTGTAACAACCTGGATGGAACTGGAGACCATTCTTCTAAGTGAGTATTGCAAGAATGGAAAAACAACCACCACATGTACTCACTATTAAACTGGAACTAATCAATCAACACTTATATGCACAAATAGAAGTAAAATTCAACAGAAATCAAGTAGGTGAGAGAGAGGAGGGTTGGGTAAATTCACACCTAACAGTTACAACGCACACTATCTGGGTGATGGGCACTCTTATAACATCGACTCAAACTGTACAAAAGCAATACATGTAACCAAGATGTTTGTACCCTGTAATACTCTTAAATAAATAAATAAAAAGGAACCCTTGAAATCAGTGACATGTTCTATGTAATGAATGAATGTCCACACAATCCAAAGCCCCTGTGTTGTGATCAAAAGCCTCTGAGTTTGCCACAGTGAACTTGACCACAAAAATGCTGTGTGCATTACCAACCACAACTAGCAATTGACTTAGTTGTGAGCAGTGGTGTCAATCTTAAAAGCAGAAGATATTCTTAGATGCTTATTTTTATAATTGGTTTTATTATAGAGTTGCTAAAATGGGCCGAAACCATATGTCTCTCTATCGAGAAAAGTCTGAGAGCACTGACTGCATGAAACAAAACACTTGCAGAGACATTGGAAAACCACTTGTTTGACTTTGGAAATAAAGTACTAGTATTTTTTTGCAACTCAAAAGAAAAATCTTGGCTTGGAGCAGTACAATGAGAAGTGCAATCAAACAAACAGATAAAAAAAATTGTTTGTCTCTTCATTCAAGGTCGGTTTAGAATCACCGTGAAAAGTACATGTAATAATAGAAAAGCTAGCGGAGCCCAGAGCTGCAGAAAACATTGAAATTATTTTTGGCCAAAAAGAGGCAGCCAAGTTGAAAAAGGTGCCCTTACTGAGCGACACCATCAAGTGGGTTCAAAAGACATCCTTGGACGATTGGTGGAGAAAACAAGAGGCAACCAGTCCTTTACATTTTAATGGAAGGGGAGACATCAATGACTTGGTTATTTTGCCATCTTTAAAATAACAAAGTCTGTTTTAAAGACATGCTAATTTTCCCAGTGCTGAATGGTAGAGCAGCCAGTGAAGGAATTTTCAATAAGATACACTTTTCTCGCAGGTAGTGATATCTGCCATTTGGTTTCAGAAATTTATTTTGTCTGTGTTCCTGAAGTACTCTGACCCTGAACCTGATATGTGATGTTTGTGCACCTCGATGGAGGCCGAATTTTCTGAAATTGAATGATCAATACAACAGTGTCTTGCTAATAATAGTCTTGCAGTGAATTTTTCATTTGTTTTTCTTGATGACAAGTAATTTATTCATTCATCAGAACAATTAAACGACATCTTTAATGATGTTTTTCTTTTTTGAGGGGGTGTAATTACATGCACATGGTAAGAATTTAAGCAGCAACCAAGGGTGTTTGATGAAAATTGAATCTCTCTTCTGACTGGAGACCACAGTACCAGTGGTTTTTCAGAGAGATTCCATGCCTATCTGTGTTTATATGCATATAAATGCATTTTCTTTTTTATTAACACAAATGGTAACACACTATACTCTCTCTCTTTCTAAGAATTGAGATGTTGAGATGAAATTCACATAACAAAATTAACCATTTTATTTTATCTTTTTTTTTTTTAGGGACAGAGTCTCACTCTGTCACCCAGGCTGCAGTGCAGTGGCATGATCATAGTTC
>NW_012147523.1:4009199-4058232 GCF_000956105.1 Propithecus coquereli | reverse complement strand
ATAAATGCATTTTCTTTTTTATTAACACAAATGGTAACACACTATACTCTCTCTTTCTAAGAATTGAGATGTTGAGATGAAATTCACATAACAAAATTAACCATTTTATTTTATCTTTTTTTTTTTTTAGGGACAGAGTCTCACTCTGTCACCCAGGCTGGAGTGCAGTGGCATGATCATAGTTCACTGCAGCCTCAAAATCCTAGGCTCAGCTTCCTGAGTAGCTAAGGCTACAGGTGTGTGCCACCATGTCCAGCTGATTTAAACATTTTTTTTTTTTTTGTAGTGACAGGGTCTCACGATGTTGCTTCAGGCTGGTTTTGAACTCATGGCCTCAAGTGATCCTCCAACCTCGGCCTCCCAAAGTGCTGGGATGATCATTTAAAAGCGTACAATCCAGTGGCATTTAGTACATTCACATTGTTGTGCAATCATCACCTCTGTCCAGTTCCAAAACATTGTGTTCTCTTTTGCAATTTACTATTACTTTTCACTGAATGACATATGATGGAGATTGTTCCATACTAATACTTATAGATTCATCTCTTTCATCTTTGTCCTATGGATGACCCTTGTGCCAGACTTGGGGATGAGCTGCCTAAATACTCCTTTAAGAAAAGGCTCACTGTCCAGTAGTGAGGAGTAGGGAGCTGAAAGTCTTAACCTGACCGCTCTTTCAGGGTCCCCCTTAGCTGTTGAGTTGTGGTCACAGCCGGTGACTGAAAAAGGTCAGTACTAGGGCCTGGCCATTGCTCTCATGGGTAATCTTTGCTGCCTTCCAGAATGGTGGAGACTGTGTTAGCTCTAAACTGTGCTCTAAAGGCCTCTCCTACATAATCCTACCTTTTGCACTCTGTCTTGGTGTGTGCTTCTCAGAGAACCCAACTGACACATACAATATCTCATGTATCCAGTCTTCTGTTGATTGACAATGAGGTTACTTCCAGTCTTTTGCTATTATAGAGAGTGCTGAATACATGTCTTTGCATACATGTCTTTGTACACATGCACAAGAGTATCTGAAGAATAAATTCCTAGAGGTCGAATTGTGGGGTTGATTTAGATTTTGCATTTAAATTTTTTATACACATTTTCTAACCGCTGCCGCCTCCTAAGAGGCTGCATCAGTTTACAGTCCCACCAATCAGGGAAGAGAGAATCGTTTTCTCGCACCCTTGTCAACAGAGTGTATTATCACATTTTAAAGTGTTCCCAGTTTTATAGTGAAAAATACTATGAAAAATATTAATATTATGTTTTAATGTGCTTTTCTATTATGATGAGTGAGGCTGAATATATTTTCAACTGCTTGAAAATGATCGCAAGCAAATGAAAACATTATTTCATATTAAAACAAGCAGAGCATATGAACATTTGCATTGGAATTTTAAACCTAAGATATAACACTTTAAAGGAAACCCCCTACTTGTGGAGGGCTACTTTGTGCTAAATTCCAGACATCTTTTGCTACAAATTCTCTTTCCTGTGCAAGTAAGAAATCTGTGCTAGGAAAGTCAGAGTAGTCCTGCATACTGGCGTGAAGGAAATTTTCTTAAAGTTCCAGAGAGCAGGTGTCTACCTGTATAAGGAATTTCCTGAGTACTGAATCTGTTCAGTTTAGACATTAAGTATGTCTTCATTTAAAATGTATAATGAGTTAAAATAATTTTTTTGTGAATTGTCATGAGTTGGCAATTAGAATGTTTTTTTTTATTTCAGCATATTATGGGGGTACAGATGTTTAGGTTACTTATGTTGCCCTTGCCCCACCCCTCCCCCCCATAGAATGTTTTAATTCCTACCATTAGTTATACTCTGACAGCCTCAGTGAGATAAAGGTTATGCCAGAAATAATTACATTTCCTACTTTCCTGAGTGAGTCTTAGGAGGACCCAGGGCAGGGAAGGTTAAGCTCCCATTTGAATGTAACGGCTTTGAAGGAGAAAGACCAGAGGGGAATTTGTCCTACGTGATGGTAGGAGCAAGGTGTGAAGATGTGGGGAAGAGACATTGTGGGATTCTGAGCTCTGGTCACAGACCAAGGCTGATGGAGTTGATGGTCTATATCCGTTCCATTCGGATGATGTTTTGAGACTCATTTTACTTCTCTGACTCCCCTAGGAACAGGACACTTGGTGAGGGGTATTGGTTAGACCACAGAAGCCCTAAAATGCAATGTTAAAGCTTATTTCTTTCCCATGTTACTGTCCAGATGGATTCAGGGTGGGTGTGAACCAACTTGGTTCCATGAATCCATCTAGAGACTTGGGGTCCTTCTGTCTTACTTCTTAGCCATGCCCCGGGGTTTTGCATTTATTCATGTGATTGAAGCTGATTCACTGGCACCATATCCATGTTCCAGCTCATAGGAAGGTTGAGAGAGAGAGAGAGAGCAATCTGAGGACCAGTGATTTCCTTTTTAGGTAAGTGATGAAGATGCTGATACATCACTTGCACTCACATTCTGTTAGTGAGAATTTAGTCACATGGCCACACTCAGTTGCAAGGGAAGCTGAGAAGTGAGGTGGCCACATGCCCTGCTAAAACCCCATGTGGGAGTATAAAAGGAAGAAGAGGGGGTAGATGTTGGAGGACAATTATCCATCTCTGCCACGTGGACTCAGAGCCTGGCAGAATTGTTGTCCAAGACAGGCAATGATTCTTTATCTGTCATCAGTCGCATCCATTCCCAGCATCTTGAACTGGTACCAGGAGTGAGCAAAATAGTGGGGAAGACCAGGTAGCACCATGTTATTCTTTGTTTCTTCAAGTAGCAGTCTTTTCTTTCTTTAAGAATCTGGTATCAAAGATGCCCAATTGTCTAACTTGGAAGCCATTCAGTCATTCAGCTGACAATTACTGGACCACCTGCTATGTTGCAGGCTTTGCCTAGGTGCTGGGTGCAGAGAGGTCCTCATGGAGCTTCCAGGAGCATGGAGGAGATGATGTTAAACAAGGAACCCCACAGATAGATATATAATTACAAATTATGATAAGTGCTATGAAGGAAAGAGTAGAGGATTCTGTAGAAGAATATGAGATATGGATTTAATTCATAGTAGAGATTGAGGGGGGTCTTGGAGGAAGTGGTATTTAAGCTGAGACCCAAAAGATGCGCTGGAGTTGGCTGGTGGATGACAGAAGGGAAAGAGTTGTCTAGGTAGACTGTCTTAGTCAGTTTGGCTGCTGTAACAAAATACCGTAGACTGGGTGGCTTATAAACAACAGACGTTCATTTCTCTCAGTTCTGGAGACTGGGAAGTCCAAGATCAAGGCAACAGCAAATTCGTATCTGGTGAGGGCCTGCTTCCTACATGGCTGGTTTTTTTTTTTCACTTTATCCTCACATTCGAGCTCTCTGGGGTCTCGCTCATAGGGCACTAATTCATCCATGAGGGGGGGCCACCCTCATGACCTAATCACCTCCCTAACCTCCTAATACCTTCACCTTGGGGATTAGGATTTCAACACATGAATTTTAAGGTGACACAGACCACAACATAGAGGGGTTAGAATAGTGAATGAGGGAGAGAGAAATGAATTATGTAGCTGGAGAGAGGGGCAGGGAAAGTTCTCCTACAGACTTGTAGGCCTGTATGTATCAAATAGCTATTGATGTATATCAAACTCCCCCAAAAATGTAGTGGCTTAAAATGACAGTCATTTATCAGTTCACGATTTGGCAGGTTGGCAATTTAGGCTAGACTCCGCTGGGAGGTTTTTGTGGTCTGGGCTGAGCTCCCTTATGCACCTGCAGTCAGGTATGGGTCAGCAGGTGCCTCTGCTTCTGGGGGTCGGTTGGCTGTTGGCTGGGGCACCTCGGCTCTCCTCCATGTGGTCTCTCATCCTCCATTAGCCTTGCTTGGGCACACCTGTCCACCTGCAGGCAGGGTTCTAAGGGAAAATGAATGCACACAAAGCCTCTCTGCAAACTATGCTTAGAACTGCTACTTCATAATTTCTGCCACAGTCTATTGGCCAAAACAAGTCGCATGGCCAGCCCGGATTCATGGGGTGAGGAAATACACTTCAACTCTTGATGGGAGGAGCTGCCATACACATTGTAAAGGGCAGGATACAGGGAGGGGTGACAGGTTAAGGACATTTTTGCAACCATGTAAGGAATTTGTGTGATTAGAAGTCAGAGGGGATTCTTAAGCAGGACCTAGCAATAAGAGGGCACATGGCCAAGGTCATTTGTGTTGCACTGTGACGGAAACTTCCAAGAGTTTATGTCTTACCTTGTTCTTCTGGTTGTGAGCTCTTTGGAGGCAAGGTCTGCAGTGTCTTTTCCCAGGGCTGGACATAGCAGCCACCTGCCGACTCAGCCCTCTTGGTCGGAAACAAGGATTGAAAGCTCTATGTTTTCAGCACCTTCAGGTTTCCCATGAGGTGCTGCCGAGGGGGTTTCACACAGACAGCTTAGCTTGTTTGGAGTTGTGAAGCTAATACCATCACCGCAAGCTGAGCTGTGAAGAATCCCAGACTTGTCTAAATTATAATTTATTTGTTGGGCCTTAAGGGGGGAGATCTGGAAATCCTGTTCCAAATTCTCTCTCTTTCACAACACACAAGTGTATTTACCCAAACTAGCATTTCCCTTCTGAGCAATTTTTTAATGGCAGTATTTTGCCAAGTATGCTATGCTGGTTGTTAAGCTATTGTCTCTGAATTAACCCACCTTCTGGATTCTACTCTGTGATGCTGGGCCTGGGGCTTTGTGAACCACCTTTCTCCCTTGCCAGTTGGGGGCTTCATCACTAGGGAAACTAGGAGGAAGGGGAGGGGACACTGTCCTGCTTATTCGCTTGCTGTTCTGGTCAGCATCGCTCCAGCAGTGATTCTTTACCCTGGCAGGGGCAGTTGATTATAGAAGCACTTGTCCCAGTTTCTTCCCCCTACTCCTAGAACCAGCCTCAGGAGCCCCCTCAGAGAGGCCGGCATTGTCAGGGCATTATCCTTTCCTCAGAGGTCTGAGTCCCAGCTCCCAGGGGTTCTCCTTCCAGACCTCTGGGTTCCAATAACCCCACGCTCTTCTCTTTGTTCCTCCAGGGTAGTAACAGCTTCAAACAGTTACTATCTCTGTGTTAACTCAAATGTCCCCTTTTTACATTCTTAATTCTCCCATACTGTTTAAAAAATTCTGATAAACTCATTGCAGTTTCAATTTTTTTTTTTTTTTTTTTTGAGACGGAGTCTCACTGTATTGCCCTGGCTAGAGTACTGGGCATCAGCCTAGCTCACAGCAACCTCAAACTCCTGGGCTCAACCAATCCTTCTGCCTCAGCCTCCTGAGTAGCTGGGACTACAGGCACACGTCACCATGCCCGGCTAATTTTTTCTATATAGTTTTTAGTTGTCCAGCTAATTTCTTTCTATTTTTAGTAGAGATGGAGTCTTGCTCTTGCTCAGGTTGGTTTTGAACTTCTGAGCTCAAACGATCCACCCGCCTCGGCCTCCCAGAGTGCTAGGATTACAGGTGTGAGCCACCGCACCTGGCCTGCAGTTTCAATTTTGTTGCCCAAATCTTGACTGTTATATATGGTATATAAGACTATTTTAAATGATGCCAAGTTGAACATTTACTCAAAATTTTGAATGAGCATTTATTTAATATAATGCATATTGTGGAAAAATATGACTAATATACCAAACTCATTGAAGATTGTTGCTTTAGATTAAAAAAATAAATAAAATGAGCTAATTTAAAGAACAATATTATGCAAATAGAACAAGTGGTACACTGTGAAAATAGGGAAGGTGGTATGTAAATGAAATCTTGAAAGCACTCAATGAAGGTATGTCCACTCTGCCTGTTACTGTAATAAAAGAGCCCTTTTAGCAGGAAAATCATCTTATTCCAAAGAAGAATCCAGATAGAGGGATGATTAGAAAAGCGATATCTCTTTATATTCCCAGGTCCATGTGTGATGTCTCCAGCGTTCCAAAGGTAGCAGCCAAACCTGGCATTTCCCCAGCACCTGAGTTCCAGCCAATAGCTGACTACTTGTTGGATTTGGAGGATGAGCTGTGCACATTCAGATGAGCCAACAGTTGAGAAGGTTGGTTGCCATTTTGAAAGGCACTTCTTTTAGTTATGTAGAAGGAGCTGCACAAAAGGAACCAGTGGAGTCACTGAAGCTGGGAGTGCAGATCCCTGCGTTCCACTATCACTAAGTTGCTGGGTTCTGAGTCCCTTTTCTGGCGGCAGTCTGGAGGTCAAATACCAGACTTGGGAAGGTTGCGTAGCCAGGTTGGTGGGAGTTGGGGGGTGGAGGGTGGGGGTTGGAGAGGCTTGAAGAACCACTCAAATGTCTTACCTATAGCTGACAAGGCACCACCCGTAATGACATCCTGTTCTGAGAAATCTCATGCCGTCTTTTCTTGCTTTAGTGTCAAGGCGTTGAGGTAGTTATTTTTGTTCCAAGCAACTCCAGATGGGAGAAAGTCAACCCACACAGTCTGGAGACGATACTAGTCCTTCAAAAAGAGACTTCACAAGAAGCTACAGAGCTGTCCAGGCCTAATGAGGTTACCCCAGTGGAAACTGTGCCCTTGAAATGTGACTTCTGGGTTATGTGCAAACGAGCAGAAAAGAAGTACACCCACTAAGTGGAGACTGGTGTTAGACAGTTGTCTCTGGAAACACTTCAGCAGAGGCAAACTGGGGGATGTGTCCCGCCATGACTGACATTCCCTGTCATGGACTTTAATTTTATTTCACTTCTGAGAGAAAAGTTGACACAGGTGAGCTACAGATGGAAAGGAAGAGGGTATGAAGAACGATTTCACTTATACCTGAATGTGACAGCAAAAATTTTTCAATTTATACATTCAGTCCTTCACAGAGGCTTCGTAATCTTTAGAGAGAGTCTGATGTGCTAAAATGTTCTGGTTGAATGTTTTCCTTCGGGAATAGAGAGGTTCAGAGTTAAAGGCAAAAGCAATTCAGAACCACAATTTTTCGAAGATAGCTAACAGTTCCACTTGAAATGATCAATATGATATAGAAAAAAATGGTTCTTTGGTTTCCACACTGATTTTAATCTTTTTGAAATTTTTTTCGAAACAGTGTCTTAAAAAGGACCAGGTTTGCTATGTATTGACAGATCTTCCAGAATATCTCATCATCAAAAGTTTTTTTTAAAAACATTATTTCCTTAGTCACTAAAGTTTGCCAAGTGTAGGAAGGAGGGACATCAAGACAACTTTCTTGTTCTTGATTTCTGAATTATTTTTGATTCATTGCTTTTCTCTGCCCTATATCTAATCAGTTCCCAAGTCCCACACACTGGGGCCATTCAGTCATTTGACAAATACTTACTGAGCACCCAATATGTGCAAACTTCTCCCTCAACCTGGAGATATTTGTCCTCTGAGTTTTCATTCAGTGCTTTTTACTGTGGGTCCTTAGCATCCAGTGACATGGGATATCTGCCATTGGCACAAGGATATCACATAGATTAGTGCATTGGCTGTCTTGTGTCCAAGCGTAGATATGATAACTATTGGGTTTACACATATTCATCCATTTAAGTAGAGAAATAAATATAACAGTAATTTTCACTTACTAAACACATAATATGCCAGGTACTATTGTGTTCACCCTGCAAAGATGACACGGACCCTGCTACTCAAAATTTGGTTTGGATGTCAACACTGGTGATGCTACATGTGCACCAAGAGGGTAGGAGAATGTTTATTGCTCATATAATGAGGCTTTCTGGGGAGAGCAGGGCAGACTCCCAAGCAAGTCCACACATGGAAAGGAGACTGCCTCAGCATTTATGGGGGCCAGGAGGTAGGGATGAGGATGAGGGTCTTAGGTGACAGCTAGGGCTTGTGTAGTATGAACTTCCTGCTGGTGCCAAAAGCATCAGGCTTTCTTACCAGCTTGCCCCGAAGTGGGTTGGAAGAGGAAGAGGGAAGATGGAAGAGTCAATAGTCAAACATCAAAAATAAAGGCCAACTGTTTTTCCCCCCAATTTTTTTTACTGTGGCAAAATATACATAACATAAAATTTACCATCTTAACTATGTTTTTTTTTTTTTTTTTTGAGACAGGGTCTTGCTCTGTGACCAGGGCTAGAGTGCAGAGGTGTCATCATAGCTCACTGTAAAACTCAAACTCCTGAGCTCAAGCAACCTTCCTGCCTTAGCCTCTCAGAATACTAGGATTACAGGTGTGAGCCACCACTCCCAGCCTTACATTGGGTCTTATTAAATGTTCTAACCAGGGTCCGGGAGGTCCATGGGGTCACATTTTTGTTAAGCCAATTGTAAGTGCCAAAGACCTCATTTAACCTGGTGACACTTTGGGTCAGAGCATCCATACCCACTGTGAGATATTTTAGGGCAATGGGCATTTCAACTATCGGGAATTTAGGCAAGGCAATATTTCTGATGGTTAAGGAGAAGCATACCTAGTTGTCTTCTATTTTATGTTCAGTAACTCCCCTAAGACTATAGGGAGAACCTTATTTAAATTTGGTGGAACCCCCAGGTATAACTATAATTTGAGCCCCTGAATTGATGAAGGCCATGCAAGTTTGTTAACTAGTGCATCTCAGTAGATGTTAAACTTAATTCAGAACCTTTGCTGGTGAGCTGCAAAGGCCAACCTGTGCCCTTTTGTCTTTTTATTGTATAAATTCTCTCAGTACACTTTGGGTTACTAATGGAGCCAAATTGTGGATCTCTGTTTCAGTCTTTTTGTTTCCTCCTGTATTCAGGTGTTATTATTCTTATTATTGTTTTTTGGTGATGGTTACTGGATATACTTTGGGGAGAGGGTCTTCTCTCCCTTGTTCATATTTAGACATTGCTTCCTCAAAGAGCCTGAAATTCATATAGTTAGGATTAGGGGCCTCCCCCATGAAAATGGTGGCTTTATTAGGTTTAAGGACCCAGGACTTAAGTTGTGTTTGAATTAACCCTTTGGCTATGCCACCAAGGTACTAAGGGTATTTTCCCCTGTAACTCTGAGGATTGAGATCTTTGTTGGCGACAGAGACATAGGCAATGGCAAACCCATTTTGTAGGGTCCTAGTGAGCCACTTGCTTTTAAGGAATATGACCTCAGCATATCCTTCCACACAAGGGACCACCTGACAGCACATATATTGCATAGGGTATCAGTGTTTCCCCCGAGAACTCTGTAAAATGGGGACTCAAGTTCGGTTGAGACATATAGCCGATGGTAACAGAATAGGAGGCAGTCCATCGAGCCTAGTGGAAGTCATGGCTTATGCTGGCATTGAGACACACAGATGGGTCCAGGCACATGACCCAAGGTCCCCTTAAAGTGGGCCCCAATCTTATACTCCTGTTTCTAAATGCCACTTATGGAAACTTATGATTTACATTGGTCAAGTATATAACAGAGGCTTGAAAGAACTTGGCAAATGCGTTGGAAAGCAGTTCAGCTCAAAGGGCAAGCTAGCCTGCAGGCAGCAGCTCAGCTCAAAGAGCACTAAGGCCAGCAGGCAACAGAGCCCGTTCACAAGTCAAAGCCAGAGAAGAGAACCCCTGGGGGTGGGGTCATGGCCCAGGCGTACTTCCTGCAGCATTCATTGTTGGTCACCCTGAAAGAGCAGGAGGGACCCCATTACCCCACATTTGGTTCATATTCTGCACATGCACACCAAGAAGGTATGACAAGGTTTCTCACTCACATAATGAGGGTTTCTGGGCTTCTCGGCTTTTTTATTGGCTTGCTCAGATGTGGGCAGAAGGGGAAGAGGAAACGATGGGGCTTGAAAGCTGTCAGCAGCCAAATGGCAAAAATAGAGTCAGACTTTTTATTACAGATACATTATGTCCTTTAATTCTCATTTACAGATGAGGAAATAGCCTTAGAAGGA
The DNA here is from genome assembly GCF_000956105.1 of Propithecus coquereli. Taxonomy (NCBI): domain Eukaryota; kingdom Metazoa; phylum Chordata; class Mammalia; order Primates; family Indriidae; genus Propithecus; species Propithecus coquereli. Next base: position 4,048,369 of record NW_012147523.1, on the reverse strand, counting down.
TTAAATAGGCCATGTAGCTACTAAAGAAATATGAGATTTGGGAGTCAAACCTTGGCCCATCTGACCTCCCAACCTATTCCCCTGGCCACTCGGCTACTTTGCCTCTCTGGAGGAAAGCGAAGTGTCTAAGCTGTTACAGTCTGTGTCCTACAGATATCACAAGTGGGATGTCAGCTACCAGTGAAGGGCTCTATCCATAAATAAGGAGTTGGACAATATACCGTATAAAAACAGAAGGATGGGAGCTATGGGCCAATGTGGGCTTGAAATATATGTTGAGATAGATCTCTGTCCCTTGGTCTGGTTGGCCAGAACAGCTCGTTACAATTCCGTGTGATTATTCCCACTGACGTTGCTGTCCCAGGAGACTGCACAGGCATTGGTGGACTAGAGTCAATGTTGATCGCAGAGCTTATTAACCTGGGGCAGGGGAGGTTGGGGGGCAGACGTGGGCCTAGGGATGAACATCAAGGGTTCTGTGAATCAGACACACACATATAATGCTTTTATTCCAATTTTCTTTCTGTTATTTTGAAAGTCATCTTTGAAAAAAGTTTTGGTGTCAAATTATGTAATTAAGGTATTGTTTCATTCCAAACAACTGTGCCATGTAATGGGATGCTTGCTCAGTGGGGTAAGATACAAAGCTTATGGTTTTCTTATGTCAATGCCTATGTTAATTTCTCATTGGTAGAAATCAAAGCAGTTCACCTCGCCGTAATACTTAAGGAAATCTGCCTTTGTTTACATCAAGCTTAGCTAAGTTGGGAAGTACGGAGAGATAAAAGCATGATGCAATTTATGTGTCCCTTGGTTTCACTTTACTCATTGAACATAATGGGACACTAAAGCCACAGTGGTCTCGGAATGCAAATTACTTATCAGTGCGTGCATACAATAAATAAAACCAAAGGAGCAACTTCCATCTCAGTATCCCCATATAGCATCTTGCAGTATAGGCGTGTTTCCTGAGAAAAAACTTAGATTTGGAAAGTTCTAAACCTTAGATTTAGAACTCCATCTGAATTTGCCTTCATCCCAGTCCTCACATCATATCTGGGAACATCCTATGACTTTGTCACCTTGCAAAACAGCAGAGTATGTGTAGAATGGGGGATGTCTTGGAGAAGACCAGTATCCTAGCAATGGTCAAGTTGGTTTACAACTGGGAGCAGAGACTTTGATAAAGCAGTGCCCCCATCAAATAACCTCACCTACCCTGAAAGGTGAGCCTTTCTTCCTGACATTTGAAAGCAGGAATTGCAGCGATTTCTCTTTCCTTCAGGCTGCACCTGCGTGAAGCTGCCAACACCTTTCAGCATAGAGGTATAGCTCTTCATCTGTTGTGTGGGTTCCGATGCCTTCAGAAACAACATTTTCTCTCAGTGGGTCCCTTTGGAAACATCAATGACTGAAGAGTTTATTTTCTTCAGGCACAACTTTAACTGGGAAAAATGTGTGGGCATGGACAGCAGCATCTGGCACGCCTGACAACACATATGGCTTCCTTGCTTTGGTGGCGAATCTGCACGCTTCATTACTTTCTACATTGGCATGGAGACTTGGCCCAAGCCCTGCAAGGAGTCTTGTCTAGTGCCCCAAAAGCTGGCCTTTTGAGGAAATTTCCTCACAGCACGAATGCAGAATATTATAATACACTCTTCTTGTTTACACACAAGTGTGCTGCCTGCCCAGAAAACAAATGCCTAAAGCTCTTGAATGAACAGTGGGCAGCATTTTCATCTTTAGGAGAGTAGGGGAAGCTCCTTTGCAGAACAATTTGGCAGGAAATTCTTTCACCGCTGAACTGACTTAGAAGAAATTATTGGTCACCTGAATAAAGTGAATATTTTCATTCAAGGTCCTTCACTTACTATTATGGTCATTGCAGAAAAACTGTGAGCTCTTTTGGCCGGTTTCCCCGCATGGGGACAATGCCTCAAACCTCACAAGGCTGAAAGAAAGTGCTTTTGCAGACTGGAGTTGAGAATGACAGAGCCTTATAAATTTCTTGGTGTACCAAATCTGAAGGCACCTAGAACATTGGAAGAACCACTTCAGGGTTACTTACACTCAGACCATCTTCAAATTTAAAGACGGATTCATAAATTCTTCCCTCATTGACCCAGCTTCATTAACTTAAGGACAAAAGAAAACAGGTGACGTGAATTTAATCTAAAAATCTTGGAGGACTTGGTGTTTACTGACATAATCCCACTCTAACTTGGCAAAGTGAGCAATGGGATGTTAATTTTGTCTTTTCTAATGCATTTTTGGGGTTCAGGGCTTTTGACCCTTGGTGACATTCAAACGGAAATTTAAAATTAATTTGATATTGATATTAAAGACTGCTCCACAATTTCGATTTTTTATTCAAGCCAAGCACTTATAGTATTCTCACTAGAATGTGATTTTGAGAAGAATTAAACAAAACAAAACAAAACACTGTTGCCTGAAAGACTCCGACCCAAGTAACCTTGGATATGAGCTCCGAAAAATTTTGTTTTATTTGCAATTTTAGATCAACACCCTCTACCGCTCAAATAGACCTTGAATCTTAGAATAAATTATAAAATAATGAGATCAAGACTTTTTTTTTAAATAAAAAGACTGCTTTTAACTTCTCATATGCAAGACATACTTTTCCAAATGTAAAACAAAATTAAATGCAAAAGTTTTTGTGTGTGTATTTCTGCGTGTTTTTCTGGGAAGGAGGGCTTAGCCTTCTTCGGGTTTCCAAAGACGACCGTGATGCTTGTAAGGGAAAGAGCTACAGCATATGGACACGTTGGTTTTTCTGACCTCTATTCCACCTGGCTCTAATTACCCCCAATCACTGGGTTAGGCTGTTGAGTTCTCAGCGGGCTTTTGCACCTCAGCCAACTACCCTTTAAAACCAAAAAAGCCCAGGAAGGTTAATCAGTCTGGTCCCTGGTCCTTAAATCAATCAGTACAGCACTGAAGTTATGCATGAATTTCCCAAAGGTAAACAAATTTCTATTTAAATGTTATTGCTCTTATTAGCATCAGTGGTTTTCATTATAAATGTGCTGAGAAGTTCTTTTCTAATCTAGTTTATAAATTATGCTTATTACTTTCAGATGTTGCAAATCTTTTTTTTTTTTTTGGTTCTCAGTGTCCTTTTTCCCTAATGCCTTTATTGACTCGGTCCCTTGTGATGAGCCATGATTCTATTTCAACTTTTACTACCCTTCTCAATGGCTCTTTCCGAGTCCCTCTGACTCCTGCCACTATAAATCCCAGTTTTTCTCCTACTTCCCTGAGTGTTGCTTCTTTGACTCACACTAATTATAGTCACATGTTTATTTTATTGTTACCGTCCATCTATGGCAAGGCATACTGGTTTCCAATTACATTAACTATATAGAATTTCCTATTTAGAAGTGTATTTAAATTACAAAATGAGTTTATTTTAAGCAGGGGTCAATAAACTTTTTCTGTAAAGAGCCAAATAGCAAATATTTTCAGCAAAAAATTTGACAGATAATTACAGTGAACAGATAATTACAGTGGGCTGTGAGAGTGACCTCAGAGTGCCGCCAGACTCCTGTGTGTGTGTGTGTGTGTGTGTGTGTAGGACAGAGGGAGTTGTGTTAGTTCTGAAGAAACTTCCCTTTCCTGACTGCTCCAGGTTATTCACCTGTACATTATTATGCACTTTATGCTAGCCTTTGCCCATTTTACAGATGAGGAAACTGAAGTTCAAAGAGGTTAAAGAACTACTGAAGGTCCCAGAACTTGGTAGGTGGAGGAAGTGGGATTTGAACCAGATTGTCTGACTCCAAAACTCATGTGTTTCACTGCAGTGCTACCTGTTACCCCAAGTATGTTGACTAAAGAACTGGTTCTTCCCCACAGGATAATTCAGTATAACACAAACCAGCCTGGTCTCTGGAAAGTTGTCAACCTACACACACGCACTTGACTTCCTCCCTCTCACAATTCCCCTGCAAAGGTGTATAATGCAAGCACTGCACGTGGGAGAGCTTGGTTTCGTCACCTGCTTCAGGGGGTGGACTTAGCGTTTGCCTGCCAACCTGCTGCTCCAGGTTTCTGCGAAGGTGGCAGGCAACTAATCTGTCTGCTATTGCTCAAAATGACAAGGGACATTTGCCTGCATATGGGACAAAGCAACCACAATAATAATGAATAATATCCATTGTGCTACATCCATATATGAGTCTCTAGATGTCAGATACCATGCTAAGCAGTTTGCATGTATTGCATGTATAATCCATCTTCATTTTGACACGCTCTGAGGGGGTATATTAGTTTCCTAGGGCTACTGTAACAAATGACCACAAGTGGCGTGGCCTGTGACAACAGAAATTGATTCTCTCACAGTTCTGGAGGCTGGAAGTCCCAACTTAAGGTGTCGGCAGGGCCATACTCCTCTCAACAGCTCAAGGGAAAAATCCTTCCTTGCCTCTGCTAGCTTCTGGTTGCTGGCGTTCCCTGGCTTCCGGCTGCGTCACTGCAATCTCTGCTCTGGCGTCACATGGCCTTCTTCCCTGTGTGTCTGAGTCTCCAAACATCTCCCTCCTTGTAAGGACACTGGTCATTGAATGTAGGGGCCTTCCTAATTCAGTAGGACCTCTTCTTAACTTGAATACGTCTGTAAAGATCCTCTTTCCAAATAAGGTCACATTCACAGGTACCAGAGGTTAGGACTCGAACATGTCGTTTTTGGGGGTATAAGTTAATCCACAGCATGTGGGTACTATTATTATTTCCATTGTTAAGGGACCAAGAGGTCTGTCTGAGGTCACACAGCTTTATTAGCGGAGTCAGGATTCAAACTCAGGTACTCTGGGAGTGAGTCCGTGCTCTTAACCTCTGCGTTAACAATCGCTTTGCCTGAATATGTGCCCGGCCCTCCCACAGCGCCTGGTGTTGACGATACACACTGGATCAGCTGATTGTGAATGTCTAAAGCACGTGTGGCTGTGTCAGTGGTGGCTCCTGGGAGCCCGAGGACAGGTCAGGGGCCTGGCGGGGTGCGGGGATTCTTATTCATCTGAAAAGGGATCAGTCTCCCAGTGCAGCTGGGCGGGCACATGACCAACTCTGGCTGCCACCTGGGTAATTGGTTTTCTGTGTTCACTTCAATAATGAACAATATTAAAGGAGGCTGGAGATGCCATGGAGATAGAAGCATTGTGGAAGAAACAAAGAGATTTTCATGTGTTGAGTCTCGGGTCTGGGAAGATGAGGGACACGATAATCGAGTATTAAAACAGAAGAGATTATGCAGCAGCCCCAGCGCCATTGATCATGGCTCTCGTCCTCGGCTGGTGGCAGGACTCAGAGTCTGACAAGACTCTGGCATTATCTCTGCAGTTTATTTACATCTCAAATCAGGTTGCACTGACAGGAGAGAAAGGAATTCCAGGGAAGAAATGTAACTATGTGATCTATTTCCTACAGAAAGTGCAAACACAATACAAACTATCTGGTTAAATATATCATCCCAGAAATGATCCGACTGCCAATTGCTTGAGTCTGCATTTTATTTTTCTTGCCATGAGACCATTATATATCCTCTGAGACCACCTGCTTCTTCTGTCTTCTACCTTTCTGACTTCCCCGCCTCCTCCTCTTCTTCCCTCACCCCTTAAATGTCCATGTCCCACAGGATCTGTCTTCTACATTATGTCCTCCTCTCTCTCCATCTTCCCAGACAACCTCGTCCTCTTCATGGGTTTAACTTCTGGCTGGATGTGTGCTGATGACTTCTAAATCATACCTGCGTAGGCATGCAATGTTTGTTTTTCCCTTTTCAGTTATTTAAAATTTTTTTGACTAGGTACTACATTTTCATGAAATGAAGAAAAAATCCAGATAGCATAGATAGTCAGTAAAAAGTCTCTCTTCTTTGTCTTGCATCTGCCTAGTTTCTATCTTCCTAGGAGACAATTGCTCTTACTTTCTTATGACTCCTTCCAGAAGTTCCTTACACATATATAAGAAAATACAAATATAAATGGTGATTTTTCTCATTTTTTGCCTCAAATATACATATTCTGCACTTTGTTTTTTTCACTTTAGATATTTCCATGACAGTATACAGAGAATGTCTTCATTTTTTTTAATTAAAACTTTTTTTTTTTAAATTTTTTGAGACAAGGTCTCACTCTGTCACCCTGGCTGGAGTACAGTGGCATCATCATAGCTCACTGCAATCTTGAGCTCCTGGGCTCAAGTGATCCTCCTGTTTCAGCTTCCTGAGTAGCTGGGACTACCACCATGCCTGGCTAATTTTTTATTTTTATAGAGCTGAGGTCTTGCTATGTTGTCCAGGCTGATCTCAAACTCCTGGCCTCAAGTAATCTTCGTGCTTCAGCCTCCCAAAGTGCTGGGATTATAGGCATGAGCCACCATGCCTGGCCCCTATTTTAAATTTATAAGTGCACAGTATTCCATTATCTGGATGTCCCATAATTTATTTAACCAGTTTCCTAGTGATGGACATGTGAGTTTTTTCCAGTCACTTGCTGTGATGGTTAATTTTATGTGTTAACTTGACTCGGCCACAGGCTGCCCAGATGTTTCGTTAAACATTATTTTTGGGTATGCCTGGATGAGATTAACATTTGAATCAGTGGACTGAATAAAGCAGAAAATACAATCCACTGAAGGCCTGAATAGAATAAAAGACTAAGTAAGAAAGAATTCTCTTTCTCCACTGGACTGTCTTTGAGCTGGAATATCAGTCTTCTTTTGCCTTCAGACTTGAACGGAACTTAGTCCATCAGCTCTCCTGGGTCTGGACTTCTCAGTCTCCTTAACGTTTGAGCCAGTTCCTCAAACACACACACATATGTATTAGTTGGGATTCTCTAGAGAGATGGAATCATAGGGTGTGTGTGTGTCCTGTTGGTTCTGTTTCTCTGGAGAACCCTAATACACTTGCATTACAAACAATGTTGTAATGAGTAACTTTGTACAAATATAATTTCACATGTGTGCATGTATATCCTTAGGATAAATTCCCCAAAGTGGAATTTTTGGGATAAAGGATATGTACATTTGTAATTTTGCTAGAATGCCAAATTGCTCTTCAGAGTGATTATATGAAATTAAATCCTCACCAGCAATGTAGGAGAATTCCCGTTTCCCCACAGCCCTTATCAACAAAATGTGTTATCAAACGTTTCGGTTTTTTCCAATTTTGGTAAGTGAGAAATGGTATTCAGGTAGTCAATTTGCATTTCTTATATTATGAGTGAGGTTGAGCACCTTTTTGTATATTTAAGAGCTGTTATTTATCCTTTTCTGTGAACTGAATGTTTGTATTTTTTGCCCATATTTTGATGTGGGTTTTTCTCTAGGGTCAAGCTCTGAATTTTAATGTCTAACACTCTACTTGGATATCCTACATGTGCCTCAAATTTACCATAGCCTCAAAGAGAACTCGCCATGGCCTCTCTCTCTGCCCCAACTCAGGGCTCTCGTATATTTTCCTATCTTGGGTAATGAGACCCAGCCCAGAAATCTCAAAGATATTCTATACTCTTCTTTCCTCATTTGGCCAAGCAGTAGTATAAAAATACCCAATCCAGCTCCTTGACTGGGAGAAGTGAAACTGGATGTAAGTCTACTTTGCAGCTATAGGTGAGATGCGACAGTGAAGAGGGACGTATATGCTGAACCACAAAACAAGAGCCCCTGAAACTTGGGCATCACCACTCCAAAGAGGCTGGCTCACCTAAAGAGGGTGGATGGATGGAATTCCAAAGACTATGCTCCAGCCTTATGCCAGTAAGATGAGCTTTAAACAGGTAGAGCTAGTCCCAAGTACGGAATTTTAGCCAAATTGAGAGAGACAGAGAGAGAGAAGCTTTAAGAAAGATTGTGTCTCTCCCACCTTTAAGCCCATGTGCTTCTCCAATGCTAGATTATGGAATGGTCCAGCCAGGCAGCTGCCTGCAATGCTGACTTATAAAGGACACTAAAATATGTCTATGATGCTAAAAGGTTCCTGGAAAAATAATGAGCTGGAGAACATTTTACCCATCATAACTCTCTGGGAGATTACTCAACATGGTTGGAAAGAATCCAACTCTCAGATCTTTGGGACATGGAACAGGAACATTTCCTTTCTTCACAAAAGGGGGCATGATCTTATTATCATCCCAGGTAGCTGCTAATTGGCCTTGTAAAGGGCCTTAGTGATTTCGGGGATTTAGTTTTGCTGACTGGGGCTTGCAGTCGGATCAATCAGGATGGTTTAGGGTATGTAGGAGAGACCACACACTGTCTGCACACACCCGTCATCTCTCCCTTCCCCTGTGGTGGGCTCAGCTTCTTCCTAAATAACTGTGGAAAATATACTTGGCCCAGAAGTTTGAAGGGCTTCACATGATCCCTTTTTCTCAACACACCATTTTGTAGGAGGTCTGACAGGAGGGGAGCTATCCGGAGGGAGAGTGAGTGGTAGGGTAAAGACTTCCTAAAGCAGGGCAACAGCACTCCCTTAGGGAGAGGAAGATTTCTGCCAAGGAGAAAGAGGAGAGTGTTAGGAGAGGAAGGTATAACCGCAGGCTGGGCCTCCTTGTGTCAGGAACCATCATGTCTTGACTGATTTCTCCAGGATTCTGGGATGAGGAGCCTGTGCGTATTGTTATTATAGGATATAAGTCTTGGCCCGCTGTCATGGACTGGACGGTGTCCCTCCCAAATTCATGCATTGAAGCTCTAACCCCTAGTATGACTGTGTTTGGATATAGGGCCTTTAGGGAGGTAATTAAGGTTAAATGAGGTCATCAGAGTGGGGCCCTAATCCGATAGAACTGGTGTCCTTAGCAGAAGAAGAAGAAGAAGAAGAAGAAGAAGAAGAGACACTGAAGAGCTCCCTCTTCTCTCTCTCTCTGTCTCTGTCTCTCTCTCTCTCAGCACAGAGGAAAGGCCACGTGAAGACACGCCAAGAAGTCAGTGATCTGCAAGCCTGGAAGAAAGACCTCACTTGGAACCGGCCCTGGCATTTTGATCTTGGACTTCTAGCCTCCAGAACTGTGAGAAAAACAAAGGTCTGTTCTTTAAGCTGCCCAGTCTGTGGTATTTTGTTATAGCAGCCTAAGCAGACTAATACACCCGCGTTGCTGTTTATAATTTATTTTAGTTATATAAGTAAGAGATACTTTCATTCTCCTTGTGAAAAAAAAATTAAGCCAAGAGTCTTTAACCAACACCTCTCATCCTGCTTGTCTAGACCAGCAGTTGGAAAACTACCATAGGCGCCATCCAATTTACCAACTGTTTTGAGGTAAAGTTTTATTGAAACACAGTTCATTCCTTTGTATATTATCTATGGCTGTACTTATACTGCAATCACAAATGAAATTGCTGATTAGTCATGACAGAGACTGTAGGCCTGCAGAGCCTAAAATATTTACTATTTGGCTTTTGATGAAAGAGTTTTGGTGACCACTGCCCTAGACCGTGTCCAGAAGCAGGCACTGTTGCCAGTTTGGTGTGAATTCTTTCAACTTATATAGCTCTGTGTTAGTTGAGGGGTATGTGTATGTGTGTGTGTGTGTGTTACATTAATGGTATCCTATCTCTCTGTACCTTTCTCATTTATTTATTCATTGTCTAGTTGACAAATAAAAATTGTATATATTTGTGGTGTACAATGTGATGTTTGATATGTGTATACATTGTGGAATGGTTAAGTCAACCTGATTAATACATCTACCACCTCATATACTTAATTTTTGTTGAGAGAACATTTAAGATCTACTCTTAGCAATTTTCTTTTTTTTTTTTTTTTTTTTTTCTTTCAGCATATTATGGGGGTACAGATGTTTAGGTTACGTGTGTTGCCCTTGGTTCCCCCTCGCAAGTCCGTGTTTCAAATATGTCCATCCTTCGGGTAGTGCACATTGCACTCCTTGTGTATACAAATACCCGTCCCCTCCTCCCTCCTCCCCCCTCCTCCCGCCGCCCTCCCCCTTCCCCAGCATCCAATAGATGTTGTTCTGATATGTGCATTTATATGTTGATTAGTTAATACCAATTTGATGGTGAGTACAAATGGATCCCATTCTTCTGCTCTTGTGGTGCCCCACTTTGGATAATGGGCTCAAGTTTAATCCAGGAAAGTGTAAGTGGTGCTAGATCACTGTCATTTCTTATGATTGAGTAATATTCCATTGTAAACATATACCAAATTTTCATAATCCACTCATGGATTGACGGGCACTTGGGTTGTTTCCACATTCTTGCAATAGTGAATTGTGCTGCCATAAACATTCGGGTGCAGATGTCCTTATCATAGAATGTTTTGTGCTCTTTTGGGTAGATGCCTAATAGTGCTATTGCTGGATCAAATGGTATTTCTATTTTTAGCTCTCTGAGGTATCTCCAAATTCTTTTCCACCGAGGTTGCACTAATTTGCAGTCCCACCAGCAGTGTAGAAGTGTTCCTGTCTCTCCACATCCTTGCCAACATTTGTTGTTTTGTGTTTTTTTGATAGAGGCCAATCTCACCGGTGTTAGGTGATACCTCATTGTGGTTTTGATTTGCATTTCTCTCTGGAACAAGACTGAGAATCCAGAGATGAAACCATCTGAATATGGTAATCTAATCTTTGACAAAGCTGACAAAAACATACACTGGGGAAAAGAATCTCTTTTCAATAAATGGTGCTGGGAAAACTGGATAGCTACATGCAGAAGACTGAAACTAGATCTGTACCTCTCACCTCTCACAAAAATCAATTCAAGGTGGATAAAAGACTTAAACCTAAGGCATGAAACCTTAAGAATTCTAAATGAAGATGTTGGGAAGACCCTTTCAGACATCGGCCTAGGTAAGGAATTCTTGAACAAGACCCCCAAAGCAATTGCCGCAGCAACAAAAATAAATAAGTGGGATCTAATCAAATTAAAAAGCTTCTGCACTGCCAAGGAAACTATCATTAGAGTGAATAGAAAGCCCACAGAATGGGAAAAAATATTTGCTCTCTACACATCTGATAAAGGGCTGATAACCAGAATCTATCTAGAACTCAAAAAAATCAACAAGAAAAAATCAAACAACCCCATCAACAAATGGGCAAGCGAAATGAACAGAAACTTTTCAAAAGAAGACAGAATAATGGCCAGCAAACATATAAAAAAATGCTCAACATCTATAATCATTAGAGAAATACTCTTAGCAATTTTCAAGTATAAAATATATTATTATTAACTATAGTCATCATGCCGTATAACAGATCTCCTGAACTTACTCATCCTACCCAAAACTTTGTACATTTTGTCCTACATCTGCCCGGTCCCCAGGCCCAGCCCCAGCCCCCGGCAATCACCTTTCTACACCTTTTTCTCATGCGACAATAAATCTTAGAGATTTGTCCATGTTAGTAGATGCAGATCTACCTTATCGTTTTAAACTGCTGCATAATATTCCAAACTATGAACATATTGCAATTTATTCCATGATTCTATTAATGAACATTCTGGTTATTTCCAGTGTTTTTCCCGTATCATAAACAATGCTATGATAAATATCCTTATATACACTTCCTTATGCACATGTGTGAGTGATTCCCTGTGGTTGATAGTAAGATTGGAACTGCTGGGCCATGAGGCAGGTACATTTCAAAATTTAGTTCTCCTTTTTGAATAGGCCATGTGTTTACCTGATCCAAAAATCAAAAATGATATACAAGGTATACATTGAAAAGTCTTTCCCTGACCTTTTCCCTCATCTGTTTTTCCCTTCCTCTCTCCTGTAGGTGCTATTAATAGTTTCTTGTATATCCTTCCAGGGTTTCTTTATGAAAATAAAGCAAAGAAGGACACGTATATTCCTATTTTCTCTGCTTTCTTACACAAAAGTTAGCATACTATATATATTAATATATTCTTCATCTCATTTTTTTTCTCACTGGACAGTATATCCTGGAGGTCTTCCTACAACTGTAAATCTTCTCATACAAGTATAGAGAGAGTACGTACTCATGCTTTGTACCTAGTATTTAATTTGCATTGTATTTCTTTACATTTATATACTAGAGTTTATTTGACTAACTCCTTATAGAAGATCACTTTTTTCCTATCTTTTGCTACTACAAACAAGACTGTGCATATTTCAAATGTCAATAGACATAGCCATGTTGCCTTGCAAAGCGGCCGTGCAGTTTTCATGCCCACCTGGGTGCATTTTAAAGGAGCCCAAATCGAGCAGACGCATCTTATGGTTCATCAAGATCAAACTGTTCGTGCTTCCCAGAACGTGATGTGCTTCGTCATGTGTCCTTGCTATTCTCTTTATTGATGCCTCCCTTTCTGCATTTCGTCTGTCTAGCTAATATCTTCCTCTAAGTTTCACTTTGAAATTCTGTGATGTCATCTCCAGCCCCGTTAGGTGGAGTTGGCCATTCCTCCCTCCTGGGTACCACCACGGATGCTGGCCCACATCTCTACTTTCACTCTCGTTCACATTGTTCATTTTATTTCTTTACCAGTCTTGCCTCACTTCCTTCACTGCGAACTTCTTGAAGGAAAAGACTGTATCTTTATTCATCTTTGCATTCCCAAAGCCCAAGACAGTGCCTGTTTCAGAGTAGCTTCTCCATAATGTTGGCTGAGTGAATAAATTAACAAATAAATGATCACTAAAAACAGAGATGAACCGACCAAATTGAATTTGGACAATGAGTCCATGGGTGTGTTTATCCACTAGTTTACCAATCATGCAGATGAGCTTATCTGCGTCTGCTGATGGAATTTCGACGTAATTTGCATGCTGGAGGGGGAGGCTGCCAATTCACAGAGGATTCTTCCGGGCATTTGTCATTCATTATAGAACATAAGCTTGCATTGGAGTTTATGCAGCACAGCACCAGCCAATTAGAGGAGATTGTAGCTTTGGAAACAAACATCTGCTTGATGCTGGGTAAATAATATTTAGAGTCTGGTGTTTTATGCCTGTCTCTGTGATTAATTTGAATCCCATATAATTTTGTATTTGACCATGGAGGTCTCACAGAGATCATTCCTGTAACCCAGTTATAGCTACAAAACCCACATGGGGCGTTTCCCACAATTGGCCTCATGTACCAGGAGATACTTTCTGGTTGGAGTGACATCTGGGACTAGAGATAAGAGTCTATCCAGGGGTAGCCACCTTACCTAAAGGATAATAGGGAAGGAAACCTGTCTCCAAAATCTGTCCCGAATAACCCTTCTGTAGAAAACTCATGGAGTATTGGGAAAACCTGAATGTCTTCTGTTGGTCTTTGCTAGTTTGTTCTCCTCTTTCCAGGGGCAAGGAGGTTAAAAGAAAAGCAGTGAGGATAGTGCCATTTATTGAGTTTCTATTCTATGGCAGGTTCTGTCCCAGATGCTTTTCTCACACTTTTCCTATTTGAAACTTATATTACTATGGGGTCAGTATCATTCATTCCTATTTTACAAATAACAAACTGGGTCGGAAGGACTTGTCTTGGGCTCCCAGCTAGCAGGTTGCAATGCTGGGAGTTAAAGCCAACCTGCCACAGCCGGTGCTCTTCCCAGGATACTACCCTACCTTCCCGGAGGATGTGGCCAATGGTATTCGACAGAGCCATTGGCTGTGACACAGCTCTCATTCTCTGCAGACAGTGCTGGGAGGATTGGCTGCAAACGCTGCCTCCTTTGCTTCCAAATGAAATAATCAAATGCGTTGGCATCCTCGCCAGTGGGGTTCTTAAGAACATCATCCAAATGGTTTTTGTGGAAAGATGAGGGACCTGGTGAAGAGCCCGCTGCGGGTGGGTTTGGGCAGACGGCAGATGATAGCCAGGTGGTCAAGAATGAAAAATATTTGCTAAGCTAATAATACTGCCTTGTTCCATAGCTACCATCAGAATTAAACAAACTGCCAGACCACTGAGTTTCAACAGAATCACCTATGGTGCTTTTAAAAATATGCACGTCTGGTCACCACCCACAGATATTCTGATCCCATGGGTATTTTAAATAAGCTCTCCATGCTATTCTGATGCACACTCGGATTTCGGAATCTGTGATCTAGTCTACGGATTATTTGAGTCATCAGACCTTGAATAAGAATCGCTTTCTTTGGACACATCTTTTCTTTATCACATCAAGTCAATCTCTCTCTCTCTCTCTCTCTCTCTCTCTCTCTCTCTCTCTCTCTCTCCTCTCCCTCCCCCACTTTCCTCTCCCTATTTCCCTAGCAGTCAGAAATTCTTAAAAGCTTTTTGCCACTAAACCATCTGCTGGAGAAATCTCCCACTAGGCTTCAAATGCCAAACCTTTCCCAGTAGCAATTTTCTTTATTATTTTTGGGAAAAGAATGCATTATATTTCTTTCCTATGAAAGAACTTTAAAAATAAAAATGTTCATTATGGACTGGTAGCAGTTACTTTATGTGTGTGTGTGTGTGTGTGTGTGTGTGTGTGTGTATTAAAAGAAATAGCTTTATTAGACATGTATTCTGTGAGTTTATTCAGGTTTCCCTCGCAGGTTTGATTTCAACCTCAAGGACAGGAAGTGAGGCTGATTATGGTGCCAAGAAGCTTTGGCGGGCAGGAGTGACATATAGAAAAGAAACCAATTTGGCTTAAAGAATAGTCAGATACTTTATTGGCTTCCTGAGGCCCACAAGCTTTATGGAAGCAGAGCATACAATAGTTCAAGCCTCGTTTGAAGGTTTGTATGGGTTGTATCCTTTTCACACTGCATCATCCCCTCCCAGTTCAAAACCTTCCTCTATTAGCATCAAAACCCACATCCTGTGACAGGTAACAGGACTGTTATTAAGAGACTTGGAAAGAATGTTTCCCTTGTCTCCATTTGGAGACGGTTTTCCTTAAGAGTCTCTTTAGATGATCTTCTAATCTAAGCCTTTGAAATCACTTGGTATGGCAGATGCTAGCTAAGCACCAAAATTCATGATCCCCTTTCTATGGCACTAAGTTGCTGCTAGGAGGCAACTTCGGAGCCGGGGACCACACTGCCCAGCTCCCCTTGCATCAGTGTGTGGTCATGTGATTAGTACTTCTCTATGGAACATGAACGGAAATGATGTATGTTACTTCTGTTATTTTTTTTTTTAAAGAAGTGGTTGCCTCTCCATTTCTCCCTCCTTCCCTGTGGGCTGAGTGCAGATAATCCCAAAGCTCTAGGGGAAGAGTGGAGCCATAAGATGGAAAGGGCCTGGGTCCCTGAATCACTGCATGGAAGAAAGTTGCCTGCTGACCAGACAGATACACCCTCTCTGTGCTTTATGTGATTTAGAAATAAGTTCTCATTGTGTTAAACCACTGGAATTTGGGGATTTGTTTATGACACTGATGTGAATTACCCTCATCAATCACACACTGGCTAGTCATCAGGGTACTGGAGACCTTCATCTGACTTTGACCTCCCGACACAGGGACGCCAACAAGAGTGATAATGCCTTCTGATGTCTGGCACGAAACACATGGGCTAGGCAGAGAATTTTTGTCCTGTGATAAACATTCTAGCAGAAAAGAGAATGATATTTGTTACCAGATAACAATATGAATAGATAAAGATAGTAAGAATGAGAGAGGTCTGTAAAAGCAACACCCATGGGGACAGACAGACAAATGATGTCTGCCCTTTAAGATGGGGGAGTATTTCTCACCCTCGTTTTGTTTAAGCTTCTCATCCTATAACAGGCTTTGTGTCCTCCACAGGACTAACCATGCAGGGACAGCTGTGGCAGTAATGAGGGAAGAGGATCACTTTGCAAATAATGTGTATCAATAGCAATAAATATCTTTGAAAGTCTCCCACTAACCAGGCAGTAGGCCAGGTACAGTGAGGATGAAAACTACAAAAAAAATCTGCCAAATTGTATGTCTTCAGTGTGCTTACAAAGCAGTCAGGGTGACAGAACATAATGATAAGAAATATTAAGGAACAGAGACTAAGCGTAAAATGAGTGGTAAGGGAGCTGACACAGGCCTTTAGCAAGGAGCAGCCACACTTGGGCATGTGACAAAGCATCAGACTGAGAGTCCTGGGTAGAAATCCCAATTCGGCAGCTTACATCTGGGTGAAATGCAAATGAGAATCATTTCTCAAATTTGGGTCGGCCTATATGAGATGGTCTTTTATGTAAATGTCATTTGACATGTGAGTCATGACCACAATGAAAATTGCAAACCAGTGTTCTAAAATTCTTCCAGCAGGGTAGTCATTATGCAATTGATTGGAGCCAGCACGATGCTTTAAAAAAAAAAAAAAAAGAGTATTACTTTTTTTGGGAAGAACAATAGATATTTTAAAAATTCACAATTTTCCCAGTTCCCAGCCTGTGAACTGGCCAATCAGAATGGACACTGGTCTTGGGGTTAAAGTGGGGAATCTGGAAGCTCCCTGCCATCCTTGGCATTCGCCCTTTACATGCCGGATCATGAGTAGATTGGGGAGGGTTCTTGTGGGACTTGGGACAGTGGTGGCTTTTTCCAGCTAGTATAGAAGTATTTTATTATATAACAATCCACACAGCTGGTCAGACACGCTGCATATTGGCCAAACATCAACCCAGTATAGGACCTGCTGTGGTCTGAATGTTTGTGTCCCCTCCCCGCAAATTCATTTCTTTTTTTGAGACAGGATCTTGCTCTGTTACCTGGGGCTAGAGGGCAGTGGCATCAATATAGCTCACTGCAACCTCAAAATCCTGGACTCAAGTGATCCTCCTGCCTCAGCCTCCCGAGTAGTTGGGACTACGTGTGCACACCGTCACACCTGGCTAATTTTTCTATTTTTTGTAGAGATGGAATCTTGCTCTTGCTCAGGCTGGTCTCCACCTCTTGGCTTCAAGTGATCTTCCCGCCTTGGCCTCCCACAATTCTAGGATTACAGGTATGAGCCACTGTGCCCAGACCCAAATTCATATGTTGAAACCCGATCCCCAATGTAATAGTATTAAGAGGTGGGACCTTTGGGAGGTGATTAGGTCATGAAGGCAGAGACCTCATGAATGGGATTAGTGCCCTCAGAAAAAAAGCCCAAGGAAGCTGACTTGCGCTTTTCATCATGTGAGGACACAGTTAGAAGGTGCTGTCTGTGGGGAACGAGTCCTCACCAGGCAAAGAATCTACCAGCACCTTGATCCTTGGACTTCCCAGCCTCTAGAACTGTGAGAAATAAAAATGCTTATTGTTACAAGCCACCAAGTTTCTGGTATTTTTGTTATAGCAGCTGAACAGACTAAGACAGAATTATTATAAAAAGGAAAATACTAGTGAGAAAGTAAAATCTCACTATGATCTCACCTCTCAGAGATGACTATTACTAACAGTTTAGAGTATATTTTTCCAGACTTTAAAAAGTTTCCTGTGCAAACATAAACAAGATCAGACTATGCATTCTGTACTGCAAGCTGTCCTTTCCTCCCCTCTCAAAAAAGAGTATATTGTGAACATTATGCTCTGTGAGCACATAAAGAATTACTTTATGCTCTTGCTTTTTCTTTTATCTTCTAATTAGAAATTTTGGACTTAAATCAATACCATTACTGAAGTGTTTTTACGCACTGTCAAGCTGCGTTCTTACACCCAGGCTGCATTTTAAGTGTATATTGTTCTTTGGTGTTTCTGAGACTACACCAAGAGTCCCCTCCTGAAGCTACTCTTCCCCCCGGTTTTCCCAGGGTCTCTCACTCCATATTCTGTGGGGCTCCTTCTAGCCTTGACTGCCGAGTGAGCTTTAGCCTTTGGAAGTGTCGATGGTGTGTCATTAATTTTTCAGTTCTCTTTCGCCTCTCTCTCTCTTTCAGCTTTCCTTGGAGTCGTGTTCTCTCCTCTGTACTCTGTTGGCTGTAGGAAAGGTCCTCACTGGCTTCCTGTCCCTACTTCTCCTTAGGCTGGTCCTGTGGTGGGAAATCAGATGGTGGGAAACTTTACATTCCAGATTATGTTGTTTGGATTCCAAACTGTAGGTAAGAAGAGCTGGGGGGTGACGTGCAGGAAAGGAGAGCTGGCGGTGACATGCACAAAGTAGTGTCTGAAGAGGTCGGTGAGGTCGTAAGGGACAGGATGGAAGGCAGGATGCCCAGGAGGCTGATTTAAACCGAGATTTGTGAAGAGGGCAGTGGGGGGAGCTGTCCCAGGTGCTACCCAGTGAGTGCTGAAACAGCCCTGGATGAGCAATGAATCACTTCGCACATTTGTGTCAACAACAGCAGTGGCATAAACCAAGCAAGACTCACAGGATGGGAATTTTTCTTTTCAGGCAATGTCTTCTTTACATAAGGGAAGTCAGAACAAATAAACGACCAGTATAGGAAGCTGGCTGAGTTTTCTTTCTGGATATGTATCCTCTTGAATGTCTTGTAGTCATCTCAAATTTGGCATGTCTAGAAGTGAATTCATCACCCTAACTTGTCAAACCTGCTCCCTCTCCATTTTTTTCCCAGTCTCCAAATGACACCCTTGTCCTTAAAAGGTGGCCTCACCCCCCATTCTACCTTCTCTCTCACTGGCCTCAAGCAGTGTCTCACCAAGTTTTGTTGCACTTACCAAAAACTTATCTAGACACCATCTTCTTCATTTCCAGTGGTTTTAGCCACCAAACTTTCTCTCACTTGGACCACTGCAGTAGACAGTAATTCATCTCTTCCCTGTTTTCATATTTCCTCCCATCTATCTACACACAGCCACAAGAATCCTCTGTTAAATATACAAATCTAATCAGGTCACTCCTTTGTTTAAACCTTTAAATGGCTTTTCCCTGCCTTCAGGATAAGAAATGAGGCACCAGGTACTATAGATCTGATATCTTTGTCTTATTTTTATACCAATCTCTTCCTTGTTCTACAGTTCTTTCTTTTCTTCAAAACAGACATGCTCTCTTCTGACTCAGGACCTGTTCTCACCCTATTCCTTCTGCCTGGAAGGATTCACCAGGCCCCACCGTCACCCAGCTAACACTTGCTTCATCTCTTAGCTCAGATATCACTTACTCCAGGAGACCTCACGCTCATTTAGATCTACTTATTATATGTTCCTGAAGTACTCTATGCATCTTCCCAATAGCCAGTGAACTTATTCAAAGTTTGTTTTCCCTTCTAGACTTTGTTTCATGAGGACAGAACCTGCATCTTTTTTGCTTACCATTGTATCATTTATAACCATGCCTGGCACATAGCAGATGCTTAGTAGATATTTGTTGAATAAATAACCAGAAGTCCAAGGACCCAGACTAGGTGGGGCCTGAGCTGAACCCTGGGGCCCAGGTTCTTGATTGTCCACAAGCCTGAAGCGACCTGAGGGGCAAGGGTTACAAGTTTACAACAGCTGTGTATTGCAGAGAAAAGGCCAGCAGATGTTCTGATTGCTTCTAGATGTTGCTGGTAGGCTGGTGGGCTGTGTCATATGGAGCTGCCAGCCAGGGCCTGCCATGTCAGGAGACCTTGGGGGAAGGAGCAGATCTCAAGCTACAGCAGATGGTAAGTGCTGTCTTTAGTCTTTAACATTTAAGGAAAAGAACTGGGAATAGACATTCGGCTCAGTAGCAGTTATGATGCATTTAAATAAGCCTTGCAAATCATTTACAGAATGCATATGCCTCCAAAATTCTTCATTGCTCATGGATTTTTTAGGAGCTTCCTCTCATCCATCGTTGCATCCTTGCCGTGTAGTAGAGTGTGTGGCGTGGGGTGAGCCCATGGTGCGGGGGGCCATGTGCTGAAGCAAGGTGTACACTCAGCCACACTGGCATTCCACTGGCCACTGGGCATTGATCAGGGAGAGTCACGCCCCATAAATGCAGACTGTGTCTTTTGCATTTTTGTACCCCCTCTCCCACTTTACTCAGTTTCTCATTCCCCCCAAGCCAATGTTGGGACAGGTGAGTAGATGCTACCTGCCCTGTCTCAGTCAGTTCAGGCTGCTATGACAAAAATACCATGGACTGTGTGGCTTAAATAATAGAAATTTCTGTATCAAAGTTCTGGAAGCTGGGAAGTCCAGATCAAGGTCCTAGACGATTCAATTTCTGGAGAGGTCTTTTTTTCCTGGTTTGTATTAATAGACAGACACCTTCCTGCTGTATCCTCACATGGGAGAGAGAGATAGAGAGAGAGAGATTACTTCTCTCTTTTTATAAAGGCACTGATCCCATCATAAGGGCTCCACACTCGTGACCTGATTACCTTCCCAAGGCCCCATCTTTAAATATCATCACACAGGGGATAAGAGTTTTAATACATGAATTTTGGGGTGACACAAACATTTAGTCCATAGCATGCTCTATCATATTTTCCTGGAGAACCATGGTTTCTGAACAAGAAAAGAAGGGCTTGGGTATTTCAGTTAGCTTCCATTTGAAAATGGGAACAAAAATACCTGCTTCACTGGATTATTGTAACAGTTAAATGAAATCACACATGTGTAATAGAATGCCCCAGCCTATGTCCAACCCCTGGTTATGTACATGAGCCTTGCAGTCACAGTCCTGGGCTTAAATCTTGGCTCTGTCACTTACTAGCTCTGTGAACTTGACAACTTATTTAACTTTTCTGAGACTCAGTGTCCTCATGGGGAAAATGGTGCTAAATAACTATCTGGCTCACAGAGCTGATATATAGGGTTAAATGCAATATGCATATAAAATGCCTTGCCACATAGCAAGCACTCAATAAAAAGACAGTAATTGTTATCATCATCATTATAATTGGACAGAGGATGATAAATGGGGTATCCTGGCTGTCTGAAGTTATCTCAGAAACTGTGGGATTTGGTGGGTATTTAGGGAGACTTCTTGTCCTCCCAGTTTTTCAAGATAAAAAGTCTGGAGTTGTTCTTGAATCTTCTGTTTTTCTCACTCCCCACAACCTGTCCATGCGGTGTTCTTGTGGCACCACCTTTAAGATCTATTTAAAATCTAGCTACTTCTTACTGCCTCCACTGCTCCCATCTTGTCTGAGCCACGGCCATCGCTCTCTCCTGGAAGCCGCTGCAGCCTCTTTGCGGGTCTCCCTACCTCCCCATCCTTGGTCCTACGGTCTTCTTTCAACAGAGTTGCCAGAGGGATCCTGGCAAAAACACAAGTCATTCATGTCTCTTCTCTGCTCAAAATCCTCCAACAGTTCTCATCTGCGCCAGAGTAAAAGCAAAGCCGTCTCAGTGACCTAGGGGGCCCCTGTGCTCTGCTCCCTCCTGGGTTCCTCTCTCTCCCTGTCTTCTACCACTGTCCCCCTCACTCAATCCATTTTGGCCACACTCGTTTATTTGCTGTTTCTTAAAAATACCAGGCACATTTTTACCTTGAGGACTTTGCACTGGCTGTTCCTTCTTCCCAGAATGCTCTTCTCCTAGACATGTGCATGGCTCATTCCCTCTCCTCCTTCAAGTCTCTGCTCCAATGTCACCTTCTGCATGACCACCCTGTCTCAACAGCCACAGGCAGCCCCTGCACCATTTCCATTTCCCCCATTTCCTGTGCTTTTTCTCAGCACCTATCCCATCCACCATAACATATGCTTTACTTATTTATTATGTTTATTGCTTATTGCCAATCTCCCCCCTGCTAGAGCATAAGCTCCATACAGGCAGGGATCTTGGTTTCGTTCACTGTTCTACCTCCAGTGCCAAGAACAATGCCCGGCACACAGTAAGCACTCATTAAATATTTATTAAAGGCAAGAATGGACCAAAGGGAAGGAAAAACCTCAAAAATCTAGGAGGCAACTAATAAATAAGAAAAAGTTACAGGGCCTGAAATGTATTTAAACATTAAAACATTTTCTTTTTCAACTTAAAACTGTGGTTTTATGTTTCGGATTACGCTCCAAATATAAAAATTCTAATGATGAACAAAATGATCTGGCAACACAGGACTCTTATTCCTTCATGGCAGCTGTGAGCAGAGTAGAGAAAGCGTTGCCTCCTCTAGAGCAGGCAGACCCTCTCCAGTTTGCTGTGGTGCCAACCCAGCCCACTCTTCTCTTAGGGGTGGGGAACCTGTGGCCTTCCAGATCCCCACCTGCAGCCCCTTGACCGAATCCAAACTTCACAGAACAAATCCCTGGGTTTGCTTCCTTTGATACCCTTTGCTAGCAACCAGAGCGCCTGCGCTCCCAGTTGTAAGGAAGGAGCTCCGTCCCTGGGAGCCGAATCTCCCCCTCAGCCTGGGCTCTCTCTTCGTGTTTTCAGTAATTAGATACTGGAGTGATCGACCACAAAAGATCGGTTCTCAATCACTCCTGAACACATGAAAATATCGTGAGTACATGAAATAAAAATGTTACGTGTTGGGAACATTGATCAGAAGGGTGATGTTTATGTAGCATTGTTAATTGGATTTCTACAATGAGACACGCAGTGGGTTGGGGTTTATCTGATGAAATGTAGTCTGCGATGGCAACTCCTGGCCATGACTCAGGGTGGCTTCAAGGTCAGGGAACTGGGCAGCCTTCTGACCAACAGGCTGGGGAGGTCTTTGGGAGCAGTTGTGGTCCAAACTTCTTATCAGTGAGCTGTGCAGAGAACACCATCTCTCAGATTTATCCATAATTTTAATGAATGCCGTGTTTGAGATAATGACGTATATCTGGACTTGTACAAAGCCCTGAAAAGACTTCTACGAATTGTGTTTTATCTCAAGTACTGCAGCATGCGGCATCCAACATTACCATTGATATCATCTATTGAGAACTCTTTCCCAGGTTCTTTATTAAGGTTTAATTAAATTTTATGTCTTATCAATTAGGATTAATCTACATTTAGTCTGAATTAGAGGGAGCCAATTATAAATAACACCACTTCTCATTTATTCCTGAATACAAAATGAAGGTTTTTAAACTTCTTTTGGAAAAAACCACACCCTCCACCCCCGCCCAGAACCAAATGTGCATTTTTAAAGAGTTTTATACCCAGGAGACCAAAAGTTCTATTACAACAAAGTGAAAATATGAGAATTCTCAAAGGAATTGGGACAGAAATGGGAGTAGTGAGGGAAAGGAGAGGTAATTTCTGTTATGATGTGGGTAATTGGAGCAAAGAGATTTTCAATGTTAAAGTTTTAACATGGAGCAATGGCAGAGAGAGAAACTAAGAATTCTCTACAGTTATTGCAACATCTCTGTGTCTTGAAGAAGCCAGACCAGCTTCTGGTCTAGTTGTGGTTTAGTGCTGTTCATTAAATATTTTCATTAAATAGTTCTGTGGTTGTGTTTACTGCTGTTCATTAAATATTTTCAGTTTTCTTATTTCTGGGCACAAGTAGGATTATACTCCTCCATCTACCTACCTTGAAGCTGGATATGGACATGGACATGGGGTCATTTGGTCAATGAAATGCAAGAAGCAGCAATGGTTGTCAGTTCCATACGGCACCTTTAAGAGCTAGCGTGCAATGGGTCATGATTTCTTCTTCTTGCTGTAGCAGATCATGGAAATGTGATTCAGACAAAACCCCTGTTAGCTTAAGATGAGCAGAGTCCTCCTTGCCAAGCTTTGGTCCTGTAGCTTGTTGTGTCAAACCATTGAGATGTGGAGGTTTTTTGTTGCTTCAGCATAACACAGCTTACCCTGCCAGCTAGACCCTCTTTAAGCTCTGGATTCTTCTAAGCTTTAGTATCTATATCACTGAGTTGTTTATATGAGGAAAAATATGGAATAATCCACAAAAAGTGTTTCATTCAGTGTCAGGCACAGAGTAAATACTGAATATATGTCAGTGTTTGCTAGTATTGTTGTAGTCGGGGATGTCTATATATTACGCCTAAATGACACTATTCTGATGGTATGTTCAAAATTTATTTAAACTCTTGGCATTTCAATCTCTTGCCCACTCACCTAATTAGAACATAATTTTCACGTCCGGCACTTTGGATTCCTCTCTTTCTGCTAAAGAGTTTACAAAGCCTTATAACACAGAGTCCCATTTACTCCGTCCTTTCTCTTATGACACTATCCAATAATCCCATAATACATAGCTTAAGAAAGGGCAAACATCAACTTGATTACACCAGCCTATTTAGAGAGGTACTGTGTTTTCAAATGAGCATTTGGAGACCCCGCCTGCATAGGCCTCCCTCTGGCACACTGGCGAATTCAGGGACCCTATTTTCACAAATATCCAGCAGCTGGAAGGGGAGCTGTGATTTGTAGCTTGGGCCTCTGTGCATATTCAAGCTTGGAATGTTTAGTGTCTAAACCACAAGGTTTGTAGAGACTCAAATTCTTTTGGTGACCAATATGACAGGTGTGCACTGAGCTTGATGTGTTATTGTGCCAGAACACCTCTAGAGGTTGCCACTTAGTAGGAAACCTGGGGACATCTGGGAACAAAAATGAGACCAGATCAAATATTACTTAGACTCAGAGTTTATAAAGTCCAGAGAGTTACTAAGGTCTTGTTCCAGAATCAGGGTGTGTTGTGTGCAAACTCACTAGAGTCAGGGAGGTTTTGGTTGCAAGTGACAGAAACCCCGCACAAACCCAAAAGGAAATTTATTAGCTCTTGCAACCAGAAAATACAATGGCTTAAGCTTTGAGTGTAGCATATATAGGCGTTCAAATGATGTCATTAGTTCTTTCATTCTCCTGACCTAACTCGTTTTCTCTGTAATGATTTTCCCTATACCAGACTCTATCCATGTGGTGGCAAGAATGGCACTGGCCCTGCTGGGCTGCCATTGCTCTTATACCAGTGGTCCCAGCAAAAGGAATGTGCCTCTTTCTTGGTAGTTCCAGGAAAAGTACTGGGGAGGGGTTCAGGGCTAATTTTTCTAATCTACAAAGGACTTCTACAAATTTTAGAAGATTTAAAAAAATCCAATAAAGAAATAGGCAAAGGACAGGAGGAGGAAATTTTCAGAAGAGGAAATGCAAATACCCAATAAGCAAATTAAATTACGCTCATTCTTATGGGGGAAGGGAACTGCAAATAAAAATGACAGTGGATCACTTGAGAAATTCATCAGTTTGGCCAAAATTGAAATGATTCATAATCATGGTTTGTGACTGTGTGGGGGGAATAAGGACTCTCATACTTTGCTGGTAAAAGTAAGAATTGCTTTAACCATTCAAAAAAAAAAAATGTCTGGAAGTAGCTACTGAAATTCAAAATATACTCACTCTTTGACCCAGCCATTTCACTTTTGGCAGGCAGAAAGAAAAGTACCAATTCCATAGAAAAATGATACTTGCAAAGATCTGGAAACAAAATGAATGTCCAAAAGTAGGCAATTATTGAATAAATTATATTATTTCACATTTTAGAATTTTATGCAGCTATTGTAAAAAATCATATATGGAGGGATACCTATGCTCTCTTGTTAAGTAAAAAAGAACTTTTGTATAGTATGATTACATTTTTGAAAAAAAGAAAATCTTTCATGTGACTTTTCATGTATGAATGTTTGCATGAGCTCAGGAAAAACACAGAAAGATACATACTGAATAGCTGTCATTAGTTACTTTGAAGGGAAGGGGGCATGTGACATATATTGCTACTACAGTCTGAAAGAAAAATTCATTCAAGTATAAAAAAGGACATACTGCATCTGTCTCCTTGAACAATGGACAGGTACAGAGTGACATCCTAAATCTTGGGGTAGACATATGGATGTCTTGCTCATCTTGCCAAGGGTCTACTCTGTTTCCTAGAAAGTTGGTAAGAGCCCCAGTTAGCCAGTTTAGCTGTGCTGTTGTGGGGTGCTGTGCTCTGACATCGAGGGGATGGGATCGTCATTGACCTTGGTTGTGCTGGGCCTTCCATCTGAAGTACAGCACATTGGGTGCATCGGGGGAGAGGGGTGTATCTTACATGTCAGCAAACATGATATACATGGTGCCTGCATGGGTAGTTTTCTTGAGGATGATGAGAGGATAAGGTCAGGGTGCTGATTTCCAAAAGGCCTTTGCTGTGCATTAGGTCGAGTCTTGTGACTTCATTTGGTGGTATGAGGGCTCCTGTTGTTGATGGATATGTATAACCACATATCTGTATGTGGAGGCATAATATTCAAACTGTGAAATGAGCTAAAGAGCAGATGACTTTGACTCTGCTTCTTTTCCCTTTTAATTGATTGTTATTATTTTAACTTTTGAGCTAGAACCAGGGAGTTGATACTGTTTCTCCTGATCAACAGGATTTACGTTTGTGCCAGGACCAGTTAGAACATCCATTGAGCACATGTGTGTGGCGTGTTGGCCACTGTGTGAGGCACATCCTTGGTGCTGCTATCGTGGTCTGTGCTTTTCACATTTATACTGAATACCCATTACTACATGGAAATGGGGCAGAAAGAACAATCTCCTAAGAGATTATGGAGTCAAAAGAGAAAGAAAATTTACAATCAAAAAGAATGAGAATGTAATACTTATAAAAACTTACAGGATATATAGAGCCAAAGTCCTTCAATTGTTTTGATTGTTGATAGAGGAATACATGAAGCTATCTTTAAAATCAAGGAGTAAGAAAATTAGCAAAACATTTTAAGGAATGCAAGAAAAATAAATCGTTTAAAGAACAAAGCAGAAATTTATGGATTCAAAAATAGAAAAGCTCAAGATGTGATAAATGCATCCAAAAGGTGGTTCTTGGAAGAAAGCTAATAATATAGATAAATCTCTGGCAAATTGATTGAAGAGGGAAAAAAACAAAACAAATAAAATTATAAATGATGAAGAGCTCTAAAAGGCATGTGAGAGATTAAAATACCAAAATATTACCAGGTACAACTTTTTGTAAAGAAATAAAAAAATCTCAATGATGCAGATATTTTTTAAACAAAACACGAATGACAAAAATCGACTTACAAAAAATTAATGTCTGAATAAAAAATAAATATATAAAAATAAAAAGTTAAAGTAATACTAAATGGTAGTTTTAAAATAGACTCTTTGAACAAAGATTTTTCTAATGCATTTTTTTCTTCCAATTTTCCAGTAACAGATTTATTCCTATATTCAACTAACGGTTCCAGATTGTAGAAAAGCATGGAAAACTTTTAAATTCATTTAATGAGGACGTTACAACCCTGAAATTCAATCTTGAAGAATATAGAGGAAAAAAAAAAAAAAGAGAGAGAACAGAAGACAGAGGCACTAGATGAAAAACTATAAATAAAATAATAGCAAACGGAGTTCAATAATACATTAATAGAATCATTCACCATGACCAAGTAGGATTTAGCCTAGGAATGCAAAGACTTTTGTTTTTCAGATCGTTTTATTAAAAAAGAAGTAAAATAAAATCTTACAGATTCGCGGAGTCACCCTTTTTGTATCCCTCCTGGGTTTCATCTCTCCTTCCCTTTCTCCTTCCATCTCCTACAACTTGCAAAAACCAGAGATAACGACTATGTCAAAGTTGGTATTTATCCTTCCAATCTGTTTTGTATCCCTACCACTTTTATAAGCATCCATAAATACTTAGCTACGTATTATTTCGTATGCTCTTAAAATTTCATAACTGGTTTTATTCTAAATGTGTCCCTGTGGCATTTGCTTTTGTTCTCTCAGCATTCTGTTTTTGAGATTATCCAGGTTAATACAAGTAAGATCTAGCTCATTCATTGGATAAATGTATGATATTTTACTTATCTATTATTTTTTTTACACATGGACATTGTTATGGACTGAATGTTTGTGGCCCCCTCCTCCCCAATTCATATGTTGAAATCCTAATACCAAATGTGATAGTATTAGGAGGTGGGGCCTTTGGGAGGTGATTGGATTACAAAGGTGCAGCCCCATGAATGGAATTAGCGCCCTTATAAAAGCGACCCTAGAGAGCTCTTGTGCCCTCTTTCCCCCATGTGAGGATACAATGAGAAGGTGGCATCTACAGTCCAGAAGATGGCCCTTGCCATAATCTGACCATGCTGGCACCCTGACCCTTGGACTTCCCAGCCTCTAGAACTATAACAAATAAATTTCTGTTGTTTATAAGCCACCCAGTTGATGGTGTTTTGTTATAGCAGCCCTAACTAAGACAGAAATTTAGGTTGTTTGGATTTTTTTGGTGGCTACTATAAACAACGCTACAATAAACATGGCGTGCATCTTCCCACGTGCATGTGTGAGAGAGGATGTAGCAATTTATTGTCCTGTCAGCAGGGTGGGACAGTTTTGTCTTCAACATCCTTGCTAATGCTTGTGTGGGATGGGATTTTATTTCCATTTTTATTTGTATTTCCCTGATTACTAGTGAGGTGGAGATTTTTTTCCCAGTGTTTGTTGATCAGGAGTGTTTCCTTTTTTCTGAATTGTCTGTCTATATCCTTTGTCTAATTTATACTAGATTTAAAAAATCCTTTTCCTATTGATTTGTAGAATTTCTTTATATTTTCTGAATGCTGATTCAAAACCATTTAATAATAGGAAATCTATTAATATATGACATCACAGAAAAACATAAAAATTATTCCATTTGATTAAGTCAATAAATAACAAAAGGCATTCAATACACCTGATATTCCTTCCTGATAAAAAGCTCTTTGAAAATTTGGAATAGAAGCATGATAAAAGCATTTCTTTTAAACCCAAGTTTACATCAGACTTGTGGATGAAACATCAGATACGTTCCCATGAAAGACAAGGATGCTCATTGCTATGGGCTGAATGGTGTTCTCCCAACATTCTTACGTTGAAGTGCTAACTTCAAGTACTGCCAAATACGACTGGAGATAGTATCTTTGAAGAGGTAATTAAGTTCAAATGAGGTCATTAGGGTGGGCGCTAATCCTATATGCTGATGTTCTTATAAGAAGAAGAAATTAGGACACAGACATGTAGAGAGGGAAGTCCATGTGGAGACACAGAGAGATGGCCATCTATAATCCAAGGAGAGAGGCATCAAAAGAAACCAACTCTGCTGACACCTGGATCTTAAACTTCCAGCCTCTAGAACCATGAGAAAAATAAATTCCTATTGTGTGAGGCTTCTAGTCTGTGGTACTTTGTCAGACAGCCCTAGCAAACTAATATACTCACCTTTACCAATGTAAGTATGCTGTGAAATTTTTGCCCAATGACTATATGGTATAACCAAGAAATAAGAGATTCAATTATGAGAAAAAAAAAGAGACTGATGTATCATTTATAAGTGATATGATTATATGATAAGAATCATAACAACCTCAATAGGACAGTTCAGGAAAGAGGTAGGATATGAGATAATCGTCTGAAAATCAATAACAAATCAGAGAACTATTATTAAAAGTCTGATTTGCAATAGCAATGAAAAAAATAAAATAACCAGACTGTTTGCAACGTGAAATGTACATAAAGAAGACTATAAAAATTTACTAAGCAATACAGATGGTTTAAATAAATAAAGAGATGTTTCAATTGCCTGCATTGGACCCTAAAGAGCTTGGAGATCTAAATTCTCCCCAAATTAGCTGACAGAGTTAACACGTGAAATTTACATTTTTAGTAGCTTAATAAAAAAACCACACGTAACCTAAACATATGTACACCCATAATTTGCTGAAATAAAAAAAAAAATTCTATGGTTCAATTAAATAATTTGAGAAAGATGGGAACACCAGATATAATAACTTATTATAAAGCTCTAACAATTAAAACAGGGTGACATGGCTCAAAATTCCAGAACCAGGGTAAATGGAACAGATTCCCAACCATGTGTTACCTTTACCAATCAGTAAAGGTGGTAAGTGGAAAATAAATGATGCAAATACAATACGTTAAAAATCAAAAAGCAGGTAGAAGCTGCAGCAAAAGAGTGGCACAGAGCAAGTAAGTCCAGAATAGGCTGTGAGTACAGCTGCTGGCCAGTGAGAGGGACCTGCAGCTCCTGCCTCGACTCTCCCCTTTGTATCTATTCCTGTTGGCTTTGGGGCCGGGATGCAGGATGCTCAGAACCACCCTAGCCATTCCACCCTTACTTGTCTCCCCGCTGGCTGTGCAGAGTTTCTTTAAGGCCCCCACCACCCAATGGAAAGGCTTCATGTCATAGAAATCACGCTTGGGGTGAGTGTTTCATAGAATTCATACAGGTCAGGACTCTGGTTGGCCACACACAGCATCCACCTTTCTCAAGAAATCATGCGTGGGGTGAGTCCTCTCCGGGTGAGTCCTCCGTGTCATTCTCTGAGGTAGTCGAACTGGTCTTGGAGGGGTCTGGCTTGTTGTAGTCCAAGCTTCATCCCCTCTCCCCCCAGCAACTGAGCGGGCTGCAAAGGAAGGTTGGTAAGGGCATTTGTGGGCTAGCTATGGGAGTGGGCGGCATCTGGGAAGTGGAAGGATGTCTCACCCAACAATCTGGCATAGGTCTCTAACTTATGAGTGGGGTGGATGGTATGGAAATGGCCTGCGGGAGTAGGAGGATGAGTTATGAGGAAATTCTCCCAGTGCAATGTATGTTCTAGAACAGGAATTGGCAAACTTTTTTCTGTAAAAGGCCAGACAGTAAATATTTCAGGCTCTGTGGGCCATATGGTCTCTGTTGGCAACTACTCAGCCCTGCCCTTGGAGTGCGAAAGCAGCCATAGGCAGTAGGTAAACAAATGGGCATGTTTTATGTTCCAATAAAACTTTATTTACAAAAACAAGGGCAGGTGAGATCTTGCCCACGGGCCATAGTTTGCAGATCCCCGGTTTAGAACTCGGTTTT
This sequence comes from Propithecus coquereli, assembly GCF_000956105.1. NCBI lineage: Eukaryota > Metazoa > Chordata > Mammalia > Primates > Indriidae > Propithecus > Propithecus coquereli. The sequence continues at coordinate 4,017,762 of NW_012147523.1, read as the reverse complement.
GTAGGTAGGTGCATCTCCACTGCTTCCTTGTGCAATGTTGGCACATATCTCTGGGGATTCTGTTTCCTCCTGTCTAAAGTGGGGGTGACGAGTGGTCTGTCTCATAGTGTTGTACGTATTAAGTGCTCAAGAAATGTTAGCTGTCCATGCCAAGGTCAGGACATAAAAAAAAAGAAATGTTAGCTGTTGTTACTTGGTTGTTAGTGTCATCGTTTATGATTATTATTTCTTGTGAGGAACAGAAGGCACTCAGGAAAGTCACCCTAGGACAAACACAATCCCCCCTCCTGGCTTAAAAATAAAGTCAGAACACTGATTCTACTTAACACTTCTGTCAGTAGGCATGAGTCTCTAACATTTCCAAAACTCTGTAACATCTGTTGGCAGGTCTTTGGATATACTTCACTTTAAATCTGAATTCCTGAAGGATCCAAGCTCATTTTTGTAACTTCAAATTGGAGATTGAACTAGCGATTTTTATGGAACTCAGACAGGTCAGGACTTGATGGTCGTTTAGGCGAGTAAGTCATTGTCCCCGTGAATCACGTCTGACTTCTCAAGTGTTCACAGCACGGCCTGACCATCCTTCTACACTGTGGCTAAATTCTTTTTCACTAGGCAGTCATTTGTTGCTGGACATTTAGGAAGGGACATACATTTCCCTTCACCCCTCTGTGCTCTGCCAGGACATCCTCAAGTCCCTGCTCTGGGACTACCTGTGTGGTGACACTGTTTGTCATTGTCAAGAGCCAACATGTGGTCTCTGAAAAGCTGGCTTTTATTTGATCAAAGAACTTCCAGCATTGAGATGTCCAAATTATTTTATCTGATTTTTTCAGAGCCAATAAATCAGTGTCTGACATGTATCTTGCAGCCATCTCCTTACCTGTGTCCCTGCTGCCTGGATAGAGGCTGTGGAATCTCGCTCCTGGATGACTTTAATGGCCTCCTGACTGGTTTCCACACTTCTGCTGTCATCTGGCCTCACCACAGACCTTCCCTCCCATCCGTTCCTCCACACAGCAGCCAGAGTGACCTTGGGAAAACGCAGACCAGATTACACTAAAACGTTTTAATGGCATCCCATCCCACTTAAAATAAAATCCACACTTCTTAGCGTGGGTGGTCTAGGTGGCCCGAGTCACCTCTGTCACTGCTCCCACCCCGTCATCGCAGGGCCTGGCCCAGCAGGTACCAGCCACACCGGCCACCTTCATATTGTCCATATCCACTAGGGGCCCACCTGCCTCAGGACTTTGTATGTGCCGATCCCCCCAGAGCAACACTTGTGTTAACTTCCTCTTGCTGCTATGATCACTGCAGACTTAGTGGCTTAAAGCCACATACATTTCTTATCTTCCAGTTCTAGAGGTCAGAAGCCCAAAATGGGTCTCGCTGGGCTAAAATCAAGGTGCATTCTTTCTGGAGTTCCTTGGGAGAATCCGTTTCCTGGCCTTTTCCAGAAGCAGAGGCAGCTGGCATGCCTTGGCTCACGGCTGCATCTGTCTGACCTCCGCCTCCGTCCTCACGTCTTCTCTGACCCTCCTGCCTCCCTCTTTCCCTTCTCAAGGGCCCTTGGGATTGGGGCGGAACAACCTGAGTAATCTAGGATACCCGCCCCACCTCACGATCCTTAATCACATCTGCACAGTCCCATCTGCCACGTGAGGTTCTGGGGATCGGGACGTGGGCATCTCTGGGGGCTGGTATCCTGCCCACCACACTGTTCTCCCGGGGGTGGCTGGTTCCTCTTCATCTCCTGGTCTTGATTTAAATGTACCTCCTTAGAGAGGCCTCTGTGCCAACCCCACCTGCATAGGCTTCCCCTGGTTTTCTCTTCCACAATACCCTGTTACTTTTCTTCATAGCAATTTCCTCAATAAATATGCCCCGATTGTATAAGCCTTTTTAAATTGGGTAGTCTGTCCCCTAAAGCTGAGGACATCCTTATTGTGCAAACCTCGATAGCCTGCAGCTCAGCTGCCTGAGATTCTCTAGCAAGAGTGGTCTCCCTCTCCCCACCCTGGTCCCACCCTGCCCTGGCCTCAGCTAACATCTTAAGAAGGAGAAGCATCTTCGAGACGATCTTGGCTTACCCCTGAGTCAGTTTTACCACCAGGCTCCCATGTCCCGTTTGCCTTGGAGGCCAGGCGCACAGACTCCCGACCCCTTCCCAGTAGAAATGATCTCCCCGACCAGTTAGAGAGTTACTGGCAGGACCTTATCCTTGCCTGAACCCGCAAACGGTCTGTCTGGTTGGAGTGCTTGCATGCACTGAAATTTATGATATTAATCACAGCTCAGAGAGAATTCTTTCTGGCAGAAGACTCTGTGTTTTAGATTGGGCTCCCCAGAAGCAGACCCTGAGAGGAGGATTTGTGTAAAAGTGATTTATTATGAGGGGATCTCAGAGGCACTGGTGGGGGATTGGGGGAATGTGGGGGGGAAGGGAAGAAGCCAGGAAGAGTGTGGGATCAAGCAAGGTCCCCGGAGGGTCATCGTGGCTCAGTGTGCTGGGGAGCTCCGGAGGCAGCACAGGTTGCTCCTCCATGTAGCCCATCAAGACAGGAGAGCTGGCATGATTATAAGCTTGCATTTGGCACTAACTGGTTAAGGGCTGCCCTCCAAGGGGAATGCAAATTCCTGGGCACTTCAGTCTCTTGGCACACACGGGCAAAGTGAGAGCTGTCCTCTGCCAAGATGCCAGTGCCAGCTGAGGGGAAGCTCTCCAGGAGCTGTGAGCAGAACGTGGCAGAGGGACCTGAGTGCGTGTGGGCAGAGCCCCCAGGAGCCCTGCTATGTTCTCTCGCTGCAAGTGGATCCATCAGTTCATTCAACAGGTATTCGTCCATCTTTCACTCTGTGCCAGGCTCTGTGGATACAGGTGACAGACACGGTTTCAGCCCTCATGAGGTTTACAGCTGAGTAGGGAAGACCCACATTAAGTTTTAGAAAGCCTGCAAAAATGAGGAATTGTGATTGTGTTTAGTGCTATGGATGAGAGGTGCTGCTACCACCTGGGAGTAGACCTGGTCTGGCACGTGGGTGGGTGCGAGGCTCCTCTGAACAAAAGTGATGCTGAGCCAAGAGCTGAAGGATGAGTAAGACTGAATAAGGCAAAAAAGAGAAGAACATTATAAGCCTAGGAAGCCCGTGCAAGGGTCCTGAGGCAGGAATCAGCGGGAGGAACTGAAAGAAGGCTGCTGCGGCTGGGGTTCTGAGAGCGAGAGGAAGGTGGTGAGAGAGGAGCCTATGGCTTGCTGAGGGACTATTCTTTCCTGCTTGCCACCTTAATTCGTTTTAGATTCTGTTCAATGTCTTTCAGACCCAGATCTGTGGGCCATTCTACAGTATATTCCCTGGAAGCAGAGGGAAAATGGGGACCAAGCAAAGATGTTAGGTGGGAGAGTCTATTTTCAACTGTTCATCTTTTCCCCACTGAAGCTTATAGCTGAAATTAATACATAAATTTACAGCCACAAGTCAGTTGTGATAAATAATCCCAGAAGTGTTCCGATTATTTACATTTTTATGGAATCTTGCCTGAGCAAACCCAGAGAGCGCACCAGGCACTTGAAGAATTATGTCTTGTTCAAAACCAATTTAATAGCAATGGAAAATAAAGCCATCTGTGGGAACTTGTAGAGCAGAGTAGTAATTCTCTGCCAGATGAGCAAAATACAAAAAGCACCAGATCAACCCGAGCGCACCAAGCACTTGCACAGTTCAAGGAAAAGTAACAACCGCAACTTCAACGAACCGTCTGAAGACATCGGACCTCAGAGTGTCTTTTGCTTCTGTGCCAGACAGATGAGGATTCTGGTCATGTAGCAACGTGAGAAGAGTCTCTCACCATCTCTCTCTATGTGGAGGAGCTGACTGATGTTAGATTGTGCAAAAAGGAAGAAAGATCGCTTGGTGGAGGGGTTAAAAGCACATGTTTGGAGTCAAAGAGCTGGGAATTCCCACGTGCGTTCTTCCACTTACCAGTTGTATGATGCTGGGCAGGTCATCATTTTTTATTTTTCTAATGTGTGAAAACAGATAACACATGTTAGTGTTTTTCCTCTCCCTTTCCCCCAATGTAACAGCATCCTGGTTTTCTCTTCTTTTTTTTTTTTTTTTTTCATGGTTTATCATTTATTTTTTAACAGTCTTATTGAGCTATAATTTACATACATTAAAATTCACCCATTTTAAATGTACAGTTCGATGAGTTTTAGCAAATTTCTATAATGCCACAATTATCTCCACAATCCAGTTTTAGACTACTTCCATCACTCCCGAAAGTTTTCTCATTCCCATTTATAGTCAAGCCTGGCTCCAAACTCCAGCTCCAGGCAACCACCAATGCAGTTTCCATCTCTACAGTTCGCCTTTGCTAGAAATTTCATGTAAATGGAATCAAACAATATGTAGTCTTGTGTCTGGCTTCTTTCACTTAGCATAATGTTTTGAGATTGATCGATGTTGTTTCAAGTATGAATAGTTTGTTCCTTTTTATTGCTTTATGCATACACCACATTTTGTTTATCCATTCACCAATTGATGAATGTGGATGAATTTGAATTTGGATTGTCCACTTTTCTGGGCTATTACAAATCATGCCATTATGAGCAATTGCATCGCTGTCTTTGTGTTGATACATATTTGCATTTGTCTTGAGTAGCTACTCATGAGTAGAATTGCTGGATATATGGTAAATAAGCTAAGAAACTGCCAAACTGTTTTCTTGAAACTGCCAAATTGTTTTCCAAAGTGGCTGTACCGTTTTACATTTCCATCCTCAATATGTGAGGTTTACAGTTACTCCATGTCCTTATTAACACTAGGTACTGTTGGTCTTTTTAATCTAACCATTCTAATAGGTGTGCAGTGGCATCTCATTATGGCTTAAATTTTCATTTCCATAATAGCTAATGGTATTGAGTACCTTTTTATATGCTTATTATCCATTGGTATATCTTTGGTAAATTTTCTATTCAAATTTTTTGTCTATTTAAAAAAATTAGGTGGGGCATGGTGGCTTACGCCTGTAATCTCAGCACTTTGGGAGGCTGAGGCGGGAGGATCACTTGAGGCCAGCAGTTTGAGACCAGCCTGGGCAACATAGTGAGACCCCGTCTCTACAAAAAATTAGCTGAGTGTAGTGATATGCATCTGTAGTCCCAGATACTCAGGAGGTTGAGGTAGGAGGATCGCTTGAGCCCAGAAGTTCAAGGCTACAGTGAGCTATGATTGTACCACTGCACTCCAGTTTGGGCAACAGAGTGAGACCCTATTTCTTAAAAATAAAAAAAATTGGATTATTTGTCTTCTTATTATTGAGTTGTAAGCATTCATTATGCTCAGTACAAGTCCTTTATGCATTTCGCAAATATTTTCTCCCAGTCTGTAGCTTGTTTCATTTTTCTTAGTGACATCTTTTAAAGAGCAAAAGTTTTAAATTTTGATGAAGTCCAATTTGTCAATTTTTTCCTTTTATGCGTTGTACTTTTTTGAGTAATTTCTAAGAAATGTTTGCCTAGCCCAAGGTCACAAGGTTTTTTTCCTATGTTTTCCTCTAGAAGTTTTATAGTTTTACTTCTTATATTTAGGTTTCTGATCCACTTTGAGTTAATTTGTGTGTGTGGTGTGAGGTAAGGGTCTAAGTTCATTTTTTGACATAAGGATATCCAAATTTTCTAGCACCACTTATTGAAAGGTTATCCTTTCCTCTTTGAATGACCTTGGTCCCTTGTTGAAAGTCATTTGATCACTTATGTGTGTCTTTAATTCTGGACTCTTAGTTTCCTTTTGAGGAACAATCTCTCTGTCGTTTGATGCAGGTTCATGGGACAGTAACTGCAGAACCAATCTGGGGTATTCTGATTTGAATCCTGAGCAGAGAGAAAGGCAAACTGGCTGATAATTGTTGGAGTTATATTTAGTCGTAACGATAGTTTCCTATCCAGATTTATTCCACAAAGCTGTCAATAATAATCAGCTAACACCCATATGGCTCCCTCTAAGGGCCCTGCATTGCTGCTAAACACTTTAATTATATTAACTCATTTAATATTTACAACAAAGCCATCAGACATATATCATTATTATCACCATTTCTCAGCGGGGAAAACTGAGGCTTGCAGAGCCTAAGTAACTTGCCCAGCCTTTAAGCTAGTAAGTGGAAGGGCCAGGACTTGAACCTAGATAGTCTGGTTCCAGAGCCCATGCGTTTAATAGCAGCCTATCCTGTCTTGGCTGTGCTTCCTCTTTCCTCCATTTCCTGGAGATGCCTTACACTTAGTTCCTGCCTGCTTCCGGGCCTGGCTGTAGTATAGAGCCTACTGCAGAGGCTCTGCTCCCCATTTCCTTCCAGGAAATTCCCTGTGGCTTAAGTTACCCATAGTTAGACTACTTATCAGAGTACTTTGGTTGCAAAGGTCATGCCACATGACGTGGCAGCTGACTTTCCTCAGGGCGAGTGATCCAAGAGAGAGCAAGAGCGAGTGCCTGAGATAGAAGTCACAGTCTCCTTGTAATCTAATCTCAGAGGTGACATCACATCACTCTGCCGTCCTGTTTGTTAGAAGTGAATTAGTAAGTCCAGCCCACACTCAGAGACCGGGGATTACACAGGGCATGAATACTGGGAGGGAGGGATTCTCAGGGGCTCTTTTCGAGGCTGTATACCACAGTGACAGCCTTGTGGCTGGGAACCAGAGTTAGATGAGGATGTGCCACCCAAGGTAGCCAGAGAAGAAAGAGCTTGAGAGTGAGTCTGAGTAAAATTCCTTAGAGGGATGTCTACTCTTTTTAAGACTGCAGAATTTCTTATGGTATTCCCAGAAGTTATCTTATCTGAGAGAGATTACGATCAGCTTCAGGGTTTTCCATGGGAGGGAGAATAAACCAACCTCAATTCAGGTGCTCTTTCATTTATTTCATCATGAATCATTTATTGAGCATCTACTACATGTCAGGCATTATGCTAGAGATCTCAAACTAAGTTAAGACATATGTTATGAACTTAAGGAGCTCAAAATTCTAATAAGGAAGAGAGACGCGAGGTCAAACAATTGCCATGAGATATAGAGTGCTATAACTGATCTATGTGCAAGGTATGGCAGTGGCACAGAAAAGGAAATATCTAATTCTGCCTGGGAAGTTCAATGAAAGCTTCAGAGGAGATACTGAGGCAGGTCTTGCAGGATGCATAGGAGTTCACCAGAGGAGTGAGATGGGTGAACGCATGAGAGGAGGCCAGCATGAGAGGTGGAAATGGTAAGTTCAAAGGCCTGGCACATTTAGGGAAGTGTGAAGAGTTCGTTGTGATTGAACTCAGGGTGCGAGTGAATATGGTAGCGAAAGATGAACTCTGTGAGGTAGTTTGAAGGGCCCTTTATATCTTGCAAAGGATGTTTGACTTTATCCTTAATGGGGCAGGAATTGCTGAAGCAGTTTACTTCCTGGGGTAACATTATCCAGTGTACATGTAAAAAGCAACTGTGATTTCCACCACAAAGTTGGATTTTCATCAGTAGTGTATTAGTTTGCTAGGGCTGCCAGAAAGAAATACCACAGACTGGGTGGCTTAAAGAACAAAAATTTACTTCTCACATTTCTGGAGGCTGGAGTCCAAAATCAAGATGTCAGCAGGTTTGGCTTCTCTTGAGGGCTCTCTCCTTGGATTGCAGATGGCCACCTTCTTGCTGCGTTCTCACATGGCCCTTTCTCTGTGCACACCCATCCCTGATAGCTCTTGCTTTTCTCATAAGGACACCAATCCTATTGGATTAGGGCCCCACACTTATGACTTCATTTAACCTTGATTACACCTTTAAAGGCCCTATCTCCAAATATAGTCACGTTGGGGTTAGGACTTCAACACATGAATTTGGATGGGGGGGAACATAATTTTGTCCGTAACAAGTAGCTACCATTTTATGGAACATTTATTATCTCCTGCGCCTCCTGCCAAGTAACTCCCATGCGATCTTTCATTTCAGCCCCACGCCAGCTTTGTAACCTCAGACAACTAACAACATCTCTGTGTCTCAGTTTTCTCATCTGAAAAATGGGGATAATAATAGTACCTGCCTTACAGTGTTGCTATCAGTATTAAATGAATTAATATGGGTAAAGCACTAAGAACAGTGTCTGGTACAGAGTGTTTGTTAAATAAATACAGCCTCACTATCAACTAGGTAGAATTCATATCATCAGATGAGCAAACCAGGACCAAGAAGGAACAAGCACCTTGCCAAGGTCAACTGGCAGGAACACTTTTGAATTCAGTGCTGTCGACACTGTCATCCTGGCTTTCTGACATGGGCTCAGGAACCGCTCCCAGAGCCGCGGTAGATTCTGGCGTGCGTCTCCAAGGAAGGAGAGACTGACCAGTCTTACTTTTGGAGAGCAGGGCTTGTCACAGAGCCATCACTGACCGCCAGGCCCTCCAGCTCTACAGCTCGCATCTGATCCTCACAATCTACTGCCTCGAATGTTCGGTAGAGAATTTTTCAGGTGAGGGACCGGCGACAGATCGCGCTTTTGGAGAAAGAGCAGGAATTCTCGGGGG
>NW_012147523.1:3984961-4008267 GCF_000956105.1 Propithecus coquereli | reverse complement strand
TGTCCATCCTTCGGGTGGTGCGCATTGCACTCTTTGTGTATGCAAATACCCGTCCCCTCCTCCCTCCTCCCCCCTTACTAAACTTTTTTTGAGTAGAGAACACTGGAGTCATATATTCATTTAGTTCAAAACCCAAAAGATATAAAAATGTATACAGGTGACGGTCTCATTCCCGTGCCATTCCCCACCCCAGGCCTATAGGTAAGCACTTGTTAGCTTCTTCTATACCCTTCCGCTTTTTAAAAAAAGTATTCTATTATAAATACAGATGAATATGTATGAGAATATGAAAGATTTGTCCTGGGTTTCCTTTCTGGAAAGTGTTGGGGACTCTGAAGAGGCCTGGAGGGAAGTTAGAGGTCTATTTTATCAGCCTAGTACCAGCTCTGGGAGTCTCCCACTGACCCTAGGTCTTGTGTGGGGGCCCGGGTCCTCCAGAGTCCTCAGCCCCCTGATTTATTTCCCTGGGCCTGGGAGTAAGTACTCTATTTCAATGGAGTACTCCAGCTTATTGGACTAGGGCATCTACAAGTTCAGCTTAATTTAAGTTTTCAGATTCCTTCCAGTCCTCTAGGGCAGAGGTCCACAAACGAAAGCCAGAGGGCTTAATCCTGTTCACCATTTGTTTTTTTAAATAAAGTTTTATTGGAATACAGCTGCAACTATTTGTTTACATATGGTTGCTTTTGTTATACAGCAGCAGAGTTGAGTAACTGAGACAGAGATGGCCTGGTTTCAAAACCTAAAATATTTTTAATCTTGCTCTTTTATAGAGGTTTGCCAGCCGCTGCTCTAGGAGCTGAAAAGGAAATGAGGACCTTGCCCTAGAAGTGCTTCCCGGTGGTTAGAGAAATCCTTAGTGGCCAAAAAATGAGGAGGTCATCACTGCCGAGAAGGAGTAGCTCAGTCAAGAAGTCTGAGACTCATCCCTGTCACCTCCTTTCCCTCGTCCTATCTCCGCCCCTCATTCAATTCTGCACCAATGCCTGTTGATTTTTCCTCCAAAATATCCCTTGATTCTGTCCCTTCTCTCTATCTCCAGCAGGATCATTGCTTCATCTCTTGCCTGGACCACTGCAGTCACCTCCTCGGCCTCCTTCCTGCGTTCACGGCGAAGCTGTTGCCATTCATTCTTTACCAAGCAGCCAAGGTGATGCTTGCAAAGTGCAGATCTGAAAATCCTGTGGTGGCTTCCTAGCACCCTTTGAATAGTGATCCGAAGCCACAGCCTGGCCTCTGTCCGCTTTTCTGGAGCCTTCTCGTGCCATGCTTGCCAACCCCCTTCTCTGCCCTCCCACCACACTGGTGGTGCCAGGCGCCTTCCAGAACAGAGCTTTGCACATACTATTTCCTCTGCCCCAATGCTCCCCATGCTCCCTGCTTTTCCAATGAGCTCCTTCTCATCTTCCAGGTGCTACCTTGGCCATCACTTCCTCAGTGACATCTCTCTTGACCTCTCTCACAAGGTAAATGCCCTCATTCCAGGTTGCTGCAGCCCTGTGTCACCCTGTCCCTCCGCCCCCCAGCATCTTGTCTTGTTGCAGTTGCAATTCCACATATGTTGGTGGGGTTCGTTTTTGTTTTCACTTGCTTTCTCCATGAGAGCAGGAACCCACATCTGGCTTTGCTGACCATGGTGTCCCCAAGGCCTAGTATAGTGCTTGGCACATAGTAGACCCTCCATAAATATTTATCAAGTAGATAAAGAACCTTATTCCATTCCAGCCATCTCTAGATTATGGGAGAGATTCTGTTCTGCAGCTTGCTGAGGCTTTAGGTGCCAGAGTCTGAACTTCCTCCCTTGGGAACGGTGTGTAACAGGCGAGTTGGCAGAGCCAGCCTAGGCTGGTGTTGATTGAATGCCACTTTGAACCGGCAGCTGCTGAATTCCTTCCAGTTGGTGTCTCCAGCCCCAGACAGGGTGTACACGACGTGCTTCTCTCCAGACTGTGTCCCAGAGATCAGTCATGCCAAGAGGGACAGTTCCTTGTTATATTTGTTTTTCCAGCTTCTCTGCGTCTGGTCTCCCTACAACCCAACCAGGGACGATGCTAATGAGGAAAGGCAGACAGGTGTCTTCGTGCTCATCCCTGCCCCTCCCCCACTGGCTGTTAAGTATTCCATGGGATCCACACACAGAATTTTATTTGTTTTTCTGGACCGGAGCTGCCCCCTGACATAACCGGTGATTGCTTTTTTAAAACCATGAAGGAAAACTAGGTTTTTTCATACACTGATAAGGTGTCAGGTGACAGAGAGATCAGCATCCCAACACATAAATCTGCAACTAATCCTTGGGAATCAATATTTTTCATTAAGAACCTGTGAGAGTTGAGCCATTATGGGGAAAATCTGTTTAGGTTGACACCTTGATGAAGTTATTCAGTTCAGGGGCTTAAGTCATTGAAAGGTAATAAAGAGCACAGAGCAATCTCGGGGCTGGTTAGGGGAGAAAACTATGGGAGTATTGAGCTTCAGTTCAGTGAAAAATGACCTCCTGATTTATTGGGGAATGATGGGGTGCTGGCCTCTTGGGCACCCTGGGCCGGACAACATCAACATGGCAGTCTACCATTCTCATGGCCTCTCACCGCTCTGCAGTCACAGCTGTTTATAAGCTGTCTGGCAACGAAAAAGGAGTGGGGAAACATTTTGAGAGTCTTGGGATATTTCCAACATTCTCTAGGTCCCCACCGTCATGACATTCGTTCATGTTTTGGACTTCCTCCTGTAAGTCATGGGGCATGAGGGCATTGAAGTATTCTAAACAGGTAAACAATGAGATTGAATTGACTTTTGTAAAACTGCCTTTGTGACGCATTAGATCTGGAAGGACCTAATCCATTATTTAGAAAAAACAGGCTTATGTGGAACCAATAAAGCCAAGAATTTGGGTACAGTCAGAATCCAGAGGACGGCATCAACTATTTCTGATGGGTCCCATTTGTCTGTAGAGAATTGCATTGGATGGGCTTTCAGAAGTGCATTTTCCTGGTCTCTTGCCCTCTTTCTTAAAAAAATCCCTGTCCAGGATCCTGGATTCATCTTTTTGCGGTCCCCTGTCATCAAGCCTGATGAGAATCATTTCTGGTTTTGTCTTGGGAACCCCACAAAGGAGTCTCACATTCTCTGAGGGGACCATTTTACAGGACAAACATGCCTCTGCCTTATGACTGTTGATCTCCTCTCATAGCATAACTTCTATGCATTTATAAGTGCTGTCAGCCACGTTGCATGAAAATTTCTCTTTGGCACCTTCTCGTAAAGGCAACAAAGTGCCAGCATCAGAGTTTTAAATGGAATGAAATATGATATTATTTCTGACTTAATGCAGCAGAAAGATGTCCTCTCTGGATGTGAGGCTGAGGCAGTATGAAAGAGAGGAAGGGTACAGTGAACCCCCTTCTACTGGAAAGTCATGTTGGCAGCTGGCTGGGACGTGTCTGAGGAGGGGAGAATGGTGGCGAGGAGTCCAAGCGAGGGCGTGAACTAAGGCAGTTGCGATAGGGCTGGTGAAAAGAGGGTAGACTGAGGAAATAGTTAAGAAGTCAAGTGCATAGGAGCTGCTGACAATTTGGATTTGGAATCCATTTGTATGTTAGACTTTTGCTGCCTCCTCTTCGCCTGGGAAGAGTGGGAGAAGGGAGAAGATACGAAGAACTGAGAAGGGAATTCAGGTGAACATCAAGAACTCAGGCGCCAGTAGAGCATCCTGAAGCACAGCCAGAGAGAGAGGGAGAGAGAGAGAAGGAGAACCCAGAAGGGAGGGGAGTCAACAGCAGCCAAGTGTGGAGGAGGAAGGAAGGGTCAACTGTGCTGCTGTCCTCAGAGGTGGTGTAAGATCACCTCTCAAAAGGCCCATTTGGTTGGGCAAATGTCTTGTCATTCACGATCACACTGAGAATCATCTCAGTGTGATGTTGGGAGCCAGAGAGCAGTGGATGGAGGAGCAGGTGGAACTCAACTCCCCCAGCTTCTGTCACACCGTGGTCCCTAGAGCTGAGTTCCAACACCTGTCACCCTCACGAGAACATGTGAATGGCGCCCCCTGGAGGTCCTGGGCAGATGTGCAGCTTAAGATGTCGCCTGCTTAAGGTGCTCGGCTCTGGAGAGGAGGGCGAAGGCCACCACTAGTGGCAGAGTGTCATTTGTGTTATTTTAAATACGGGGAGAATTGCGCTGTTGTTTTGGCACTGAAGGGAAGGTGGCGGTGAAGAGGCATCTGTTAATATTGAAACAGGGCAGAAAGCAAATGAAGGGGTGGGATCTACAGAAGAAAGGCAGAATCCAGCCTCGTGTAAGAAGAGAAAAGAGAAGTGTGTGCCCAGCCCTAGCTCTTGAATGGGGTGGGTCCCTGACACAACATACATGGGATTCCGTGAGAGCCCGCCTGGGCCAACAGTTGGGCTCAATATTTTTTTTTAATTGTTTTGTTTTTACAGTCTGGCTTGCCAACATGGGCTGTCAGTGTAGCTCTCATTTCCTGGCCTTATATTCTAACACCTCATTCATTTGTCTATTCATTCATTTAACCATTCAACAAACATTCATTGAACACCTGCTGTGTTCCAGATACTGTACTAGGTACAGGTGGCTACAAAGCTGAATACCACCCAATTCCTGTCCCCATGGCACATAGAGTTTTGTGGGAGAGGCAGACAAGAAAACAGGACATTGTGGCGCCACGTGATGGGGGCTTTTGTACGGATAAGTGCTGAGCCCCTGGCTCAGTCTTGGGGCAAGAGGCTTCCTGGAAAAAGGGACATCTGAGATTAAAACGGCCCACGGAATCTAGCCAAGCCAAGGGGTGGAAGGAAAAGTATTCTGGGAGGAGGATGCTCCGGTGAAAATGCTCAAAGGGTAGCGAAAGCACAGCACATGAGACGAATGGGATATGGCGTAGGAGGCTGGGGTGTAGAGTGAGCAGAAAGGAGTGGCAGGAGGTAAGACCAGGGCAGAGTTTCTCAGCCCTGGGACTGTTGACATTTGGCTCTGGATAACTGTTGTGGGGGCTGTCCTGCGCCTTGTAGGATGTTTAGCAGCATCCCTGGCGTCTACCCACTAGAGGGTAGCAGTAGCACCCAGCCCCTGGCTGTGACAACCAAAAGTGTCCCCAGGCATTGCCAAAGGTCCCCTGGTCGGGGGGCAAAATTGCCCCTCATTGAGAACCACAGGGCTAGAAAAATCAAGCAGGGATCCTGTTGTAAAGGGTCCTATAAACCACGGTAAGGAGCTTGGGCTTTATCCTGGAGACAAGGTGGCCCTTGATGGGTTTTACTCATGGTGTGGGGCAGGGGTTTCACTATCAGATCTGTGACTCAGGAAGGTCACCTTGTCTGCAGTGGTCCAGAGGCAGGAGCGATACTGGAGGCAGGAAGAGTACTTGAGGCTGCAGCTGTGATCCTGGGGAGAGAGGACAGTGGCATTCACCTCAGGGCAGTGGGATGAGAGAGAAATGGGTGGAGTTGGACTCTCATTCTTGCTCTGGTGTCCTGACTAGACATTTTCCTTGGCTCACCAATCTCAGCCTCCTTCTCCCCCCAGCCTGCTTCTGGACGTTCCCTGAGTTTAAGAAAGTGGCTCTCAAACTTTGGTGTGGAATCATTGAGAGTGCTAATAACAAGTGCAACAGCCCAGGCTCATTGAATGGAAAAAGGGCTGGGGCCTTGGCATTCTCCCCAATTTCCCCAGGTGACCCTGATACCCACCGAAATTTGACAACCACTGACTTAGAGTATCCGTAGCTACAGGTAAGAGATATACCTGTCCCACCTGACCCACAGATTCTGGGATCAATGTCCTTCTCCCAGATCCAGTCATTTCCAGGGTGCTCAGGAACCGTACTGGAGATAGTTGGTTCCTGGGCCTCCCTCCTGTCCCACATCTGGGAGCAATGGGCGAGGTCCTGGTTGTGAAATCGCATCTCTGCCTCTTGCTGACAGCTGGTGCAACTCAGGAGACATCTTGAGGACAGAGATTGGCCATAGACACCTCTGTTGCTCCTGTATGAGATAAATTTGAGGGCGATTTCAAGTCCAGCTTCCTGCCACAGGTGTAGCTATAGATCTAAATACAGAGGGGCTGTTTTTCAGGGAGACTAAGCCGTAGTATAATAATAATAATAATAAACAGTAATCATAATAGCAGTAGTAATGACTACCATTTGTGGGGGGCGTACAATATACCTGGCATTGTGCTCAGAACATCATATGCATATGCCATTAAATCTTCACACTAAACTAGGGCATAATTCCTAACTTTATCCACTCATTAGTGATAAGAAAATGGAGGCTCACAGAGGTTAAGTAACTTGCCCAAGTTCATCCAGCTAGTAAAAGATTGGGTTAGGAACTCAGATCTGCCTGACTTGAGTACAAGCTCCTACTCATCCTGCAGCCACTACATCCTTCCCCACTTCAGCCCAACATCATCCCAATGACCTGAGATAGAGAGTTTGAGGATCCTTATCTAGTTCCTGGGTGTATCAGTTAGGGTCATGTTTGTGAGTGACAGAAACCCCAAATAAAAGTACAAGATAGAATTTTGTCTACTCTAAAAAAGAAATCCAGAGATATATAGGTCAGAGCTGATGGTAGGCCCCTTCTACCTTGATGCTCTGCCATTCTCAGCAGATGACCATTACCTCATGATCCAAGATGGCAGCTCAAACTGAGTTATCACATCTGCATTCCAGCCAGTTGTAAAGGGTCCTATAAAGAAGAGAGGAAGGGTCAAAGATAGGCATACAACCCTTTGCTTACATCTTGTTAGCCAGAAAGTGGTCACATGATGGTACCCAGTAGCAAGAGAATCTGAGAAATGTACTCCCACCCCCATCCCTTGGTAGGAGGTCATGTGCCCTTGGTAGGAGGTCATGTGCCCAACTAAAAATCAGGGTTCTATTGCTAAGGTATATAGGGCAGAGGAGAGTGGAACAGCTAGTGGTCTCTGCCACTGGGATACTTGTAAGTGTCTAGGCTAGATACGTTTTTTTGGATGGTGGCCATATAATTTGTCATCCTAAGTGGGACATTTTCAGAGAGTAAAAGGAAGCACTAAAAATACTGAATAGGTATGCATCGATTTAGATCAGGCAGGGGACTGTCCCAGGAGAGCTGGAATGTAAAATCACCCTTCCTGGAGGAATCTGCCTCCTGCATTAGAAACAAGACTGGGTCAAGGTCTTTCTCATTATAAACTCACCAAAACCCAACTCCATTCCTGGGAATGTATATGTCCACCCTTTCGCTGGCTCTCAGCACACACATTTTGACTGGGGTTTTTCCCTAAATGCCAACTTCAGGTAATGTCTTGGCCATAGGTATCTGTCCTCAAAGGGCAGCAACCACCACTGATTGCTATTTTATGTGGCAGCTGTTTAACTCATTCTTCACTTAATGTCCTCGCAGGCCGATGAGTTAGGTGCTATTATCATCCCCACTTTGCAGTGTGTCCACTGAGGCTTGGAGAGATTAGGAGACAGTCACCAAACAAATGGCAGAACCTGGATTTGAACTGGTATCTGGTGAATACTGAGCACTGTCTGTGGGTTTTCCATCCCTGGTTCCATGTGCTGGGCTGCTTCATCATTTAGGAAACCCATTTGGACCTTCCAGTTGATGTTCCTTAGTTATTCAAAACTCCTGCTTGGCTCCACATCCTCTCTTTCCTGTTCCATGCTCAGCTGTGCACACCATCTTGGTTTCTATTCATTGGTAGCTCCATGGCCTTGGGCCCATTGGGGACCTCATGCCATCCGGACCATCTCTGTGGTTTTTGCTACAGTGGGGAGAGATGAAGATAAGACATAAAGGATGGAAGACACAGATGCAGAGACGTTTGCCGGTAGAGTGGTAGAAGCTTTAAGCTCTTTCTACTGTTGGCCACAATTTTCTAGGTGAAGGAGGATGTGAGGTCTTAGAAATTGGCATTGAAGATGTGGAAGGGGGAGCTGACCAGGGATACTTGAAAGGGTGGCCTGGCCGGGTGAGAGCTCTGCAGAGGTTGGAGAGTCGCACCAGTCCATAGCATGGTGTGATTTCCTCCACAGGGCTCAGCCTCCCCTGGGGTGGGGAAAGAGAAGGTGTACATGGGCAGAGCCTTGGTTTATATCCCATGTTATTCTGCCATATGTTATGGTTATTCACATGCGTCTTTCCCAGACTAGTCTTTTGGGAACATCAGAATCCACATCTTGTCGATTCTTATATCTCCAAGGCCAGATACAGAGCCTGGGCATCTGCAAAGGTATTTAACAGACGTGAGTGTTTGATGAATGTTCCCTTTCAACTGTCACCCCTGATGGTTTTACCTTTGTCCAGCACATCTTGGCCTTTTAAATGCAGAACACCCCTTTCGTGATCCATCCTCCATCCCCCTCTCCTGCAAATACTCACTTAAAAAAGATGTAGTCTTTGTAAACCAACTGTATTTATTAATAGCCATGAATTCATTTGGTCATTTAAAAATGAGTCAATAATTCAATAAAAAAGTAAATCACAAATGAAACAGCAATAAAATTTTTTCGAAAAGCAGCATTCACTGCTCACTAAACTAGTTGGTTGGGGTTTTTGTCAGCCCATTGGGTGTTTTTGTAGCTAACCGTCCACTTTGCATGAGGCATTTGTGATCCGCTGGATATAGCTTGTAGGTTCCCGTCCCTTCCTGCAGATGGCAGTATGGAGTAGTGGTTAAGCCCAGGGATTTTGGAATTAGATTTTCTGGGCTCCAATTGTGTCCCTGCCACAGACTGGCTGTGTGACCTTGGGCAAGTTATTTAACCTCAGTTTCCCCGTCTGTAAAATGGGGAGAAGAATAAATACTTAACTCACAGATTTGTAAGATATCTTTCAGAAAGCGCCTACAGTATAATTGATACTTTCTAATTCTCTCCATCCCCAGGTGGGGTGGGAAACCGCGGCCCTCTGCAGTGACTTAAATGCTATGCTCTGACCGTCCAGTGACTTCTCCGCAGACAGCAGGACACTGCGGGGAGGGAGGGGCATTGCTTTCTGGTCGTGATTTCTAAAGACAGCAACATTTCTGAGAGAAAACCAATGCTTGCCTGCTGCTCGCTGCTTCTGTAGCTATTGATTAGCGTCACAGGGGTGGGGCTGGGGGTACTGTTCTAGAAACGCTCACTTTGATCCCTCAAATAAATCCCCCCCGGCCCTGCTAGGAAACTAATTGGGAGTTGATTCTGATGAATAAATGTGCCGCGGCCGCCTGAGGAATTGACCACGCCGGCAGATGGCTGGAGCATGAGAAACGCTCCGTCGCGGCCTTCTGAGGGGCCCATCAATAATAGATCGCGCCAGCCCTGGGAGAGGGAAGCGTTTCTGCTGCAGGTATGAATTATGGATGCCGTTTAGGGTAATGCGGATCTATCTCAAAGGTTCCGCTCAGTTTATGTGCTAGTAAAAGCCGGCAATTTGCTTGTGTTCCAGCTATAATTTGCGCTACATTAAGGGACCCTCCTTTCCATAATGGATGTGCGGTTGGACGCAGGCGCAGTCGCGCCCCGAGGGCGAGGCCCGCGGCTCAGAGCGCAGCCAGGTGTGGTCCTCTGCAGCCAGTCCTACGGTCCTCTGCTGCGGATGAAGGTGGGTGCCTTAAACTCTCCCTCAAGGTCCTGGGAAGACACCACACTAAAACCCATCAAATGCAGTTGATGTATGTCCTGAGAAAAGCACAAAAAGAAAACCCATGGGCTGACAGGCAGGACAAAGACATTAGCAGTCTTGCAAGAGAAGCCATAGACTGGGTGGTTAAGAGCATAGATTCTGGAGCCAGACTGTCTAGGTCTGAATTCTGGCTTTGCCATTTCCCAATTGTGTGGGCTTCTGCAAATGATCCAGCCTCTCTGTGCCTCCGTTTCTTCCTCCATAAAATGGCAATGTTAGTACCAACCGGTTATATGCTGAAGTCAGAGCAAGCACACGAAAGCCAACTGTTTAATTATCAGCAATTTGGAGAGCTGGTTGTTAAATATGGCCTGTATTAAAAATTAAATTTCATAAGCTTGCAGTTAAAACCAAAGGTAATAAATACTCAAAACTCATCAATTCCGAATTATTTCACTCCATTTTATTATTATTTATGTTCTTGAGGCTATTTGTGTCTATTGTATCTGCATGGTAGCAATGGTACATGATGCGTCTTCCCAGTGATATACGATACACATCTCTTCCCAACTCTGAGGTTCATGACATCACATTGATAGCTTGCGACTTGCCATCGTGGGAGCATTCACACAAGGGACATTGGCAAATGCTGCAAATCAGGGCTTCTTTCCCGAGAACTGGTTGTTAAACTTTTAAGAGCACACACTGCTAGTCCTGACCTAATAATAAAGTTGTCTGGAGGATTGAATAGTCGATATGTTTATAAATTGCTTAGCACAGGGCCTTACACACAGTAAGCACCATATAAAAATTTGCTATTATTATTTTCATAGATTTTTACAAGTTTTTCTAGCACAGATCAAATGGTCACTGTGTTTGAACAAAGCCCTCTAAGGAACCATGACGTTTGTGTCCCTCCCAGCTCCTGTGATCCAACAGCCTAAAGAAAGACCTATTAACTCTCTCCTAGGGTGAGGACAAACTAAAATTTTGGGGGAAAATTAGGTTTAGGTTTGTGTGTTCTCCTTCACTTTTCAAAGTACTTTCCTAGTGTGGGCAAACAGAATAGTAGGCTGACTTTGGTTAGGAATGGGATTCTGGCTCTCTTACTAATTTGAGCAAATTATTTCATGTCTTCAAGCTTTTACTTCCTCAGCTGCTATTAATAAAAAATGGGTAATAACAGCTGCTTCATGGGTTTGGGTGGTAAAGATGATATTAGGGCCAGTATCATCTCTGGAATGTGATTGCCTGTGTTCAAATCCTACCTTTAGCATTTGCTGGCAACAAGACCTTGGGAAAGATCTTTACTTTCTAGTTAATCCTTATTATAGAAAGGATTTTCTATAATTCTTTCGATAAAATTGGGGTAATAACACTTCGGTTTTTTGGTTGTTGGGAGAAGAAATAGGGTAATGTACTTAAGGAGTTTAGCATTTTACCTGCATACAGTAGGTGTTTAATAAATTTTAACAGTGACCATAGCTACTACCTGGCAATGATGCCTCTCACCAGCCCTGACAACCTGGGTGGTTCAGGCTGATCTGGATGGCTGGCTGGGGGAGGCTCCCCTGTTTCTCTCTCTTGGATGTATCTTCCTCCTAAAACTATGCCTGGCCTTAGAGCCTGTGACCTTCCCACCCTGAGGATGAGTCCTCTTGGATAGAGTGTAATCAAGCAGTGCACCCCAGCTCAAACCTTGGGTAAATTCCTTAATCTCCATGAAACAAACTACCCAGAGCTGTTGTGAGGATTCAATGGCATAGCGCAGGTGCAGCGGGGCAATGCATTAGGAGTTTCACATGGCAGAATTGCCTGTTGAGGAATGAATTGTGTCTTACTTTCTCAGTTGGGTGTTCATCAGAAAAGGATGAGATGTTCTTTCTTTTCTCTTGCCCGGGAAGACAAATGGGTCTCTGTGTCTCTGAGGTTTGAGTTTGTACTCTCTACAAGTGAAGAGTTAACAGATTTTTTTCCTTAATCTTTTGGGCCTCAGGAGTCTAGAAAGAAAGAAAGAGTTGTGGCTCCCCAGAGAGCTTTGATCAAAAGCAGTGCCTGGGGGTTGTGTCTGAAGGGCCAGGCACTTTGGAAAGGGACCTGGGGAATCCTGGGAGGATATCCCCGAGGCCAGGCTCTGAGAGGCCGGTGGCCAGAGGGTTCCCTGGCCACTTCCTACCCCCTATCGGGAAGGAGAACTGGTGGCACCATTGGATGCTCAGTGGGAAGCTGGCCACTGAATGTGACTTGGGGCTTTCCAGGACCACAAAAAAGAGAAAGGGTGGCTTGGAGAGTGGAGAGGGAGAGTCTAAGAAATGACTGATAACTTCTTGATAACCCTGTTCTCTTGGGGAGTGGGGTGGGGTTTGAACTGGATTATGTTTGGCTTAGACAAAGAAACATAATATTACTTTCACTTTTCAATTTGAGAGCAATTCATGTTTGTGACTCATGTAATATGCTGTTCTCATAAGAAAGGCTCAATAAGTCGTTGTTCCCTCCACTCTTCTGTTTGTACTTTATTTACATTTAATCACAAATCTGAGCCCCATAGCAATTTAGAGGTTGAAACCTGGGGCTCTAGAGCCAAGTAGACCCAAGTTCCAATCCTCGATCCACCACTTACTTGGCTGTGTGAATTTTGGGTAAATTCCACAACCTCAGTTACAATTCCTATAGAATAGGGGTTAAAAAAATAGGTGCTGTTTGTGAAAATGACATCACTCTTCAACCATAGTAAGTTCTAAGTAAATAGTGGCCTTTATGGTTGTATGCTCTATGAGCCCAACTAGGGCAAAATAAATGCCATTAAACAAAGGAAGAAATGAAGCCACAGAGAGGCCAGATGTCCCTTCTGAGGTCAGGAAAAGACTCATAAACCCAACACTTGGCTCTCTTGCTATCTAAGCCAGGAGGGAATGCATTGTTCCTAGCACCTCTCAGAGCCAGGATTCTACCAACCTGGGTGTTCCATGTTCCCAAAAGCTTTTCAATGCTATAAATACAGAGGGAACTTTCTGAGAAATTTGCTGGGTCAGGGCTTTTGCCTAAGCAGACAACTTTGGTTGGCTTTGGCTCCGTTTTCTGATCGCCCTGTTCCATGAATCCATTGTTTCAGTTCACTCTGTGGTTTCTATTTGAATCTTCCAGAACCACTGTAAACTTAAAAGAGGAGAGGAGGGTAAGATGCCAACTTCTGGCGAAACACAGACAGTGAAAAGACCTGGTCTAATCTAGCCAGAGTTGCCGATGAATCTGTTGGGCTATTGTTGATAAAATTTAAGTGGTATATATTTATTTGGTTAGTTATTTTTAGAGCCAGTTTTCTGATCATAAAAGCATCATGTGGCAATTATGAAAAACGTGGAAGTCAAAGATCCCATACATTTTTTTTTTTTTTTGCGATGGCAAGCAGTTTCGTAAAAACCCAATTCTCTAAATCCCATAGGATTTTGAAAACAATTAACTCCTTATACATAGCTTTTCCAATTAATTAATCAGTAAATCAATTACCCAGAACATGTTTATTGAGTTCCTTTTGTGCAATAAGGTAGGTCCTGGGATTGGAGTGAGGTAAGAAATGAAAAGCTCTGAACTAATAAATGTCCTTTCCCTGAGGGGAGACCAATCTAATGGCAATGCAATTAGTGATCAAATGTTTGGTCCTCAGGGGTGGCGGGAGTTGGGACAGACAATAAATGTGGTATAAACAGGGAGACAAATGAGCCCCAAGGTGACAGGAAAGGCTTGTTGAAAAAATTCAGTGGGGAAACATCCTGCGTCTTAGGCCACAAGTAAAGGCAAGGTGACTGCATTCATCCAACCACCCATCCACCCACCCATCTATGCCTCCAGTTAAAATGTTTTTATTATACTTTTAAAAAACCAGCCTTTTGAGGTATAACTGACATATAATAAACTGCATATATTTAAAGTGTACAGTTTGATAAGTTTTGACATATGTCTGCACCAGTGAAACCATAGCCACAATCAAGACGATGGACTTATCCATCAGCCTCAAAAGTTTCCTTGCAGCCATTTGTAATTCTTCCCACTCACCTTCCCAGACAACCTCTGATCTGCCTTCTGTCAGTATATATTGGTTTGCATTTCCTACAATTTCATAAAAATGGAATAATACAGCCTGCACTGTTTTTTGTCTGGTTTCCTTCATTCAGCTTAATTATTTTGAGATTGATCCGTGTTGTAGCATGTATCAATATTTCATTCTTTCTTATGGCTGAGTAGTATTCCATTGTGTGGATACCTCACAATTAGTTTCATTCGCCTGTTGATGGACATTTGGGTTGTTTACAGTTTTTGGCTAGTAATATAAAAATAGAGTTGCTAAGAACACTCATGTACAAATTTTTGTATGGACATATGCTTTCATTCGTTCTTGGGTAAACACCTAGGAGTAGGAGTAGAATGGCTGGTTCATGTGGTAGGCACATGTTTAACTTTTTAAGAAACTGAGAAACCATTTTCCAAAGTGATTACACCATTTTACATTCCCACCAGCAGTATATGAGAGTCCTATTTTCTCCACATCCTTGTCAACGCTTTAAAATTTTAACCATTCTAATAGGTATAGTGGTGATATGTGATTTTAATTTACATTTCTCTAATGACCAATAATTGAGTCTTTTTTCATGTGCTTACTTCCCATCTGTATGTACTTCGGTGAAGTGTTTGTTCAAATATTTTGACCATTTTTTCAAAATTGGCTTGCTTGTTTTGTTATTAAGTTTTGGAAGTTCTTTATATATTTGGGATACAAGCCCTTTATTAGCTATATGATTTATAAGATACATGATTCTGTCATTCTATAGCTTGTCTTATAGTCTCTCAGCAGTGTCTTTTAAAGAGCAGAAGTTTTAAAATTTGGTGAAGTCTAATTTATCAGTTTGTTCATTTCTGGATCATGATTTTCATGATGAATCTAAAAAATCTTTGCCTAAGATCAAGGTTACAAAGACATTCTCCAATATCCTAAATATTTTATAACTTTAGGTTTTATATTTAGATCTATCATCCATTTTGAGTTAATTTTTGTATATGATGTGAGGTATGGCTAGAAGTTCATTTTTCTTTTTGCATATGGGTATCTAATTGTTCCAGTACCAGTTGTTGAAGGAACTATGATTTCTCCACTGAATTGCCTTTGCATCTTTGTTAAAAATCAGTTGTCCATATACATATGAGTCTATTTGTGGATTCTGTTCTGTTCTATTTATCTGATCTGTTTGTCTATCTTTATGCCAGTATTGCACTGTCTTGATTACTATATCTTTATTATAAATCTCGGGATCAGGTAGTGTTAGTATTACAATTTTGTTCTTTTTTTCCTCAAAGATATCTTGGCTATTCTACATCCCCTTTGTACTTCCATATATATATATTTTTTAGAATCAACTTATCAATTTCTATAAAAAAGCTTCCTAGAGATTTCTATTTGGATTGCATTGAATCTATAGATCAAGCTGGGAGAATTTACATCACCTTAACAATATTGGGTCTTCATGAACGCATGATCATAGTACTTATCTTTGTTTATTTTGGTCTTAACTTCTCTTGACAATATTTTGTAATTTTCATCGTATAAATTTTTCACACATTTTGTCAGATTTATGTCTAAGTATTTAAATATTTTTGATGTTATTGTGAACGGTATTATTTTATTAATGTCAACTTCTGATTGTTCATTGCTATTATATATACATCTAATTGATTTTTGGATATCGAGATTGTATCCTGCAACCATGCTAAACCCACTTATTGGTTCTAGTAGCTTTTTTGTTGATTCCATCAGATATTCTACATAGATGATCCTGTCATCTGTGAGTAAAGACAGTTTTACTCTTTTTCCTATCTGAATGCCTCTATTTTTTTCCCTTCCACTATTGCACTGGTTAGAACTTTTAGTACAACGTTGAATAGAAGCAATGAGAGTAGAAACCCTTGTCTTGTTCCTTATCCTCAGAGGAAAGTGTTTATTCTTTCATCATGATGTTTGCTGTAGGTTATTCGTAGATATCCTTTATTAGGTTGAAGATGATCTCTTCTGGTCCTACATTGCTGAGAGTTTTTATTATATTCACACCGAGGTGCACACGGTCTGGGGGATGGGCATGCTTGCAGCTCTGACTTGGGTGGGGCAAAGGCAATATATGTAACCTAAACATCTGTACCCCCGTAATATTCTGAAATTAAAATACATAATAAAAAATAACAACAAATGAATGTTGTTGAATTTTTACAAGTGAGTTTTTTTATCTATTGATCATATGATTTTTTCTTTTATAGTTTGTTAATATGATAAACTACTTTATTTGTTTATTTATTTATTTATTTTTGAGACAGAGTCTTGCTTTTGTTGCCCAGGCTAGAGTGAGTGCTGTGGCGTCAGCCTGGCTCACAGCAACCTCAAACTCCTGGGCTCAAGCGATCCTTCTGCCTCAGCCTCCTTAGTAGCTGGGACTACAGGCATGCGCCACCATGCCCGGCTAATTTTTTCTATATATTTTTTCGTTGTCCAATTAATTTCTTTCTATTTTTGGTAGAGACAGGGTCTCGCTCTTGCTCAGGCTGGTCTCGAACTCCTGAGCTCAAACAATCCGCCCGCCTCGGACTCCCAGAGTGCTAGGATTACAGGCGTGGGCCACCGCGCCCAGCCTTGATTTATTTTTGAATGTTAAAACTACCTTGCATTCCTGATAACCCTACCAGTCATAATGTATTATCCTTTTTTATATATTGTTGGATTTAATGTGCCAATATTTTGTTTAGCAATTTTGCATGCATAATAAAGATTATTGGTCTGCAGTTTTCTTATAACATCTCTGTCTGATTTTGGTGGTGGGATAATGTTGACCTTATAGAATCAGGTGGAAAGTATTCCTCCCTTTTCTATTTTCTGGAAGAGTCTATGTAGAATTGATATTATTTCTTCCTTAGATGTTTGGTAGATTTCATCAGTGAAGCCATCTCTACCTCCAGTTTTTCTCCAGAATGAATAGCTTTCTACATTCTGGAGTCAGTTGCCTTGGTTTGGATCCAAGTTCCAAACCTTACTAAGCATGTGAGCTTGGAGAAGTCTTCAAATATCCATCTGCAGAATTGAGGAATAAAAATGCAATGGTGCCTACATCATAAGGTTGTGAGGATTATAAATGAGATGATGTCCATATTTAGCAAATTTTACTTATTATTATTACCATGAGCCCCTGTCTCCCGGACAAGACTAAGTTGGAGAGTGGGATAGAAATCGATCCAGAGGAAAGGCATGGACTATTTTCTTTCCGGATGTGGTCTCACCCTAGCCTTCTTCTCCCTTACTCCTTAAAGTAATTGGAAAGAAAAAACTGATCCTACCACTTAATCTATGGCCAAATTAATCAACTTCTTCTAGCCTTGTTTTCCTCATCCATAAAGAAGGGATAATAATCATAGCAAATAATTGTTGCCACTTACCAGATGCTGGACACTGTCCTAAGTACTATCCATGTATTCACCCAATGAATCCTAACAACATCGAGTGAGATGGGTACTGTTTTCCCCAATTTTACTGATGTGAAACTGAAGCAGAGAGAGGTTAGTAATGTGCTCAAAGTAAGACTGATAAGTTGCAGAACTGGGATACGAACCCAGAAAGTCTGGCTCCAGAGCCCACTTCCTTACCCTACCCTTTTAATTTTTGGTTGTTGTAGGGTTTTTGTGTGTGTGTGTGTGAGAATTAAATTAGATAACCTGGGGGGCACAGGTTGATAGATGTGCAAGATGTTGCTAAGTGTTACTTTACTTCCCACAAGTTCTACAAAACTTTGGAAGGAATAACACACTGATTATTTTGTTTTATCTCAACTTCCATCCCCAGGCCACCTAAAATCCAGGGATGACTTTGATTAGCAGAGGCTCTGTTTCAGCAGAGAGGACAGGCTCTAATCCCAGCAGAACTCTGATGCTCAGAGGTAGATGGCAATGCCAAGGTCCCTAGTGCCTTGCTACTCAAAGTGTGGTCCTTGGGAAAGCAGCATCAGTATAATCCGGGAGCTTGTCTGAACTGCACAAACACAGGCTCCGCTACAAACTACTGAATAGAATTTGTATTTTAACAAGACCCCAGGTGATTTGTGTGCACGTTAAAGTATAAGAATCACTGCCCTAAATCAATATGTTTTTCTGCTTGATCCTTCCAAATGGTTGCTTATTCATTGAGGTGATGGGGGTTCACCAACACATCCCCTTACAGATGTGATGCTTATATCGAAGGCACATTTATCTTCCCTGTGCAGGAGATGCAAAGTCAAATGCCTTCAGTGGGCCAGATGGGGACTCTGGTAAACTGGAGTGTTCCAGGCTCTGTCTAAAAGGGACAACTGCCACCTCACCCCAGCCAATTACTGTTAAATGGGAAGGCAATTCCAGTGTTCAGATCTTCTGATATTTTGGTGAAAGTTGGAGATATAGGTCTTTATGTGAAATCTCTTATTTGTTAAATGTTAACAACTAATTCAAACTAGTAAAATAACTTTGAGGGCCAAATAGACATGTTTGCAGGCCATATTCCCCAGGGAATGCGAATGCATGACCTCTGACCTAAGAATGACTTCAAAAGAGTGCAGCTTTTCACATAAATCAAATATGTGTTGCACCTGACAGTCTTCTGAACATTTAGAGGTTTTTGCAAAGAACGCAGGACTTTCCATTATTTGGTTATCTTTAATGTCAGCCACACTTAACCACAAGTAAGTATTTAATTGCTGTTTCATCTTCCGTACTTTGGCACATTATTTGTTCTCTCTGCTTTGACTGTACATTCCCATCTCCTCCATTTAGCTAAATTTGATTCATCCTTCAAGATGCAAATCGAGTTTTACCTGCTCTGTGAACATTTTCTGGTTCCCCTCAGTTAGAGTTGACCACGAGTGCAATTGCTGCCCACCCCAGCCTGGACCATGTTCCGTTGGAATCATTTGTTTATATCCTTGTTTCCCCCATACATGCCCAGACATCGCAGACTGAGCCTTATTTAGTTCTGTATTCCCAACATCTAGGAAATGTCAAGCACAGAGTAGATTCTTACACTGGCAATACCTTACCTGGGTGTTGGGAGGATTAAGCAACGTTATGTATGTGCAGAGCCTAGCTTGGTACATGACAGTAGGTGGGCAGTAACGTGAGATCTCCTTTCCTGGGGAATCTTCTGGTCCAGTGTGACAAAGGGAATGTACAATCTAATCCTGGCCCCCTAGGGACTTTTGTCTTTTGTTGAGTCCTTTCCACTCTCAACCTTGGTTCCTCATCAAGGGAGTTGAAATAGATCTCCAAAGCTCCAGCTCTGAAATCCCAGTAGGTGGCCCATAATTTCACGTCCCCGACTTTCCACGCTGTCTAATGAATTTACAACATCAACCTCCAAAGTGAGCTGAGTACTGGAGGCTAGGCAGAGAACACATGGTCTTTAGGGACAGTGGTTTGTCCTCTGAGGGCATGGATTTGACATCATGAGAGCGTTCTGAGTCTACTCGAGGCAAAGGAAGAAGGCTTGGGGCAGGATTAGCACTGAGATAATGTCTATAAAGAGTTTTAAGCATCTTAGAGATGGGTTTTCTAGTCATGAAATGTCACTCTGTTAATTTGGGCATGGGTGAATAAATAAATTGATTTTAACTTCATTTATTTGCTTATTGAAAAATTACTGAATACCTATTATGTGCCATGCCTACCAAAAGATGCTGCAGATACAGCAGGAGTCCTCCTGGATCTCGTATTCTAGTTGGGGCAGCAATGAGCAAGTAAACAAACAAACACTTAAGACAATTTAGCTTGATGATAAATGTTATGCAAAAAAGAGAATAGACAGAGACAGGGAAAGTGTGCTCGAGAGAGTGATCAGAGAGGTCTTTCTGAGAAGGTAACATCTGAGCTAAGACCTGAAGAGAGAGGAGAGCTACTCATAAAGTTAGGAGAAGAGAATTCCAGGCAGCTGGAACAGCAAGTGCAAAAGCCTCAAGGCAAATTAAGCTGGGAGCCAGTGTGAGGACAGGGGAGTGAGCAGGAGCCAGATCCTTAAAGTCTTCTGAGTGTCCCTTTTATCCCAGGGGTACTGGTCGCCATTGGAATGCTTTATGCATGGGGGAAACAGTCTAGGTTGAGACTTCATTTACATTTTAAGAGTGCTCAGAAATCTTTGGAAGCAATTTCCTCTGCCGACTTGGAAGAATTAATTAGTTAATATCTGCATGACACTTGAAAATCTTGGAGGAACAGAAACATATTATTATTTCCCCATCGAGGCTTTCTAAATGGCCGTCTGAGTACCTGCGATTCTCACCTAAAGGCGGCTGAATGAGAAATGGCGCGCAGTCCCCTGCTAAAGAAAACATTTCTTTCTCCTGCCCTGCAGGGAAATCTCACTTCCATTTTTATAAGGCCAAAGAGGGACTTGGAAACAGGGCCAGTTCTGACTCTGTAATTAATTTCGAAGAAAGCCTTTTACTTTCACTGCCTATAAAGAGATTAAAAAATAACTTTTGTTTAGGTAATATCTTTCTCTAGAGAGCTCAACAGCAAGGAGTTTGATCTTGTATTGCTGTAAAGTAGGCAGGAAACCCACTACCTTTTAATTTTTACTTTAAAACATGCCTGAAATTATACCAAAGTTTCCCCGGCAACCTAGTGGAATCCGGCTGTCAGAAGCTGCACCTATCACCGTATCCCAGACCCTTACTCTTGGCTCCATTTCTTTCCTTTGGAGAATTTGGATTTTTGCTGAGTGCTTTCATCCAATTAATCTCTGTCCCTGCTTTTTCCTAATAACAGCTAATGTCAGTTATGCCCCTGCCCGAAGCCATGCACTCTACATGCATCATCTCATTTAATTGAAAATTTAAGGAGGTAGGTCCCGTTGATACCACCAATGTCACAGATGAGGAAACTGAGGCTCACAGGAGCCACGCAATGGCCTGAAATCACATCGTTTGAAAGAAGCAGGGTCGGGGCTCAGACCCAGGCAATTTGATGCCAGAGTGTGCACACGGAAACATGACCACCTCCCGCCTCCTTTGCATTAAAACTCTAAGAATAACTTGGATGTCTTTGCAGATTCTTTGTGCAGGGCCACGTTCAGGGCACCGAAGGCATACTCTTCCTTATTTATTTATTTATGTCTGGGCAGCAGCAATACCTTTTCTTCTTTTTCTTTCTTTTCTTTTTTTTTAATGTGGTGGGGGTGGGAGGTGGGTGGGTACCAAGTGAAGAGAAATGCCTTTTACGGGTCGTCTGCTAAACCTTGTGAAGCCGGAGCTGTGTCTCCGTGCCAGACAACTGTGCCTGCTGACTTAATGGCTCCAAAAGATGACAAGGCTTAAAAAATCGACTGTCACTGCAGAACTCGGAACAGATTGAAATAGAGCGCTTGAGTCATCTGTTAAAGATGCCACTCTGGGCCCCTGTCATGCAATGCCCAGTTAGAGCCAGGAACGCATTAAAAAAATAACTTTGATTCAATTCTGACACCTAAGGTCCCTGTCCCATGTGAGGGGCCTGTGGGGACAGATGCTGCTGCTTGGCAAATACCCCACTTCTGGTGGCTACTTGTCAGCTGAAGGGTGCAGCTAACTCACAGCAATTAGTACATAGTGAAGTTCCCAGCAGAGCTCGTGGCAAGGGCTGGGAGGTGCATACTGCACGGTCTGTAATGCTCCGTGTCTCCTCTGTTTCAAATAGCCTGTCAGCCTTGCCATGCCACATAGCCAAGTGCCCACGCATGCGTTCCCAGCGCGTGTAAATCTGTACCCGCGCCTCCACCCACACGCAGCCTCCTGCCAGACTATCTCTAACCCAAACTTCACACCATGCTTTGTTTGGAACTCACCTCCAATATTATGGAAATTATTAAGATCACGGGGTTTAGAATCAGGGGATCCCTAAATAGAAAGTCCCCACCATTCCAAATGTGCATAACACAAATCCACATAAACTGAAGAATGCCTGACTGCAACCAATCAGGATGTTAGTGGAAGCCAGTATAGCTCAGAGAGTACATTTGGGTTCCTCACGAATTATTGTGTAAGGGGTGCAATGTGCATTTTGTTTAGCAAGGTGGAGGAGGGCCTTTTGGAAGGTAGAGATGGATTTACAGATGTGACGGCAGGCTGGGCTGGAGGGCAAGTGTATTGATATTGATGATGGAGAAGACCAACTGGCTTTGAATCCAGCTGTGTTAATTACCAGCTGTGTGACCTCGGACAAGTTGCTTCAACTCTCTGTGCCTCAGTTTCACCAGCTTTAAAATGCCAAGATTAATAACAGTATGTACCTTTTGGATTGTCATGAATATTAGATCAGTCAGAAGTGCAAGTGTCTGGCACTGTGTTAGTGCTCAACAAATTTTAGCTAAAAAAGAAAACCAAAAAAAAAAGGATCCAGGATCTTACTTTCAAGATGGAGAGAATTGGCACAAGCAGAGGCTGCTAGATGATTTGGAATAGGAAATCCCATGAGCTCCTGTAGCCTGGAGGAATTATTAACCATGCCTTACTCAGAGTATTATGACAGCTCCAATGGGTAGCATCGATCAGAAGGAAAATCTATAATATTGGAAGAGGGAAACGTCTTAGGGGAAGTGATATGTATGCAAAAAGTAATTTATATGGGGTTTAGTGATTTGGCTATGCCAGTGGAGGAATGCTCTGCGTGTTGTATGGCTAGAAATGGAAATATACCAGGTTGGGTTGGAGAGGACAAGTCTCACTTAGAAAGGGAGTCGAAGACTCACATAAGATGAGGTGGAAGCTCTGGAAAGTGTGTTTCTATAAACAGAGGAGTGAGGTGAACCAAGAACACAGCTGAAGTTCATGCCTATGGAACAGAAGGCCCAGATCTTATTAAACTGTGAGGGCACCACTCCTGGGTGCCTGGATTACAAGGCCCCTGCTTCCCCTTGATGACAGACTGAGACATGACACAAGGCAGTAAAAGAAATGTTAGCTATGGGTGGGACAAAAGGTGGACTTGCCTGCTTTACCTTGCGAGAGGGTCTGGAGTGACATCAGGGAGGGGTTTACATAGAGAGCGAAGAGCGAGATCATACACAGAAGGCTAGCGCCATGCATGACGGATATTCTGAGTGTGTGTTTGGGAGACTGCCTTGGGCACAGCACAGCACAGGACTATTCTCTCTCTGGCTGTTGTGATTGAAACTGGTGTATGGAGACCAAGGGGTAGTGAAACCACATCTCTACTTCTGTCTTGCTGGTTGTCATCATTGCATGTTTGGAAAACTCTCAAGGAAGCCCGATGGATGTCAGACAGTGGTCATGTTCCATGGGGGAAGTTCATTTTTGGCCCAGATCACAACTGGGAGATGTCATATCCCACCCAAATCTATGAATATTGCTTCTGTGTGACAAAACAGGAGTCAACTGAAGCCCTTAACCTACTGACTAGGAAGTGATGTCTTGCAGCCATAACCTCGTAGGGCTGTTTGCAGACTAAATAGCATTCTGTAGAACATCTGGGAGGGCAGGTTAACTGGTGTCAGGTTTGGAACCCAACAGTATAGTAATTCAGGGGAAATAAATAGAAAAAAAACACACATATACACACAGACACACACATACATGAAAGTATATAATTAGATATTTTGATCAACATATTTTTTCATCAAGTCTATTTAATATT
>NW_012147523.1:3927399-3984911 GCF_000956105.1 Propithecus coquereli | reverse complement strand
GGGTAGTGAAACCACATCTCTACTTCTGTCTTGCTGGTTGTCATCATTGCATGTTTGGAAAACTCTCAAGGAAGCCCGATGGATGTCAGTCAGTGGTCATGTTCCATGGGGGAAGTTCGTTTTTGGCCCAGATCACAACTAGGAGATGTCATATCCCACCCAAATCTATGAATATTGCTTCTGTGTGACAAAATAGGAGTCAACTGGAGCCCTTAACCTACTGACTAGGAAGTGATGTCTTGCAGCCGTAACCTTGTAGGGCCGTTTGCAGACTAAGTAGCATTCTGTAGAACATCTGGGAGGGCAGGTTAACTGGTGTCAGGTTTGGAACCCAATAGTATAGTAATTCAGGGGAAATAAATAGAAAAAACCCACACATATACACACAGACACACACATACATGAAAGTATATAATTAGATATTTTGATCAACATATTTTTTCATCAAGTCTATTTAATATTTTGGTGAAGCTTCTGGAATCCCGTTGGAGAGAGATAAAGCCTCTTACAGTATCATCATTAAACTCTTGGTACTTAATCAGACCTTTAAGCAAGGGCAATAAACAATAATTTGTTGCAAATAGAAATAAAGGGTAAATTTAAAACAGTGAAGTTGAGGATGAAGAAAACTTGCCTGGTACAGCAAACAGAATCTAGATCGGGCCTCAGTAAGAGCAATAGGTAATATTTGTTGCGTGCCGTGCACTGAATGAGCCTTTTATATGTATTAATCCTCATAACAGCCCAATGACATGGTGTCGTTCTCAGCGTATCAATGAGGGAACAGAGGCACAATAGCTGATAAGTGGCAGAGCCAGAGCCGGATATAAGCCTGGGGGCTGAGTGCGCCGCCTCAGCCTTTACTATTTCTTTTATAGAAACTAAAATCAGAACTGCAGGTGTAAATCATTCATACTTTGTTGTTTTTAGTTATTCCTCCATTTGGAGTGCAATGTCTATAGATCTCATTCCTTGGTGGGAACCATATAATTCTAAATAAATCTTTTTGTGGTCTTCATAAAGTCTTGAGCTGAAAAATCCCTCCAGGTAACAGTAATTGGTGGAAATCTTGGCAGGGTGGACTCTATCTATTCTCCTACTGCGGGGGCAGTTCTGCTTCCTGGGCCGTATATCTAAACAGCCTATCGCACAGATCCATTGAGCTGTCTCAGGCGCGTTAGATGAATATGTCCAAAGCTGGACTGATATGTGTTCTGTGTCTTCGTTTTCAATTGGTGGCACCACCGTCCTTCTGGTCACCCAGGTTATGAGCCTGGGATCCTCGATGTCGTCCCTGTCAATCTCCACACCTGTGTCCACCTGGCCATGAAGTCACCAGGAGCTATTTAATAAATAGTCCACAGATATGGCATTGGTTCCATCCCTACTGCCACTGCCCTAGTCCAGGCCCTCTCAGACTCTCAACAGCCGTTTTCTGATTGGTGATCCTGCTTGTGTTTTGCTATCTTGTTTTCCCAATGTTTCCTTTCTTTTTCTTTTTTATCATTTTCCTCCATAAACTGTTCTGATTTCTGTTATCTTTTGTAAAAACTCAGGAGGGATGCATCTTTATTTTAATTCTATTAGTAGCTACCTTTAAGATCTTTAAAGAAAAATTTAAACCTCTATTATGCTGTCACAATTAATTTCAAAACCACAGTTTTGGGGTTCTCCTTTCTGTGGAAGATGAGAAATTTGCTTTGGAACTTCTCCCTTCCCCAGTCTTTGTAAATTTAACTCCATCGCTTTTTTTTCCCCATTTTAGCCATGATTTTAATTTTTTTAATTTCAAAATGTTATGCGGGTACAAATGTTTTTGGTTACGTAGATTGCTTTTGGGATGCTCGAGGCAGGATTCAAAGTGTGCCTGTCACCCAGATAGTGTTCATTGTACCCGTTAGGTAGGTTTTCACCCAGGTCCCCTCCTCTCCACCAGCCCGCACTTGATTTCCTTTGTCATTTCCTTCCCTCTATGCACATGCATGCTCATCTGTCGGTTCCAATTTAATAGTGAGTCCATGGGGTGTTGGTTTTTCCATTCTTTAGATACTTCACTTAGGATAGTGCTCTCCAGCTCCAACCAAACTTTTGCAAAAGACAGTAAGTCATCCTTCTTCATGGCTGAGTAGTACTGAGTGATATATATATACATGTATGTATATACACACACACACACACACACACACACACACACACACACCACATTTTGCTAATTCACTCATGATTTTTTAAAATTATATAAAAACAACTTTGGGGAGGATAATCAACCTTGCATCCAACCCTACTTCTGCTGGCTAAATATTTTACAGTTATTGTCTCTATTTAACTGGCTTTGGTACTCACTGATGTGTTCTTGTTGGCCACGCGGTCTTGAATTTCTACCTTTGATTGCGTCTCATTTTTCTGGCTTAGGTGTTCAAGTACTTTGTTCAGGATGGATCTTTTCATGTTGAGGAAATCTTTTTGGTGACTTCTTCCCAAATAACAACTTGGCTGGATATAGAAATCTTTGGTCATGACTCCTTGGTGCTTTGTAAATGATGTTGCATTATTATTATTATTATTTTTACCATTTGTTATAGAATGGTAGAGTGCAGGTCTCAAGCCAGCATGATATTTCCCCCGAATACTTGTAAGAATTAATCCCCCCCAATATTTGTTTGTGTGGATCTTATTTGCTTAAGCAAAAGTCCGGTCTGCATTTTCAAACTATTATCTTTGTGTAGATCCGAAATTTTTCTTCTCTTATTCGACAGTGTGTTTGCTCCTTTTGAGATTTCTATTTGTTTTTGGTTTTGCTCATGACTTTTATCATTTATTTCACTATTTTTCTCTGAGTTTAGTGGAGGAGGGGAGTGAGGCTCCTCAAGTGTGTCCTCCCCTTCACTGAGGCTATATTTCCTGTGCCTGATCTCCTATGTGCGACCTCCAAAGCAGCTTCTAATTATTGTTTTTCATCTTTAGAGAATCCTTCCTAACCTACGATTAATTTCTCATTATGACTACTTGTTCCAGTTTCATAGATTAAGAAGACTTGTTGGATCTTGTTGAGATCACAGATCAGATGTTTTAAAGATGCTTTTCTCCCGCCCTTGTACCCTCTTGCCTTCATTCTCCTCTTCTTCCTCTTCTTTTTTTGTTTGGCAGTGTATTAATTTCCCTTGATTCTACAGAGAGGTTCCCCTC
Organism: Propithecus coquereli; assembly: GCF_000956105.1. Taxonomy (NCBI): domain Eukaryota; kingdom Metazoa; phylum Chordata; class Mammalia; order Primates; family Indriidae; genus Propithecus; species Propithecus coquereli. The sequence continues at coordinate 3,981,725 of NW_012147523.1, read as the reverse complement.
CTTTGAACTTGAGAATATTTTGTCTGCTTCACCTATGTGCCCAGATCTTTATAAGAGGGACCTTTAGGTCCACACTTAAGGAGAAAGGGAAAAAAAAACCCAAAAGGCCAATTTTAGGGATCCAGGAGCTTGTGGGGTGGGGAGGAGGGGTCAGAAGCCTTAAGGATAAAGGAAGGAACAGAGTTTTCAGGAGGCTCCTGGAGGAGGTTTTGTCACATGCACTAGAAACAAAACTCAGGGTCTCTCTATGACACACCCAGGACCCAGAGGTGCCATGTGTATAACACAGGGTGTAAAGGACGGCAGAGTTTTTGTTCCCAACAATATATAATAAAAAGATCTCACTAAACATGGATCTGCAAAGGAAAGATCTTACTGCATCAATCACCAGTCGAGAGTGGGTTTGGCTGAGAAGTCCTAAGTATGGGTTTTGGAATCCACTCTCCCATCCCTGCCTCAACTAGGGAAGCTGCATTCTACGCTTAGTCTTCAGCCTTTTAGTTATACTCCCTCCCCCGCCAAAAAAGTTCAAGTACGCTGTTCTACGTGCTGGGGCTACAGTGAGAGTCTTTGCTCTCATGGGATTACAATTTATAGGGTAGTAGTCAGAAGTTAATACAATAATCATACAAATAAATGCAAATAAAGGCTTATTACAAATTTGAGAGCGTGTAACCAGGAGTGGGAAGGGTGGTCCAGGGTGCTTCCTGGAGGAAGCGGTGTTTGAGCCGCTATCTGCAGGGTGAGTGGGCGCAGAAGGGCATGGCAGGCAGAGGGAGCTTGCGTGCCAATGCTTCTCGGTGGGAGGAAGTTGGAACTATTTGAGGAATCTGAATAAATCCGGCCTGTGATTGGGGCGCAGGTGGCAGCGGTACCAGCTGCTGTGTCATTGTTAAGGGCCCGGGCTTCCTCCTGAGAGCAAGGGAGGCTCTGGAAAGGCTGCTTTGAAGGGTGGAGCTGGAAGGGAGTGATGACTCATTCAGATTCTGCCTTCTGGAAAAAAGTTAACTCTAGAGGAAGAGACTCTCCTGGCTGGGGGAGCAGGTGATGGGCCCGCTGGAAGGAAAAGTAGATTAAGGAAGATCCACCAGGAAGCAAGAGTGAGCTGTGCCCTCTGGTCAGCGGTGGTATTTTTTTTTCCATTGTGACAATCAGCTACTTATATAGTGTGGTTTGTCCAAGTGTGTTTGGGGATGGGTTGGGGGAAATTGGTTACTTCTGTGGGTTTATTGAGCTGCCCTTTCTTTATAGGGTGTGGGAGAATGACGTCTTCTGGCTGAATCCATGGAGTCCAGTCCATGGGGCGGTCACAGCCCAAGGAAGCCTGTCCTGCAGGAGCCCAACCTCTCATCCTGCTCTTGCCTGAAGCCCAAACTCCTCCAACTTAGGGGACACTTGAGGGGTTGGAGTGGGCGGATGTTTTTAGCAGGTTCTCCCCAGCGCACTGCCTCTCCCAAAAGGGTCATATGTATCAGACTTCAAAGAACTCTTTTGATCTGGTTTTGTCCACACTGCACTGGGCAGAAATTTCTTGAAGCTCCTGAGGTGTCACTCATGCCCATCAATACTACTGGGGAGTAGAAGAGGTAGAAAGCTGTGCTCACACATCAAGAATTATGAACACAAAAAACAGATCTCTTGAAACATACCTCTAAATAGCCTTTCCTGAAAAATGCCAGTTTATGCTGCTTAAAACAATAAATGAGAAAGCCTGCCCTGTTCCTTTGCTGGGTAATTTTTGAATGCCTACTCCTTTCTTGGATGGAAATGCTGTATGTGGTTTCTTGGATTTGCACGTCCTTCTTTGAGCTTGCTGCTGAATCTTATTTTCTCTTTCATCAATGTCTGCTCAGGTCACAAAGGGTTAATTTAAAACGACCCGGTCCCCCTGCAGGGGGAGTGCCCTGACTGTGAGATACAACTAATTACACTGGCTATGGGAGATCTCAGAGCTCATTTCAAGGTAGATCAGAGATGACTTTTGAAAATACATTCATCGCTGGCTTTTGCGGAAGTGAGGGAGGGGCCCGCGCTTCCTCAGGACTAATTGGTTGTTTGTGTGCGATGAGAAAAATAGCTCTTGGAATCTGTTCTGTTGCAGGTTTTTATTTTCTATTCTATAGCCAAGACTTGTTATCACCAGAAAATTCAATAAATTAATAGACTCTGAAAATGAATGAAATAATTAGGAGGTCATTTCTGGGTGAAAAGAATTTTAAAAAATTGAAGTTAATGTGACTGACTGCAGGGGTCACTGTCAGGGTGACAGTGAGACCGGCCAGGTTAGGGAGGCAGTGGATGCGCCACCAAGAAGAATCAGAAAGTGTATTTCCATCAGCTGCGCCGACTGTTGTTGCCACGTGGGAATGCGGGCCCAGGGTTGTCTCATCTTCCAGTTTTTCCAAAAGAAGCTGAAAATCTGGATATTTATGTGAAATTAGTTGGCAGCTAAATTCAAAATACCTATGCAGGTCAAACAAGACACGTGTGACAGCCCACCAGTTTGCAGCATTGAGTCTAGATTGTGAAGTGAAGGAATTATTTTATCTCAGTGATTTAATATCTACTTGGGACCCTCATGAAAAGAGGGAAGATTTAAATACTGGGCTGTGCAACCTCGGGGCTCTAAAAATATCAGTCTCCTGCAGGAGTAGACTCCTAGAGGACTCTGTGAGCAAAGAGTGGAAACATAATCCATGTCCAACCCATCAACCCAGCAGAGAGTGACCACCAGGGAAACCACCACTGTCACTTCTGTCTGTCACCTTCTCTGGACATAGCATTAGGTGGAAGTTGCCGGGTATGGTTGCGGAGGGTTGTGTACTGTTCAGCCATAGAGGGTCTAATTTTCACTGTGTAAATGGCAACTCATGGGGTTGTGCAGTGAAATCGCACAAGCCCTTTCAGAGACCAGATGTCCCATATTCAAAAATGGACAGTGATATACATGTTTGGATATGTGTTTAGTATATTTGAAGATATTCGGATTTAACTTTTCCACTTCGCTGTGAGCATCTTGAGAGGAGGGAATTTGCCTTGGTCATCCTTCTACGTCCAGCAATTTATACAGTGGTTGGCACACAGTAGGCACAAAATAATTTTTTTCTGCATGAAATGTCCAGGAGGCAACTGAAAGTTTGCTTTTGGAGATTGGGAAAAATGTTAGATTTGTGAATCATCAGTGACTTCTCGAGGGTTTTGGAGTAACTGGGATTGCTGGCAGAGCATAGAAGACAGGAGTCTGGGCTGATGGAGGAGGAGGGGTCCGAGTTGTGGAATCAGGAGAGATGTTGTCGTAAAAGGCAACGTCTCACCATTGCATCCCCGTCGTCAGCACATGATATTCTCAGTAAATATCTAGTAAATAAATAAATGGACGAAGCAGTGGGCAATGAGCAGTGTCTAGTCCTGCAGAGAAATCATGTAGAGTGAAGACTGAAGCAAGGTCATTGGGTTGAAAGAGGCAGTTACAGAGTTGTTGGTGACTTTTGGAAGAGCAGTAGCCGTCTCAGTAGGGTGATGGGGACAGAAATAGATCTTGAATGGATGAAAAGAATTAGCTTAGCTGTCTCTTCTTCCAGGAAGCTGTCCATGACTATTCTTGTCCCTCCCAACCCCCCAGATCAAGTTGATGTTGCTCTACGCCCTGCCGTAACACCCTCTATTCAATACCTAATGAAATACTTATTACTCAGTATTACATTTGCTTGTACTTCCCTGTCATCTCCATGAGCCTGTAAGCTTTGTGAGTGTTTAGACTGTAACTTGATTGTTTCTACATCAACATTCACATAGCACAGTGGCTTAAGTAGCGGTATATAGTACAGTGTTCACAGATATTTTTTGAATAGCAATAACAAAGGAAATAGAGAAAACTAGCTGGCGTGCCACATAATAAATGTAGGATTGAGAAATGCACAACCCTAAATAGCTGTATAGTGGAGGGAAACATTGATTATTCCTGGGAGGGGCATTATTAAGGTTTCACAAGGAGATTCACAGAGAGCCTTAACATTAGGTAGAGCTGAGGGAACAAAATTTTGGACTTCTTAAAATGCCACTTAATACAAAGGGTCGTTTTTTTCCTACCTTTTTCAGGCCTAAGAACTAGGAAGAGTAGCATTCTTAGCAGTTAGAATTCTTGAGGTAAGTAAGAATGATGAAGGGTGTTTGGTATGTCCGGGGCTCAATAATATAAAACGAAGGCAAAAGTCTAAAAGGGCTTCTAGCTCCACATAGAAACAGTTATCAAACATTGAAAAATATTAAAAATATATTGCTAAATGAAAAGCAGGCTACAAAATAATATGTACCATGTTTATTTCTAAAGAAAACATATTTTTCTTCTTTCCCTTTCTAAAAACAATGAGTTTTTAAAAGAAATAAACGGATGTGTAGCAAATAAAAGAATGCAAGGGCATTCTCTAAAACATTTACCTGGTTACGGTTGACTTTTTGTGCTTTGTATTTTTCTTTTTTTTCCTGGGGATTCTGTGTTAAGATTTATTACTTGAGGAATAAAAGACATAATAAACATGTTCAGTATGCAGTCTTTGAATAACATTCTTTGAATAACATGGAAAATGATGATCATGTTTGTTAAGTGAAAAATATACATTGCCCGATTGGTTCCACATGGAATGATGCCACGGTTATAGCAGTTTATGAGTTTGCACATCTGCACACAGGAAAAGACAGTGGTTATCTTAGTTGGTGAGCTTCGGGGTGACTTTTATATTTCTTCTTTTCTGAATTTTCTGTTATAACAACTATAATTAATGTTGTAACAAAAATGTTAAAAACTATGAACATTTCTGTTGTAATATCAATGTGTTACTTTGAAATTACAATGATTAGTAAACACGAATACCCACAAAGATGTCAAAAAAGCATAGAAATCAGGAAACATGTCTGTAAGATTTTAAAACTTTAAAACTTCATATCTGTTGTTTTGTTTTGTTTCCTGACTATTTTCTTATGGTAAATACAGTAAAACCCTGAAAAAATATAGTAATGAGAAAGCCCTGCTTTGATCATGTCACTCTCCTGCTTAAAATCCTTCCATAGCTCCCTATTGCTTTAGAATAAAGTCCAAACCCCTTGAGCACATTTATAAGGCCTTTGGTGACCTGGCTTTGACTACTTCTCTGACATCGCCTGTCCCTGCCCGCTCATCCCTGCACCACGCTGGTCACACACCCACTCTTTCCCAGACGTCCTGGGACGTCTGCACACGCTGTACTCTTCTGGGACATTCTTCTTTCTCCTTCCCCCACTTGCCTCCCAAACTCCTACACAAAGTTGAGGTATCAGCTAAAATGTCACTTCCTTCCAACTCTCTCTGTTTCCTGATTTAGTCATTCTTCTTTATATATTCTCCCCACACTCTGCACATCTTCTATTTAAGTACCCACGACACTGTTGTCATTTCTTGTTCAGCTGTCCACCTTCCCCATAAGATTGTGTCTTTGGCATCCTGCCCCCTACGGTGTATTCCTGATGCTTAGCACATGCCTGCAAAATCATGGTGCTCCATAAAGATTTGCAGAATGAATGAATGAATGAATGAATGCATAGCTTCAGGAGCAGCCCAGCAAGGGAGAGCTCAAGGTTCTCATTCGCAGTCAGCCTGCGGGGATGGAATAGGTGATGACAGTCATCAAGGCTCCCAAGGGTCTAGAGTCTGATAGAAGAGAAGCTCTGGGAACCAGCCCCGGGCTGGGGACAGTGGCACTAGGCTTAGTGGTAGAGGCAGGTCCCTGACAAGGTGGTGCTTTAGTTAGGCCTTGAATGAAGAGATCGCCTGGACCAGGAACCTGCATAGGCAAAGATCTACAGGATGGAAAGTGCCACTGTCCAGGGCGACAGAGCCCTGGAGTGTGCAGGAGTGGAGGAGGAGGGCGTGAGGAGGGAAGTGATAGGACAAAGATTGTGGGTCCAGATTGCAAAAGCCACTCACTTTGGACTTCAGGCAACACAGAGCCATCCAAGACCGGTTTTGTTTTGCACAGATACTTAACAAGTGGCTTAATAATTGGAAACAATGCCAATTAGCTCTCCATCATTGTTTCCATGTAAAATCTATAAATTTAACACACACAGACATGCCGTGATGTGTGTCAAAGAAAACCCCAAACATGCAAACAGCTCATTTGATATGAAATACTAAGCTCTTTCATTCAAAACATGTTATAGGAAACAAGCTTATAAATGGTGTTTACAGGCAGTGCCACTTGGGGGCTGAAACATTTCTGTTTTGCTGAAGCTCTTTAAAAAATTTATGGCAAGATCAACATTATAATGCCAATAAAGGGAATTTTAAAAAATCTGCACAAATAAAGAAATGTTGAACACAGGAGGATATAACAAGTCTTGTGCTGGAGAATTGCTAGAATGGAAGAGCAGCTTAAAATATTTTTTTTTTTTAGCCTCTTAGAATATTTTTAATGAAAATAATACATGTTCATTGTGAAAAAAAAGGATAGAAAAGAAAGAAAGAAAACAATACAAAATAACTTTGAATGAAAAACAATATTTCCTACCTCTTCCCACTCCTGGTCCTGTTTCTCAGAAGCAATCAATTTTAACTCTTTTTAAATGTTTCTTTTTCTTTCTTTCTTTTTTTTAGAGACAGGGTCTCACTCTGTCATCCAGGCTGGAGTGCAGTGGTGTGACCATAACTCACTGCAACCTTGAACTCCGGGGCTCAAGTGATCCTCCTGCCTCAGCTTCCCAAGTAGCTGGGACTATAGGTGCACACCAACACACCTGGCTAATTTTTAAAATTTTTTGCAGAGACAAGGGTCTCACTATGTTGCCCAGGCTGGCTTTGAACTCCTGGCTTCAAGCAATCCTCCTGCTTCAGCTCCCAGAATGCTGGGATCATAGATGTGAGCCACTATGCCTGGCCTTTAACTATTTCTTCTAGTGCTTACCTCCATACCTCTACATAATATGCAAAAATGGTTATTTCTTGATTTATTAACTGTGGACATTATTGACTGCCAGCGGTGAAGGATGAAGATTTAGCTGATTTTCCTCTACACCCCTTTTTCTCTCCCCATCTTCCTGCTGTGATTATCTTGTTATATGTATATACCTTGCCATTTTGGGGAACAATTTAGGCCAGAATTTTAAATTTGAGGCTCTTGTATTAATATGAGGCTTATGACAGCCCTGGGGGAGAAGGCCAAGTGGCTGTAGGATGAGTGGGTGGCCGTGAGGAGGGACAAAGCCCTGGGGGCATCCTTCTTGTTTCTCTTTCTCATGCAGCCCATGTCCAAAGTACCTGCAGATTCTCTTGGCTCTGCCTTCAAAACATATCCAGAGTTAAACTGCATTTGTACTCTGGTCTGAGTGCCGTCTTTTCTTGTCTGGATTATTGCAATTGTCTTCTTGTTGCACCTCCCTGTTTCTGCTCTTGCCTCTCTGCAAGAGGAGACATTTAAAAGGAAAGTCAGAGCATGTCACTTCTCTGCTCAAAACCCTACCATGGATCTCCATTCCCTTAGACGTCAAAGCCAACTTCCTACCACCACATCTGGACTACACCTGCTGCCCCAATGTCGCCTCCGACACTCACAGCCTTTCTCTCTCTGTCCCACACTGGCCTGGATGCTACTTGACCAATCTGTGCACATTCTCAGCCCGGTGCCTGTGCACTTGGATCCCTCTGTCTGGAATATTCTTCCCCCAGCAATCTACATGGCCCATTCCTTTTCCCGAGCTGCTCTGGAGGGAGTGGCAGTAAATCCATGAGATGGCAGGAGTGGACCAGAGCTTGAAGGAGCTTGATAGATGGAGAGGGAGGAGAATCGGGTACCAGGAAGAGGCAGGACCCAGGGATGCTTCTAACCACACGATGGCCCCAGGTGTGGTTTTTGGTTGAAGTAGAAGGAGCTGTTGGAAAGGGAGAGGCTAGAATCAAAGACAGAGATAAAAGTTAATGTGGAGAGAATGTCCCTAAGGAGGGACAGGGCACAAGATTAAAAGGATGAGGGTATGAAACAAGGTTAACGAACAAGCTCATGCCTGAGAGCCATAATTTTCTTCATTAGAAAGCAGGGTCTAATCCCAGGGGATTGGGGCTAACTTGGGGGCCAGAGGAGGTGATGATGTGGGTTTGAAGTGCATCAGACGCTGAGGGGAACAGGAGTGGGAGATGACCAAGGGCATATAAGAGGGTTGCCGCGAATGCTGAGGGGCCCAGCAAAGCTGCAGACCTTGACTTTGACGTTTCCCCCGTACATGCTGGTGTGGTTTCTGTTTCCCCCCTAGCAATGCTTGGCAGTTCTTGTGTTGTCATGTCAATAACAGTAGTAACTAACATTTAGTAGAGGATTATTTTCCCCATTTTACAGATGAGGAAACCGAGGCACAGAGAGGTTACACAGTCAGCTAGTAGTCAGTATTAATCAGGGTTCTCCAGAGAAACAACAGAACTAATAGGATAGTCGTTCATTCATTCATTCATTCATTCATTTCTTTCTTTATGAATTGTAAGGAATTGGCTTACACTGTTATGGAGGCTGACAAGTCCCTATATCTGCCACCAGCAAGCTGGGGATGCAGAAGAGCTGGTTGTGTGATTATAGTCTTAACACTGGCAGGCTTGACACCCAGGAAAAGTCAATGCTTCATTGTGAGTGTGAAGGCGGGAAAGAACCAGTGTCCCAGTCGGAAGGCGGTCAGGCTGGGAGGGTCAGTCTTTCTGTTCTATTTGGGCCTTTAACAGATCGGATGGGGCCTGCCCACATTAGGGAGGGCGATCTGCTTTGCTCAGCCTACCGATTCCAATGTTAATCTCATCAGAAACACCCTCACAGACACACCCAGAACAATGCTGGACCAAATATCTGTGCACCCTAGGGCCCAGTCAAGTTGACATACAAAATTAACCATCACGGTAGTGGAGCCTGAATTCAAACCTGGGCCATCTCCACCCATCCTGGGATCCCATTGGAGTCCAAGGTTGAAAATTGTTTGAGACAGTGGATAGCAGGATGAAACATTGTGGAATGGTTGAAATGATGCTCCAAAGAAAGCGCAAGCTGGGAAATACTAGCACTGATGGTATTATTAACAATAATTATTGTTTTTAGAGATGAAGCCAGGATAAAGGTTTGAAAGTGGGAGGTACTGGAAATCTCTAGCGGGTTTACAAAACAGTCGAAACAAGAGTGCTGAAAGGTGTATTAGTTAAGGTATAGGCTAAGCTGCTGCAACAAAGGGACCAGAAAGTACAGAGGCTTAAGTAGAACAGAAGTTATTTCTTTCCTGTATTCAGAGGTGGGCAGGGTGGCTTAGCCAGCCCCAGTACGTGGCTTCCAGCTCTGAGTCCGACTCTTCCGGTTGTTACCGTCTCCCAGCCAGTGGGAAGAGGGAGAGCGCAGAGCAGTGCATGCCTGTCCTTCTAGGGTCTTCATCGGAGCTGTCCAACATAGTAGCCACCTGTGGCTTTTGGGCACTTGCAATGTGGCTAGTCAGACTGAAGAAGTGAATTTTGTATTTAACTTAATTTTAAATAGTTTAACTTCAAATTGTAAAAAAATATTACTCCAGTTATTGTAAAACTTTTTTTTAGGTATGCTTGGACAACTTGGATATATCGAATATGCTTTTTCAACTATAAGTTTTATGAAATTGAAATACAGATCAATTATCTCTGATGAAAATGTTGCCTTTTAATTGAGATGTGCTATAAGTGCAAAATACTCACAGGATTTTGAATACAGAGGATGGAAGAAAAGAATGCAAGATATCTCATTAATACTTTTTTATATTGGTTACAGGTTGAAATAACATTTTTGATATATTTGATTAAATAAAATATATTACCAAAGTTAATTTCCCCTGTTTCTTTTTACTTTTAAAAAATATGGATACTGGAAAATTCAAAATTGCATACGTGGCTCATATTATGTATATTTTTTCCCCTTTGGAGACAGGGTCTTACTCTATTGCCCAGGCTAGATTGCAGTGGTGTCATCACAGCTCACTGCAACCTCAGACTCTGGGCTCAAGTGATCCTCCTACCTCAGCCTCCCTAGTAGCTGGGACTGTAGGTGTGCACCACCACACCCAGCTAATTAAAAAAATTTTTTTATCGAGATGAGGTCTTGCTATGTTGCTTATGCTGGTCTTGAACTCTTGGCCTCAAGCAATCCTCCCACCTCAGCCTCCCAAAGTGCTAGGATTACAGGTGTGAGCCACTGTGCCTGGCTGGTTCACATTATGTTTCTCTTGGACAGTGCTGGTCTAGACTGCTGAAAAATGTACACATCGCTTAAACTCACATCCTAATTTAAGCAGGAATTAGTCACATGTTGACAACAATCTGCAAGGGATGCTGGAAAATGTAGATATAGTCTCTGGCAAAGCAGCTGGGTATCTAAAAAGCAGAGAATTAGCAGTGGTGGATAGCCTGCAGCCTCTCTCCTGAAAGGACCAGAAGTTGTGATCAGAGATGGTACAGGGATGAAAAGGTCCAGGGTGTAATTGAGCGTGAATAAAATTTAACCCCGAGGAAGAAGTTAAGCAATTGTGAATTATCATCTCATCATTATATTCAAGATACTTATCTTCCTTCTTTACTCCAGCAAAAAGACACACATATAATTCTCTTCAACAACTGGATTGACACTATTGCTAAGTCGCACCTTAAATTTTAACAGAGCATTATAATTTCATACATATCGTCATAGGAGCCTTATAAGAACCAGCACTCAGCACAATGCTTGGCTTATTGCAGGTCCTCAACAAACATTTGTTGAACAAATACATGAATGAATCAGGCCATTTTGATGGAGATGAAAGAAAAGGACCTGGAGGATGCGTAATTCATTTGTTCAACAAATATTTGAGCACTTACTGCTCCAGGTGCTGAGGATATAGCAGTGAACAAAAGACAAAAAATTCTGTTCTCTGGAGGAGCAAGGCTTAAAATAAACAAGTATACAAATATGTGATATGTTATCAGTTCATAATAAATACGGTCGTGCATTGCATAATAATGTTTCGGTTAATGATGGACCACATGTACGATGGTGGTCCCATAAGATTATTATTTTTATCGTACCTTTTCTATGTTTAGATGTGTTTAGATACACAAATACTTACCCTTGTGTTACAATTGCCTACAGCATTCAGTACAGCAACATGCTGAGCTGGTTTGTAGCCCAGGAGCAACAGGCTAAACCATATAGTCTAGGTGTGTAGTAGGCTACACCATTTAGGTTTGTATAAGTACACTCTACCGTGTTCACACAATGACGAAATCTCCTAGCAACGCGTTTCTCAGAGTGAAGTGAGGAAGGTAGAGTTGGGGATGTCCGGGGGGAAGAGCATTTCAGGCAGCAGGAACAGCAAGTACAAAGGCCCTGAGGCCAGAATGTGCTAGTGTTATTGGAGTAACAGCAAAAAGGCAGATGTGGCTGGAAAGGAGTGTAAGCATGAGGGTGACAAAAGATGAAGTGAGACCAGGGGACAGACCACTTAGATTTTATTAGATTTTGTCCTCAGTGAGAGGGAGACCCCAGAACTGTGTCCTTCTTTGAAGTTGTTCAAAATGGTTACTGCACCTTTTGTAAAAAATTCCTGCCACAGGAGGTAGGAACAGCCTTATGTATAAGGGCCCAGGTGAGGAGACAACCAAGCTTGCTGTGACTTTCTTTTGCTAAAGAGTTTTCAGAAATTGGTTTACTTAGCTGTGTTTAGCGTTCCCATCTTTCTCTTTGGCTGACCGAAGAGAGAGCAGCGTGCTATTTTGGGCTTCCTTCCAGACATGGAATTAGTTTGTTTTCTGTCCTTTATCACAAACATCCTGCTGCCCTTTCACAGAATTCCTGGTAATGGAACCTTTTTGTTTTGTTATATTTTAATCTGCTTAGTGCATGTGGCTTGTCTATCTGGCCCCACAAATCACTGGTTATCATCACAGTCAATGGTCTGTGTCCGGCCAATTTCACAGACAAACACCTCTTTCCTGGTCACAGTCCCTGATGTGGGGAAGTCTGATTTACAAAGTCAATAAAAATGCATTCAGGGAATTACTCGGCCCTGCTGGCTTAATGTATGAGATTAAAATCTCCAAGTTTAGGACAACAAGAAGTCATTTAACACGCGTAAGGTGGCAAGTGGGTTATGGAAATGTCAGCTGGTCAGGGTCAGGCGCCATGGGAAGGGGATTTATTGGAAGACAAAAAGTCTAATTGATTAATTGCCTTCAGTGCCTTTTCCCAGCGTGACTGGGGAACAGATATCATAGTACGTTATTGGTCACTTCGGAGAGTGGACAATTTTTCGTAGTGGAAGATCATCTAGACCAAAAAATGTAGGGTATTTTTAAGGGAACTTTTTAAAATTAAAAGTTTCCCTCATTACCAAATTAATACACATTCATTTTACATGTTGTAGTTTGGCTTACTTGGAAAGTGGACCCTAAGAGAGGGGTTTGTGTGCATTTTATTGGAGAGGACACTAGAATCACACTCACCTGGCCGAGGGAGAAATTGGGCTGCAACAAAGGCCTCAGCCGACCCCATGGGAGCTCTGGAGTAGGGGCTCAGGAAAGGGACCAGTCATTGGATGCAGACATCCGCAGGAAGTGTGTGTGACCCTCGATGAGGGTGCTCTTAGCTGAGGACATCCCTGGAAAGTGTCTCAGCTGAGAACTGTCAGTGGCCAACATTCCCAGCAGCTGGGGAAGTCCTGGGGAAGGAGTCTGGGTGACACCACAGCATCCACTACAGTAGGCATTTTAGAAAATAGAAGCAAAAAAAAAAAAAGAAAAAAGAAAATGAAAATTACCCCAGATCCCACCTACCTGAGAAAAGGATTGTTACAGGATTTGCAGTGTATCTTCTCAATCTTTTATATCATACCTATATAGATAAATGTATAGATAACCGTATCTATCCATAGATAGATACATATATAGGTATATACATAGATATATGTATGCATATAAAATGTGTATTGTGTGTACACACACACACATACACGTGCAGAAATGAATCGTAGTGCTTTACGTCTTGATTTTTTTCTTAACATTTTTTCTGTGTCACTATAGATTAAAATAAATACATCCAGCTTTTGATCCAGGATTTCATAGCAAAGAATTTTCACTAAGGAAATAATCTGAGATGTATATACAAGATGTTTACTACAGCATTATTTATAACAGTTAAAAAAATCTGGAACAGCCAAATGTCCAGCAATAAAGGTCTCATTACATACCTTATGGGATATTTCTACCGTGTCTATTGTAATTCAGAAGTCTATTTTAATGATGTGAGAAACTGTACCCAATATATGGTTAAATACATATATTTTAAAAGATACATGGCTGGGCATGGTGGCTCATGTCTGTAATTCCAGTACTTTGGGAGGCCAAGGTGGGAGGATCGCTTGAGGCTGGGAGTTTGAGACCAGACTGGACAACATAGTGAGACCCCATCTCTAAAAAATAAAAATAGCAAAAAATTAACTGGACATACTGGCACATGCCTGTAGTCCTAGTTACTAAGAGGCTGAGGCAGGAGCATCACTTTAACCCAGGAGTTCAAGGCCAGACTGGGCAACATAGAGAGACCGCACCTCAAAAAAATAGTAGATGGACTGTCTGCTTCCTCTAAAAAAATGGTAGAATATCTACTAAAACGTTACCAATGGTTATATCTACATGATGGAACTGCAAGAGCCTTTTCTTTTGTTTTTAAAAAATAATTGGTTTTGCATTCTGTTTTTTTTCTTCTGCCAGATGTATTATTTTATAATAGAAAAAACCACTTAAATATTTTTGGTTGGTCCTCAGATATTTTTAACACTACTTTAAAATTAAAACAGTCATTAATGCATTTGGCAAAATAGTCAATCAAACAAAATGGTATGCAGTGAAAAGTTGTCTCTCTCCCATTCCAGAAACCTCTCTCTTCTCCAGTTCTCTCCCTAAGAGGCAACTGCTATGAGAAGTTTCTTATACTCCTTGCAGAAACGTGACACACACACACTCACGAGAGCATTATCTTTACGCTGTTTAACATCTCCCCAACTTTATATATCTCAGAGAACTTTCTAAATCACAGCATATAGATCAACTTCATTCTTTTAATGCCTAAGTAGTGTATTATTATATGGCTATATCATACTTATGGATAGCTTTTTATTCTTGCAAACACAGTTGTAATGACCATTATTCTATAATCGTTTTTTAAAAAAATGTGTAAAGATGTTTGTTGGATAAATTCCTAGAAGTAGAATTGCTGAGTCAATGGGAAAATGTATTTTAAATTCTGGTAGGTATTTTCAAACTTCTCTCCAAAAAGGCTGCATTCTCACCAGGAATGTGTCTTCCTATGACCCCACGCCCTTGGAATATCTTGTTCTATTGACGTCTTCATTTTTGCCAGTCTGGTGGGTGAAATGTGCAGCTTGTTGATGTTGTAGGTTGCCTATCTTAAAAAAAAGGGGGGGGCCTTGAAGGGAAGGACAATGAAGAAATAAGATTGAGAGAGATTTTGTATTTTAATTTTTCCTCCTCCATCCATCCCTCCCTCCCTCCTCCATCCCATCTTCCTTTCTTTCCTTCCTCTGAGTGTGAGATGAGTATGTCTATTGAGGCTAAAAGGAAAGAGTCGAAGAAGAAGTTGAATTAGAAAATAACCAAGAGAGAAAGTCCCCCAGATGAGGCAGGAGGGAATGGAATTCTCTCTCAGCTCTTAAGTTAGTTCCTTCGTCCAATAAGTATTTCCTGCACATCTACTGTGCTCCTAGGGATTACTGTCCACTCTCACTCACTTCCCTCTGTTGGGGCTGTACTTTCCCTCCCCGTTGATACTGGGCTTGGCCACGTGACTTGCCAATGGGAAGGCAGCAGATTAGGCGTGAGCAGAGGCGTTATACTTGATTGCACCCTTTGACGGGACTCCGTTGGACTTGGGTCTGATGATTTACCATGAAGTGCTTTCTCCCACGTGGCTGCTGCCCTTTTTGTCCCGGGCCCTGGAACAAATACGCTTGGGCAGACCTGAGTGCACCCACAGCCTGGGGCCCGGCTTGGCTGACCTGTGGGCTGAAGCAGAGTTTCCTTCCAGGTAACCTGCAGCCTGAACTCCTGTTGCTTTGTGGATTCATGAGCTTGAGTAAAAGAACTCAATGTTCTTTGAGTAAATCACTGAGTTTGCGGGTATTCTGTTACACAGCACAATGGTGTGGCAATAACTGACTGATACACCTACTCTGTGTCTGGTGTTTTTCTAGTATATTCCAGTAAACAAACAAACAAACAAAATGTAAAAAGTCTGCCCTCATTGCATTCACCTTCTAGTAGGGGGAGACAGACACTAAATAAGTATGCCAGGTAGTGACTAATGTCATGGGCTCTCCTCTTTGCATGACGTGTTCGTTATCCAGGTCTCCTTGAGGCACCTGGTTTCCCTCTGAGGCCACCGGTGGGCCATCCCTTCTCTGGCCTCCAGGCTGTGGGAAAATAGCTCCTGTGTTTTCCTCCCTCTTCCACTGGGCCCTGCCCTTCCTGTGCTCCCTGCTGCCCTTCTGCCAATTTCTTCCTGGCGATGTTGGACAATATGCATAAATATTAGCTACCTTAATTGAGCACCAAGTTCTATGTGCCCGGCACTGTGATGAGCATTGTACATGTATGAACTTGCATGAACTTTATGAGATAGGTACTATTAGTATCTCTATTTTATAGATGAGGAAACTGAGAACAGCAGAGAAGAGGAGGAGGAAGAGTTTGAACCATGGCAGACTGTCTCTGGAGTCCATGATAGCCTAACTGTGACTACAAATATGTGTCAACAGATAGGCTGTCTTTCTTTCTTTTTTTTCTTAGAGATAGGGTGTCACTCTGTCACCCAGGCTGGAGAGAAGTGGTGTGATCATAGCTCACTGCAGCCTCTAACTCCTGGGCTCAAGCGATCCTCCCACGTCAGCCTCCCTAGTAACTGGGACTACAAGCACGTGCCACCATGCCTGGCTAATTTTTTATTACTTTTCGTAGTCATGGGGGTCTCGCTACATTGCCCATACTGGTCTGGAGTTCCTGGCCTCAAGCAATCCTCCCGCCTTGGCCTCCCAAAGTGCTGGGATTACAGGCGTGAGCCACCGCACCCAGCCTCTTTCTCTTTCTTTTCATAATCTGAGAATCTTGACTTTGGGACTAAATAGTCACAAGATCACTGATTTTTCTTTCGCTGGCTCTTGACTTTTCACAGCTGTTAAACTGATAATCAATTAAGTTATCTAGTGTGTATTATTAGAACCCATTCTGTTCCATTAACTGTCTAGGCACTGGGGACCCAAGGATGAGGATGCACTTGGTTTTCTAGAGAGTCTGGAGGCTCCCTGCCTAGTGATGAAGATGTAGATAAATGACCACTATAGGATGTAGATTGGATGTAGAAATATAACAGTAATAATACTAACATACCAGGTAACATTTGTTGAGCACTAACAACATACTAGACATCCTGTTAAGTCCTTTCTGGGCATTGCCTCTCGTCATCTTCCTAAGAATAGCGAGATTTCACAGGTGAGCAAACTAAGGTTTCAAGGACTGTCCCCCATCCAGATGACGGTGCTGCCAGATGAAATGCAGGAACACCCAGGTCAATTCAAATTTCAGATAAATGTGTCCCACACTTACACCAAAAAATTATTCATTGTTTATCCGAAATTCAAATTTAACCGTGTGTTCTGTATTTTGATTTGCCAAATCTGGCAACCCAAGCTCAAGGGCTCAAGGTCACCTCTGGACCCAAAGCTGTCTGACTCCGGAGATGAGGCTGCACTCACTGCCAGCTGCGGCAGCTGAAACACTCACAGCACCAATAAGCAGTGAGCTTTCAGATGCCCCTCGGAGCCAGATAATAATCTTCAGGCCTTACTGGCCTTCTAGGGCTGATGTACCACAGTGGTACAGGCGCTCAGAGAAGGCAGTGGGTGTGTGTGTGTGGGTGTGTGTGTGTGTGTGTGTGTGTGTGTGTGTGTGTGTGTGTGGAGAAAGAGAGAGATGGACACAGGAGGGAAGGGGGAATCTTGCCACCTTTGCTCTCCAGGTGCCAATAAGACAGCAGCTAAGCAGCAAAATGAGTGGCTCATCTCTGGGCTGCTTTTTCCAGAGGGAAATCAATGATTTAGTTAAAGCCTCACATGCCCCGTGCTGCGGATTGGGGCCATCCCGACGGAGCTGCTCTGCAGAGCCTTTTTATAAACCGGCATCAATTTACACTCCAAATGAAGTCCTAATAAACTGCTGCCGCAGCCCTGCCAGGAGTAGGCCGGGTAAACACTTCCTTTTAATAAAACACATGTGCGCTGGTCTCAGCAGGGCCGGAGCTGTCGTGTGCTGAGCATCTGGCCTCTGAGTCTGGCCCCGGGGGGGGGCAGGGGAGGGGTCCTTGCACAGCCCGTTTGTGTCAGCATTTGTCTGCTCTTATCCACCCAGGTCTGTGCTCCTAGAATTTAGATTCCCAGGGTGGGAGGAGCCTTAGAGTTCAGCCAGGACAATGTCACACTGGATGCTGATGGAATTCCAGTGTCTCCCAACAATGCATCCACTATTCCTCACTGCTTTCCCCGGGGCACAGTACAGCATGAGTGTTCTGGAGCCAGGCAGTTCGGATTCCCATACCGATTCTACCTCTTCCTAGCTGTGTGACCTTGGGTACGTTTACTTAACCTCTCTGTGGTTCATTTGATCATTTATAAAATGCCCATAGTAATAGCACCTACCATTTATAGTTGTTAAATACTTAATTACAACCATTATTGTGATTTTATTATTAAAATGACTTTATACATAATGGCTGTGAAGGTCTTAGCACATGATAAATGCTCAGTAAATGGTATACTATTTATATTATTATATTTAGCATGATTATTAGAATTAATAATCTATATCAGAAAGACCTTTATAACTTTGAGACAAAGTTATGTTGCTATAAATTCTACCCATTGCCCTAACTCCAGTCTCTCGAAGCTAAACAGAATAAATTCAGTCTTGACAACCCTCAGCTATTTTCCCCATTCCCAAATGTGCCCTAGGTTCTGTTTCGTTCAGGTGAAAGTACACCAGTTTCTTCAGCTATTGATCTAAAGACATCCTAGTTCTTTTCCTCGGAAGCCTCATGTTTAAGATGGGGAATCTAATACTTATCTTCCTGGAGGGAGTAAGTTAGTGTATATGAAAGCTCTTAGCAAGTTTATAGTGTAAAGTAGATACTCTTCCCTTCTGTCTCCCACTGTCCCGCCTCCTGGGAGCCAGCCTAGCTAGTGGTTATGAGTGTTGGATTTGGAATCAGTCTCCCTGTGTCCAAAACTGGCCTTATCAAAGCTGTGTGACCTTGGGCAAGTTACTTAACCTCTCTTTGCATCACTTACCTCACCTGTAAAATGGGAATAATAATACTGTGTGCTTGTGTTGATTAGCTGAGATGATCTCGGTAAAGTACCTAGCAAGTGCCTGGCACATAGTAGGCACTCAATCCGCCTTAGGCTATTATTATTCCGAGTAAGCCACACAGAATTTGGCGATACCCAAGAAGAGGGCACTATTCCCTAAATCTTTCTTTCGGACAGCGTCATTCCACTTTCCTTGGCCGTCTTGTCCCCCTGTTGGTTCATTCTGAGCTTGTGGTCTTTTCTACACACGCTACCATAAGGAGTCACATTCTTATCTTGTCCTCCACCAGCTGTTATTTCCTTTGGACCCAAGCATAGGCCTTCACATTAATCTGCATATTATGTCATCTTGCCAGCTTTGTGCCACGATTCCAATTGTTCAAGAATCTTTTGGATGCTCTGTCTGTCACTGAACACTGGCCAGCGTTCCTGGTGTCCTGGCTCGTGGACAAGGTGGATGTGACAAAACATGGAGGAAGAGCCAGAGCTTATAGTGGACTTCCGTTGCTCCTGCTTGCCCAGAATTCATGCCTCAGTTTTTGGTAACTGCACTTCAGTCTTCCTTTAAAGAACCATCCTTCTCCCATGGCGTGTGGTTTTGGTGCAGTTGTCAAAAAAGTTGCCAGAGGAGGGTCCCAAGCTGGGACCATAAGATTGTTTCTCTGGGATTTAACTGTTGAGAAGAATGGCAGGAGGAAACCCCCCAACTCCAATGGAAAAAGAAAAGAAAAAATATGTTAAAGCTCATTCGTCCTGAGAACAGCTACTTATCCACTGACTCCTACTCTGTGGGTCCTTAGTGTTGCCTTTTTTCTGTCTTGTTGGAGATCTGGTTTTTCAGTTTGGCCTTTGATGTCATATATCAGCTATTTATTGCCACAAGAAGGCTGTGTAACAAGCCAACACACAAATTGAGTGACTTAAATCACTAAGTGTTTATTTAGCTCGTGACTCTGTGGATCACCCCGTGGGTTTTCTGGTCTCGGTTAGGTTCCTGAGTCTGTGGTTAGCCGAAGATCAACTAAATAACTCTAATGGTCTTGGCTGGACTCTCTCACCCCACCCCATCCATACAGTTGGGGCGGCAGTCAATGCCACTCCAGGTACATGGACGCCCTGGTGTGATGGTTAATTTTAGGTGTCAGCTTGGCTGAATACGTAGAAACCTGACAAAGCATTATTTTGGGGTGTGTCTGGTGGGGGGTGTTTCCAGAAGCAATTAGCACGTTGGTCTGTGTGGACTAGGTGGGAAAGATCCATCCTCAATGTGGGTGGACACCATCCAATGCTGCTGGGGTCTCAGAGAGAGCAAAAACAGAGAAAAGGCAAATATGTTCAGCTATCTACTGGAGGATACACTTTTCCTCTCCTGTCCTTGGACAAAAATTCCAGGATCCCCAGCCTTTGGATGCAGGCAGCACCCCAATTCTCAGGACTTTGGCCTTAATCTGGAAGTTTCACCACTGGTGTCCCTGGTTCTAAGGCCTTCAGACTTGGACTGAGCCGCACTACCAAGGTCCCAGGGACTCCGTCTTATTGACAGCTTGCTGTGGGACTTCTCAGCCTCCACAACCACATGAGCCAGTCCTCCTAATAAGCCCCCTCTCATATATCTATATCTATCTATGTCTTATTGGTTCTATCTTCTGGAGAACCCTAATACACCTGGTAAACTCAGAAAATCAGCACCAGCTGGCTGGCCCCTCCTCCTCAGAGGCTCGGACCCCAGACCCCCAGGATCCCTCCTCTGGGCTTCTGAGTTTTAATAAATCCAGCCTCTTCCCTTGTTGCCCCAATCCCAGCTTCCTGTAGGGGACACCTCTGTGATACCTTGGGATTTTCTTTTTCCTCTTTCAGTTACCTGGTTATCGACTTTATACCTTGTTAAAAATGTATTACTATATACCTCATAAGTCTGTACAATTATGTATCCATTAAAAAATAGAATATGAAAAAATTTCTCATACTAAACTCCCCCTGGTGTGGCTCCTGTCTCCTGACCAGACCCTGACTGAGAGGCCGCTTCCTCTTTCACAGAACTCATACGAAGTGCTACCATAGGATGGATCCTCTTCTGAATTGTTCCTTTCCTCATATTCCCATTAATACGAATTTTCCCATTGTAGTGATCGTTAAACCAGATTGGGTCAGATTCTGCTGGGACCTTTGTTAAAACATTTTTGGAAACTCCGCCTCTATAGAATCTGAGGTGAGGGTCTGGAATCTGTATTTTTGATAAATGCTCCAGGGACTGGGATGAATACTTTGATTCTGGAAGTTACTTTTCTGCAGACAAGGATCAGGTTTTTCCCGTCTTTGTTCCTGGGACCCTGGCATTGTGCATTCCTCAACATGAACGCTGACTGACTGAGTGGATGAATGTCATATTTGCACTATTCTGTAGCCATTTCCTCTCCATGAAATGGAGAACCAAGGAGAGCTGCAAATGATTCTGTTTTTCCATTAGTGAAAGAATGTAAAATGGTGGTGAGTAGAGGAGAAGCTACGCTCAATCCTACTTGCTTCTAAGATAAGATACTGGACTAGAGGACCCAAGCCTCAGTTTATTAAGAATAAAGCTAGCAAACATTTTGAGAAAGTGTCCTGTAAAATAACAGATCATTGTTTTCAGGAGGTATTGAGTACTTAACTGGTGGGCTTAGCTAAACTTCTGCTTAGTTAATACATTGACTGCCACACTAGAAAAAAAACATTTTTTCCTTGGGGCCATGGTGTTTTATATGAAAATAGAATTAAAAACTTTGAAAACAAAATGATCCTTTCTAATTTAATGAAAAAATGTGTTATTTTTTATTGTTTTCTGTGCATGAGTTACGTGCAACTTGAAAAATAGTTCATGTGTCTCCCAAGGTAGAGACACGTGAGTTACATATGCGTCATGAGGCCCTGGGCTTAAAACTAGCATGAGTTAAATACAACTCACATGGCAGTTAATGTGTTAATTGATGTGAATGATTTGGGAAGTTTTAAAAATGCTGGTGGGGAAAGGTCTTTTTTTCCCCTAGAGTTTCACTTTACCAGCAGTAGTGAAATCAGGTGAAAGCAGATTACTGATAACCCTTCATCAGTAAAACCTGGTTTGGAGACAGCTGTTTGGAGAAGCTCATTATGGCATAGGGGTTGGGGATAAGAAGATTTTTTATACTACTTCACCTCCTGTAGAAGGGAGAAAAGCCAAGAAGGGTTAAGTATTAACCAGTATACAATACTTCCCAAAAGTTACACAGGTGATACTTATCCAACACTTGTTCCAAGTATATTAAATTAATCTGTAGGGAAAATGAGTATTAGTTGATAGATCCATGTTACTGTCCCCAGAGGAGTGATTCTTGAAGATCTAATAACCCTCCACTTTCAGATGTCTTCAAGTAAAGCTTGGTCAATCCTGGGAAGTAGGGCTTCAGGAATAATTATGCTAGTTATGGGTACAGAGACAATGTAAGAGCGGAAATTCTCAGTTGACATTAGCTGAAATGTCTGTATATAGCAACCTTGATGGGAGGAAGGACACCTGTTAAAACATATTCATACTATTGGGGCATTGACCAAACTAGGAAGAGTCAGTTTCCAATTGTAATGTTTAAATCTAGGAGTTCAGAGCTAGATATCCTAACATTAACTGGGATGCTTTTGGCTGGCCCATTTCTTGAATATTTTTTTTTCTTTACTGTCAAAGAGCAATCTTGACAGGGAATTTGTTTTCTAAAATCTATTCCTTTGCAGATAAACTTGACAGATCAAAATCTCTTTGTAAAACCTTGTCCACCATATACATTAGGAGAGAGATTTGTGGGCTATTGGGAGGTAATATCTAGAAAGTTACAGTGTCAGGGAGGAGGTTGAGGATTATAGAGTTGTCATTGCTGCCCGAGGGACACCATGGGAGTTGGAGAAGGCTCATTCTTCTGAATTAAGCTAATTCCACATGGTCAGCGAAGTCTTTGTGTGAGTGAGTCTGCAGGCTTTTTGGACTTGGCTACCTACATAAAGAGAAAGCTCAATGTGAAGCCAAGGAAAAGGAATGTATAGTGTGCCTGAGGCAGAAGAAATAAACGGTTTTAGAAATAGCCTCAGGAGCCAAGCCTTTGGCAGAGGGGAAAGGCTCATAACTGTGAAAAGAAGGAAGTAGGGAATACAATCAGTTAGGGGAAGATCGTTGGGTAGATTCCGCTGGCAGATAAAGGATGGCTTAATTGGATACCACACCATTAAGTGGTGGAATTGGCAAAAATCCTAAATCCTCTTAGATATTATTGAGTCTATGATGTAAGGACTCACATCTGCCTCAAATGACAGTCCCTTTGCCCCTTGGAAGCAAAACACAGGCGTGTGGGCAGAGCCGGCTCTATCCCAAGGTAAACACAAGGGCCTGGTAACCCACTCTTGCCCCTAGAAGATGAAGCTGCTGCCTTTGACTGATCTTAGTCTTGCAGTTTGCCTAACCTTGGTCATGAGAATGTGTCTATATTTCCCAGTCTTTTTAGGGGATGCACTTTGCGGGGCAGGGGAGAGAACTTCAGTTGCAGAAGCTATTGTACTGGGCATTGTTGGGTATTTACTCAGGATACATAAAGAAATAATGTATGATGCAAACAAAATACGTAATCAGTGTGATGAAACAGCACCAGTGGCTCCCAAACCTGCATTTTCAAATGGGCTTCCCTGACTGCCTTTGGAGCAACTGATCACAAATTCTGCCCATCAGAACTCTCCACCATCCTGACTCTGCATAGATCAAACCTATGCTACGTGTTGTTCATTTCTACCAGCTCAGGTACCAAACTGCAACAGTAGCTGCTTTGGCACTTTATAGGGAACATAGATCAATGTAAGAAAACCAAATTACCTGGGCTAGTGGGTGATAAGAAAATAATAAGGTTATGCTTGTAAAAGGGCATTTTTTACTAGCTGATGCTAGTAAAGAAAACACTCCATCTCTCCTTAACCATGCCTTCTCACCACCCTGTCCCATCTATCCATGTCCATTCACATCCATAGACGCTTGTTTTTAACTGGGGGAGTGGAAATTATTTTGGTGGGGGAAAGAGGCCAGAGAAAGGAAGAGGATGGAGGGAACAGAAATCTCCCATTCTAAAGTTAGGGGTTGGACTCCAGAGGTGTTTTATTCTGTTTGTGTTGCTATGAAGGAATACCTGAGGCTGGCCAATTTATAAAGAAAAGAGGTTCATTTGGCTCATGGTTCTGCAGGCTGTACCAGAAGCATGGCACCAACATCTCCTCCTGGTGAGGGCCTTGTGGTGGAAGGTGAAATGGAGCTGACATGTGCAGAGATCACATGGCAAGAGAGGAAGCAAGAGATGGGGAGGGAGGTGCCAGGCTCTTTTTAATAACCACCTTTCAAGGGAATTTATAGAGTGAGAAGTCATTGATTCCTCTCTTCCCCCAGGGAGGGCATTAATCTACTCATGAAGGATCTGCCACAATGACCCAAACACCTTCCATCAGGCCCCACTTCCAACATTGGGGATCAAATTTTAACATGAGATTTGGAGGAATCAAACATCTCAACTGTAGCAGGAGGTCACAGAGCTGTGGAAATAGTACAGCTCTGGGTGGTATCTAAGGTTCTGCATTTTCAACAAGTGCCCAGAGGATGCCCATGCTGCTGGTTCTTGGGCAATATTTTGCATAGCAAGCACCTGGAGTACATTTCTTTTTCTAATAACAATTTTTTGATTGCATACCCCAATAGAAGTACATTTATTTCTAAATTGTACAGATATAATACTTATTATTATGCATATTATAAAGCATACAAAAATAGGACAAATTAAAATGAGATAAAACTAAGTAGAAATAAAAATGTGAATATTTTCTTCCTGTAGCTCCGTGAATGTTCTTGTCAGCCCTAAGGGTGTGTATGCACCACTTTGGGGGCCACTGTTCCAGAAGGAAGATGTACACCCCACTGCTGAGAGCCCCCAGATTTTCCTGGCTTCTGTGCTTGCCAAGAATTAGATGTCCAAAACTTATGTGGATTCCCTGATGTTCCAGTAGGGTTCCCATGATTTCCTCATCGTGTTTTCTATTTTTGCACCCAAAGGAACTGCAATGAACTAAATGTTTGTCCCCCGCCCCCCACTAAATTCATGTGTTGAAATTTTAACCTCTAATGTGATGGTATTTGGAGGTGGGGCCTTTGGGAGTGATTAGGCCATGATGGTGGAGCCCTGGTGAACGGGATTAGTGCACTTGTAAGAAGAGACACAAAAACTAACGATTAATAGCTCTCATTCTGACGTGTGAGGATGCGAGATGGCCATCTGTGAACCAGGAAGAGAGCCCTCACTAGACACGGGGTCTGCTGGCACCTTGGTCTTGGACTTCCCAGCCTCCAGAAATGTGAGAAATAAGTGTTGTTTAAATAACCCAGTCTGTGCTAATTTGTTACAGCAACCCAAATTAAGACAGAAAACTTGACTAATAAATGGGAAGTAAACCACACAGATGGAGGGAAAATCTGAATCATAGGCAGGGAAGAGGGTAAAAGAACACCCAGGTTCAGGTCTGAGAAGAGAGGTGAGGCTGTACATGGGAAATTGAGTCAGGAAAAAAAAACAAGCTGTGGAGCATGAAATTGGTCAGGGCAGGTGGTTTCATTCTAAGGCCATGGACAATGCAAACGTGTCAGAGGCCTGTTCATGCTTCCTGCTGCTTAAAGAAATGGGCAGCATCAGTAACCAACAAAGGGGTCTACCTCTGTTCTACAGGAAACCAATTAGAGATAATCCCAGTGTTGGCCCGCCTATCTTTAGCCCTCATTGTCAGGGAGGAGATTTGGGGAGTCCCACATGCTAAGAGAATCCTCTGAAATGATGTCTGGTGGGAAGGTAAATCAATTTGGTATTAATACCACAAAAGGTGGACTTGTATAAAAGAAAATTTGAAATCTAAAAGGTGAACAAGTGTATGAAGAGATGCTCAGATTCAATAGTAATAAGAGACATGCAAATTAAAACAATAAGGTATCACTTTATACCTGTCGAACTTAGCTGGATAATGCTAAGTTTTGGTGGCGAAGTGTGGTTTGCAGGAGCCTATGTCTTGTCGAAGGAAGTACAGACAGTCAGTTGCAGGTGTTCTGCAGGACACTCTGGCAATAAATCAAATAGAATATTCACACCCTCTGAGTCCGTGAGCCTGCTCCCCAAAAAGAGGACGTGGATGAGAACGATCCCCACAGCATGAATTGTGGTGACATTCTTGGCGTCTGTCACTGGGAGTGGGAAGAGTTCAAGGTCTCTTCAGTAGTTAGACTTATTGCACAGAAAGCAATATGGATGGAACTTAAAACCAATGCTGTGTTGTCTATGGCGTGGGCAGGGGAGTTGGGTTAAGGAGATAATGCAATAAAACAAGGGAGGGGCCTTGCACAGATCAGTGATGATATTTCAGGTTGAAAAATTAGAAAAAAAGACAAAAAGAAATTCTGCTATCTAGCTAAGGCTGTAGTTGTACTCCTTCCACAGAATGGTGCTGGGATTCAACAACTTGACTGTTAGTTCAAGGTAAACCCAGGGAGTAACATGGGGATTGAGGGAGCTTCCCCAAAAGGATTTCCCTGCCCCCAGCTTCAACACACACACACACACACACACACACACACACACACACACACACACATGGCCATTTTACCCTCTGTTTCTGGAACACTGTTGCTTCCTTACATCCCCATCCCATCTCTTTGTGTTAATGCACAACATAGACTTGTCGTCCTGGGAGAGGATTCTAACTTGTGAGTCAACTAAACTGGTGGTCTCACCAGATACTGCAGCTATTTACTTTCGGGGCCCATTCCAGATCTGTTACATCAGCATTTTCCAGAGTTGAGGACTGTGAATCTATACTTTTATCAATATAGATGGTAAAATTGGTATTTTAGCACCCCAGGTGATTCTAAAAATCTGACAGGCTGAGAAACCAAGAAACTAGCCAGCATGTTCTCAATGTGGGTGGCACGCTACCATCAGCAAGAGAGCTCAAACCAAGCAAGCAAGCAAGCAAGCAAGCAAGCAAACAAACAACAAAAACTTGCCCAGGACCAATAAACTAGAATCTTAATGAGTGGAGCTCCAGGCTTTTTTTTTTAAAAAACTTTCTAGGGGATTCTTCTGTGCAGCTGGTGTTGAGAGCCATTGTCCCTGGGCCATATTTACTGAACTCCTCTGCTAATATGAGTCACCTGAGTGCTTGTTAAACATGCAGCTTCCTGGGATGTCCCTCTGGAGATTCTGATATCAGGCAACTGGTTTGAAGCCTAGGAATCTGTATTTTTCATCAGTACAAGGCTTGATCTTGCCTACAGTAGTGGGATAAAAATTTTCTCTTTTCTTCCTCCCTGTCTCCAACTCTGGGCAACACCCCTTACTTGGAAGAAACAGGCATGTTTTTGGACCCGTTTCTGGCAGTTCGTTTACAAGTGTTCACCACTGCATTAAGATACCTTAGTGTTCAGAGCTGTGCCTCTTTATGTGGTTAAAGCTTTGTCCCTGGTCCACAGTGGCTCTCCCTGTTTCTGACTCCCACATAGGGCTACATTCCCTGGAGTTGATGGGGTATTGACACTCCTCATGTGTAGCTCCACTAGGAGTGCAGGTTAGGGAAGCAACACGACGCGGAGCAACTACTGTCACTTACAAGGAGGCTCCTAAGATGCTCTCTGTTTGGCCCTTCTGGCTGTGTTAATTCTCCCTTGAGACCAGTAGGTGAAGACTCTGGATTGAATCCATTCTCATCCAATCAACCTTATCCAAGAGCCTCTCTGTTCTCTCTTTGGACCAGAGATGCTATTTAAAGTTCCTTTGGGGTCATTCGCAATAACTCTTGACTTCATCTTAATTGGGCTTTTCCATTTATTTTATAGATATAGGGCTACTCCCTTCTCCCAAATGGGTTAAGAACACAGTCAAATCACAGGAAGACAAAATACAAGCAACTAATAAACAAGTAACAATCATAATAAATGCAAATAAAATGACAATAACCCATCAATGGATATCAAGCGTTCACTCGGTCTGGCAAAGATTAAAAGTTAATAATAGTGCACGTTGTTGATGAGGGTCTTGTGAAACCGGCATTCTCGTTGGTGGGAACCGTGAATTGGTCCAACAACTTCAGAGGAAAATCTGGCAGTAGGTATCAAAATCTAAAATATACATATCATTAAGAAAGCCATTTCGGTTTTAGTAATTTACTTTATAGAACTATTCACAAAAGCATGCAAAGACAGATTGATAGATAATTTATGGCAGCATTTTCATAAGAGTGAAACACTGGGAAATATCCTAAATGTCCACCAAGAGAGAGCAGTTAAATCATCGATGATGCGTCCGGATACTCTGCGGCTGTTAATGGGAACGAGGTGGATCCGTACGTACTGATGTGGAAAGATCACTGTATCATTAACTAAAGAAAGCGAAGCTAATATTAATTAGATAGTGGGGAATACCCAGCTTGCTTATAACTTTTTTTTTTAACCCTGTTCCGAGGTAGTAAGAAATAAAGAGACAAAAGCAAAAGCTTAACTCTCATTCCCATCACTTAGGACCTGTGCGATTTTGGCCGAGTTACTTAACTTCTTTGAACCTCAGTTTCTTTATATTTGAAACGGGAGTCGTAACAGCCGCTTCATAGGATTCTTATAACGTTTAAAAGAGATAATGTATAAAATCCGCAGCACAAAGTAAAACTCAATAAATGTTGGTTCCCTTAAAGGTAAAAATTAAAGTGATATAAATGAAGGTCTCTATATAAAATAAGACTAGATCAGTTCCTTATCGATTGTAGTTATTCTCTGTAAACTATAATTAACTTTTCTAAAACTGACCTTGCTTTTTTCTTGGAATCAGTGTTTAAGGGAGACTACCGCTCAGGGGTAGGGAAATGAGAAAGTGTGGGGTATAGATGGACTTAATTCTAAGACCCACTTAGCCCACCTTAGCCTAATTCAGTCCTAATTTATTTATTTTCTGTCATTCTGAGCTCTCATTTGAAGCCTTAAAGATGGAGATTTAGCTAATGCTATATTTTCAAGACCAAAAATTCAAATTCTTACCTGAGTTTGAAAGGTAACAAAAACAGGTGAAGTAGGCAGGGGATTCAATATTAAAAAGTAAGACTAGTCTATTTCTACAAGGACATTTGCTCACGTACTGCCCTCTCTCTACCTTAATCTAGTTTTCATTTTCCCATTTTTTACTAGCTATAGGAGCAGAACATATTCCATTTTCTTCTTAACTCTAAGAAAAACAACACAAATACAATGACAAATGCCAACTGAAGTGCAATCTCATTATCACGGAGACCATAGGGAGTGGCGGGGACTGCGGCAAACAGAAAACTCTATGTCTTGGCTAAGGGTGGGCAGTGGGTTTTTACGTGAAATAACCTGATTTAATTTTTAGTGATGCCAACTATTTTTGTAAATGTAAAAGCTTATGAACACCCAACATGGCAGGCCCAAGAAGACACATCTGTGGGCCAGATGTGGCCCGAGGAGCTAAGTTTGCAATCTTGGTTTCAGCTTTTTCACAGGGAGTCAATGAGAAAAGAGTGAGGAGAGAGAGAGCTTATTAGTCAGGTTGCACTCAGAAAACAGATGGCACATCCAAATTAGCACAATTTGAGAAGGATTTATTAAGAAAGAAACGGATCCCAAAAGTGCGAGTAGGATGATGAGTCTGAGGAAAACAGTGCAAGACCTGGCGCCAGCAGTGGTGGAAACGCCACCACCCACACCCCAAAGGGATGAGAGGGAGAGTTGTGTGCAGCAAGCCTCTTGGAGGCACAGTGACCCTCTGCTGAGGGACATGGCCAGCGCAAGCTTACCTCTCAGAGAGGGAACAGAAATCACTGTCCTGGCCTCTTCCTTCCTGCTGCTCATACTTCCCATTGGCCAAACCCAGCCCAAGCAGGAGGACACGGCGACCCATGGATGTGATGCATACGTATAGCTCAGCCCCTGGGGCAGAGGGCAGGGTGGAGGGAGGTGGAGGAAGTCTCGAGGGACGAATGCAGACATCTGGCATAGAATGAAAGCAACAGATGTTTGAGGATTCCCAAGGATTCTTTTGGATCAAGTCCAAACTCTCAGAGTTGCTTTCCATACGGTCAAGTCACCAGCCCTTCCCTTTTACTAAGGAGGAGGAGGAGAGTCTGGGAAGACAGCATCTCTCGGGCAGCCCAGAGGACCACTGTAAGGGAATTGGCTGGGGCTGGGTCAGGCCCACAGAGAGGATCCATCCTCTGCACAAGGGACACAGAACTGGGAGTGCATGAGGCTTGTTGTCAGCTCCACAAAACAGGGATCTGAATCTCTTTGCTCCTTTGTTCCTCAAGCAGTGCCTGGCAGGCAGTAGATGTTCAAAAAACACTTGCTGAATGAATGAGATGTTTGGGCAAAACGTGGCAGGCTGATTACATTCTCCCTATAGAACCATCTTGCTGCATTTCTCAGCGCCCAGACCACCCAGGACTGTGGTGGTGTCCTGATCGTGTTAGGAACTGCTCTTGGGAGTACCCCGACGTCAAAAGGGACTGGACAAGGAAGCCATGTCCCAGTATCACTCTGGGGTTTCCTGGCTCAAGGAACAAAACCTAAAGCCCCTTCTCCAGCTGCCTCCTTCTTACCAGCTGGAAATAATTCCGGGAACAAGTGGCTTGTGTCTCTGCGTATTCCTCAGTTGGCAAATCAACAAGCAGTTGGATTAGAGGATTAGGCACTAAATGAATGGCTAATGGCTTCTGTGAGATGCTGCACAGAGGACATAAAGCAGGTGGCAGGGCACACGCTGAGCTACACAGTTTACTAAGGCAGGTGTCAGACCTTCGTCCTGGAGAAGCTCCGAGGAGCAGAAGACAGAGCTATTCCTCCTTCCTAAGGAGCTTGGTTGACATCTGCTAACCCCTGTTGGGTTTGGATAGCTAACAAAGGACTGGAAGCTTGTTTTCATTCAATGAACCAGTATCTATTAAACTTATATCATGTGCCAAGCTTGTTCCAGGTGCTGAAGATAGGGAAACTGACACTCTTCCTACCTACCCTTACTTGAGCTTGCATTGGAGAGTATATGTCAGAACCGCATGAAACTTGTTATAATATAATGCAGATTCTGGGGCCACATTCCTAGATATTCTGATGTAGTAGATCACAGGTAGGTACCAAGAGTCTGCATTGTAAAAAACAAGCATCCTGGGTGCTTCTGATGCAATTGGTCCCAGGGATATCTTGAGAACCAACTGTTGTACCAGGAATCTCACACATGCACAGAGTTCCCTGGTCAATTAATACCCCACTCTCTTAAACTGGAATTCTGTTTCATCTGAGGGACTCAAGTAGGCGGAAAAGAGGAAAAATCTCACGTTGTCAAAATTACTCTTGAAAATCACTTAGAAAGCACCATGTTGGAGGTTGTTATATCATCTTTTAAAAAGATCAGCCCAGCTATTTTTTTCTCCACTATGGGAAGAAATCTCTGTTTCTTCAGTTGGACACCAAATGAATGGCTGGCTTAAAGGCCCTGCTGTTTAAAAAGTTAATAAAGCTGAAAAAAAAAAAAGAGTGCGACTCTTTAAATACTCCACATGGCGTGATATTCTCTGCACACAAGGAACAGCAGATTCGAGGCCCTATTTCAGGCTCACTCTGGGGTGTGCATGTATTGAATGAAGTGGCAGGAAGAATTGCCTGTACTATTTAAGTTATTATTTCTTTTTCTTATTTTTTTCCCAAATCCAAGTGGTTGGATTTGCAGAAATTAAGTGTGCATGTGACGCTACTCCATAGTTCTGAACAGACCATGAAAGGTGCCTGCCATTTGTATCTCGGGAAAGCTTAGTATGGCTCCAAGCCTATCTCTCTCTTTGGAGGAATTCTTTATGATTATGTCCCTATGCTTTGCACTGTGTGAACCACAGGTTATTGCACCCAGACTATAGTGTGAATGATGCCCCAGAGTTGTGCAGTACACAACCTGCACAATCTTACATGATGGCCCTAATTGTACCCAAAGGCAGTTAGGAAACCCCAAGAATCTGCTCCAGGGCTTTGGGTGGGTGGGAAGTAGGCTTATTTTATTGCTTTCAAATAATACAGCAATGAAAACCCAGACGAATGAAACACCCAAGAGAATCTCAGTATCTGTATTTCCAATTACACGGAACATACACTCTTCACCCACATAAGTGCCAATTTGTATTATTCTGAGTTCCACTGAAATTGGCCCAAGCCCCTGGGGCACTTCTTGCCTAGTTTCACTTGTTACCCTGGGATAATTGGTTTAAAACTGATTACTGGGTCACTAATTATGGGGCCTATTGACAGTGTATTTCAGCTTAGGGAAGCAATTAAAAAGTTCACCCTAATTAATCAAGAGTAATTAACAGGTCTTAAATTTTGTCGAGAGATTAATTACCAAGAAATCCAGAACAAATCAATGTGCATTCCAGGAGGGTGAGAGAGGACTTAGTCATTGTAGCTGGAGGTTATTTGGACTATTCATTCATTCATTTAACAAATGTTTACTGAGCACCTACATGGTGCCAAGCACAGAGCCCGGTGGCTTTATGACTCCAGTGGCTTTGCTGATGTGTCTTCCCATTGCACAGAGAGTGGGGAAGCATGTGACCAGGTACTTTTTCAGATAGTTGCAGAGAGGTTCCTTGAAGATACAATAATATTCCTAGGTGATTGCTTTGAGCACTTGTTATATACTATGTGCAGGAGTAAGAGCTTCTATTATTTCATTAAATCTTCACCATGACCCTATGACATAGATGCCATTGTTTATTTCCATTTAATAGGGAAGGAAACTCAGGCCCAGATGAGTTAAGAAACGTACCCAAGAACACACAGCTAGGAAGTAGTAGGGCTAGATTTTGAATCCAGGGATTGAATCCAGGGAGAGTGAGACTATGCTTTGTTGCACTTGTCAGTGTGTGAGTGTCTTGAGAAAGGATCAGGTTAAAAGTCATGCCCCAGGGGAAGTGAAGTGTTGTGGAACCAGGCTGCCTGGATCAAATCCTGATGCCACCGAATAACTGCACGAACTTGGGCAAGTTCCCCACCTCTCTGTGACCCCACTTTCCTCTTCTGTAAAATGGACATGGAATAGTACCAACCTCACTATACTAATTTAAGATGGCACATGTAAGAAATTTTAAATAGTTCCTGGCACATGGTTAACTGCTCAGGAAGCACTAGCTGTTGGTAGTATCTATTACTGCCTTCTTGATGAACCAGGAAGTTACCATCTTAGTTGTTTTTCTGCCAGCTGGTATTATTCTGCCATACGGGCCCTTATTAAGATTTTAGAAAGGAATTTCTATTTAGTTTGGGAGTGTGCTATGAAGTGAATTGTGTCTACCTAAAATTCATATGTTGAAGTCCTAACCCCTAGTGTGATAGTATCTGTAGACGGGGTCTTTGAGAGGTAGTTAGGTTTAGATGACGTCATGAAGGTGGGACCTTCATGATGGAATTAGTGTCCTCGTAAGAAGGGACACCAGACTGCATGTTCTCTCTCTTATTTCTGACCATGCTGGCACCCTAATCTTGAACCTCCAGGCTCTAGAACTGTGAGAAGTAAATTTCTGTTGTTTAAGCCACCCAGTCTATGGTATTTTGTTACAGCAGCCCGAGGTAACACAGAATATCTGCCGATTTTCCAGAAGCGATTGCTTGGGGCCACTTTGGGGGTTTAAATGCCATGTATCAAGTGTCAGTCCCATCTCTCTAATACTAAAGTGTGCTGCTGCCTACAAGACAGCTTTGGTAACAGGGAGGATAGCAGCTCCAAAGAGTGACAGTTCCATAAATTCTATAGTTGCATCTTTTCTGGGGCTGAAAAGTCGTTGAATATAAACTCAGAGACAGAGGCAGGGGGCTCTGCCCAATTCAATGCTTTGGTGATGTCCAGAGACCTATAGGGGTGAGAAATATTGCTGCTAGAATAGTATCAGTAAGGAAATGTGCGCTGGAAATAGGGCCCAGATGTCCCTGCATTCATCTTAGCCACCAGCCTGTAACTACAAAAATAAGAATGCATTTCCTTTTAGGTCCAACCGACAGCTGCAGGAAGCAGTATAAGGTAAGTTAGGAGTGTGGCAGCTAGAGTGAGATGGCCTGGGTTCAAATCTTATCCCTGACACTGAGTAGCTGGGTGACTTTGGGTGGATTACTTAACCTCCGTGACTTAGCTTCCTCCTCTATCAAATGGGCATAACAATAGGCTGCCAAGAGGATTCAGAGATGTTGAGAATGTAAAGTGGATAACTCAGTTCCTGGCACATAGCAATCGCCCCCAAATAGTCTCTGTTGTTATATGACCACTCCTCGCGCCGCTTGCCTAGACGAGGAGGAAATCCAGTTTGTTCCTGAAGTTGCTTTCCCAAAACATTCCCCAAAACCATAAGGTTCTTCCTTCTGTTCTCTGCCTTATGTATCAGGGACGAGTCAGGAAAATACTTATGAACAGAGGTGGTCAATGAACTTGGACTGACTTTAAATTCTGTAGTCTCTGAACATTTTGCCTTTGATCTTTTAAGGGAAAAATTCTCCATCTTCCCTGCACTACTGTGTGTAAGTGTTTTATGGGAATATGGTTGCTATATTGAATTAAGGCATTTTTATAGTGCCGAACTTTGATGGGAGACAAAACTCCTTCCTTTCTGCGAGCAGGGAGTCTAGTTGCAGGGTTTTTCTGGGGCTATCCACCCAGGAAAGAGGCGTGTCTTGCAGACCAGAAGAAGAAACCGAGGGAGAGCTCAAGGGATCATTCAGGGTTGGGCTCAGGCTCCCTTGCTATGCACGGTGAGGATGTCTAGCAAAGAGGTCCTCGGTGAGGGATGGGGACCCATTGAAAGGTGAGTCTGAGTTGCACCAACTTCTGGTGTCTGGAGCGTTGTATCAAGACAGCATGTGAAATGGTACAAGGCTTGAGAGTTCTGGAAGCAAGCCAACTGTGGCAGAATGATACACTTTGCTTGGTTAGAGTGTTTTTGTATTTTTCTGTTTTCTATGTGTTTGCTTCTCTTTTGTTCTCTCTTAGCATTTAGCAATTTGAATACCCCAGCTAGCTTAGCTCTGCTACTGGAGTGAAGGTTTAAAAGGGAGCATGATTCTTCTGAAATTAGAGGTGAAATTCTTTAATTCTTGCTTTCATCCTTTCATCCATACATTTACCTATTCAATAACCCATTCATCCATTCATCTTTGCATTCATCCACCCGGTTATTCATCCTTTTATCTACCATCCATTCACCCAACCCATGTCTGTTTAGCACCTGCCATGTGATAGGTGCAGTTCTGGGCTTTACAGATAAAGCAATGA
This sequence comes from Propithecus coquereli, assembly GCF_000956105.1. Lineage (NCBI taxonomy): Eukaryota > Metazoa > Chordata > Mammalia > Primates > Indriidae > Propithecus > Propithecus coquereli. The sequence goes on along the minus strand of NW_012147523.1, from coordinate 3,946,932 downwards.
ACAATAAGACAAGGAGCTTACTTCCTAGTGGCAAAAGATAAATGATAAACAAATAAAGTATAAAGTATATCAGTGGTAAGTGCTTTGGAAACCATAAATCAATGAAGGCAAATAGGGAGTGCTGAGCAATTAGAAAGGGAATTTGGTGGGAACAAAACCAGGACCACAGATTCTAGCAGTTCTTCCCTTCAAGAGACTTTTAAGAAAATGTGATATTACCTTAGCACCCTCCCAAGGCTTATTCTGTTGTAGAAACTGAGGCAGCTCCATGGCAGGTGATTGGCCACTTGTGGAATCATTTAGCACGAGCATGTATACTTGAAGAGGACATCTGTTACTTTTGCCTGTCCAGCATCAATCCTAATTCTTGTAACTGTGCCTTGGTTTCTTCCTTGGGAAGCCAATCTGCTCCCTTTCTCATGTCCCTTGGTTTAGATGGGGCTGATGTCCCTCCCAGACTCCACAGTGAACATGTGAACTATGCTTAGCTGATCAGTATGTTCATTTTTCTTGGTCACGTTGATTGCTTCAGGCATTACCTGAATCTAAATCTAATGAGACCATCTCCTGGACCTTGTTTCCTTGGTGCCAGTGAGGAGGGGCTCTCTCTTTTTTGATGGCTGTAAAGATTTTATAGTGTAATAAAATATAATTTAAAAGTCTACAATTGCCAGTGGCCACCTTTGCCACCTGGGGAAGAGTCTGCCTGAGAATGAAGCCAGCATAGCACAGACCTGAGAGACGGAGAGAGATTAAATCCTAGATCTAGCTGAGCCTGCTTCACCTATCCCTAGATCAACAACTTTGTAAGCCAATCATTTTTTCAAAAAACTTAAGTCATTTTGGATTTGGGGTTCTGTCACACGTAAACCAAGAATCTTGGTTAACGCGGTGCTCGGTGAATATTTATTGCATGGATAACATCAGAACTTTGCTGCAAGGAACTTTAAGAAACCTGGGCTGGGTGTGGTGGCTCATGCCTATAATCCTAGCACTCTGGGAGGCCGAGGCAGGAGAATCGCTTGAGGCCACGAGTTCGAGACCAGCCTGAGCAAGAGTGAGACCCCGTCTCTACTAAAAATAGAAAAAATTAGCCAGCCAACTAAAAATAGAAACAAAAAATTAGCCAGGCACTGTGGCAAGCACTTGTAGTTCCAGTCACTAAGGGGGCTGAGGCAAGAGGATCGCTTGAGCCCAGGAGTTTGAGGTTGCAGTGAGCTAGGCTGATGCCACGGCACTCTAGCCTGGGTGACAGAGTGAGATTCTGTGTCTCTCTCTCAAGAAAAAAGTAATCTGAACCCCACTCACTTTTTTTCTGTTTTTCACACTGAGAAGTTCAACATGACCCCTGATGTGACATCAGCTGGCTCTTCACATTTACCTTCGTAAAAGGAATTTTATTTATGTTCAGAGTCATGAAGCGTAGGAAGTAAGACACACCTTCTAAGTATGTTTCGGTATGATTTTAGTATGTTTCAGCAGTAATACATACTCAGTATAGAGAATGCAGAAAAGCACAAAGCAGGAAATGAAAATTATGTATCCAACCACCCATGAATAAATAACTTGGCATACCAGGTTTTTCTTTGCATTCGAGTTTTTAAAGTAAAATTTGGATTATACTCAAATGCTTTTTAAATCTGTATTTATTTTCACTGAAAATATATTTTGACTATTTCCTCATGCCAGCAATTATTCTTCTATAACAACATACTTGACCACAACCTGAAAAGAATTTAAAGTACCAGAAAAGTAGAAAGAACAACAATATAAACACCTATACATCTACCCTGTAAAATTAACAGCTATTAATATTTTGTTCTATTTGTTCTGTCATTTTTAAAGGAAAAACATTATATAGATAGCTGAATTCTCCTAGCAGTAAATTCTTATTTATTTTTCACTATTGCAAAAGGCATTATGAAAAATATCATTATTGAACCTGTATGTAATATAATGTACAACCTTTGTCCACATCCATCATTCCCTCGGGGTAAAATCTTAGAGATGGTGGAACTGCTGGATCAATGCATCCGTTTATACTCCTGCCTGCAGCAAATGACAATGCCCCTGTCCCAACATCCTGGGCAACACTGGATTATTCTAATTCTAATTCTTTTTAAACAATTTCATTCAAGAAAGGTGACATTTTAATTTTAATCCTCTTAATTTGTATTTCTTTGATTCCTGGTGATGTGATATATACATTTTCATATCCTGTGTCCTTTTGTCTGTTGGGTTATTCATGTTTTCTTTTTGAGTTAAAGAAGCTGCTTCTATGTTAAGGATATCATCATATATAGCAAGCATCTTCTGCTATGTATCAGTTGTCGTTCACTTTTATTTATGATGGCTTTTGACATAGGTAAGTTTTTACTTTTTTTTTCTTTCTTTTTGGTAATCAAATTCATCGGACTTTTCCTTTAAGGTTTCTGACTTTGGTGTCATGCTTAGAAAACCCTTCGCCTTCCCCCACACTACAACTATTCACCCAAAATGTTTTCAAGTTCCCTTATGGTTTATTTTTACATACAACTTTTAAAACCATCTAGAATTAATTTTGGTGTATGGTGTGAGGTAGGGTTCCTACAAATTTTTTGTAAATGAGTATCATGTTGTCTCAACATCATTTGTTGAGTAATCCTTCTGATTAAAATGCCAATTTTTATCATATACTATATTATCTTTTATACATCTGTATCAAATTTCTGGACACATCTTTATAATACAGTTTCATATCTATTCTAACGAGTCTCCCCTCTTCTTGAAAATTTTGGCTCTTCTTGTGTTTTTATTTCCCTAAATTAGATTCTTAGCCAGAGGTGAGCATGAGAACAACCTATTGAAGTTTTTCATTAACCTTCCCAGCACTTACATCCCAGGAAATTCTGATTCAGTGGGCCTGGCAGGGGGGCTGGGCATCTTTCAAAAATAAATAAATAACAAACGTACGTACACATAATATATGCATCACGTATGAAGGGCTCTCCAGTTGATGATGAGGCCCCCTGTATTCAGAGCCACGGCTCCAGATCCAAAGGATTTTCATAATTTCAGAATCCTACATCGGAGTTCCCTTCTTTTCACACTTCTACCTGCTTCCAAGTGCAAGATGCTTTCTTGGGACCGTCTGGGATCCTCTTATGTAATTCGTCTCAGGCATTTAGCTTAGGTTTTGGGATTTTTGAAAACTCCCCCAGGTGATTTGATTCTAATGTGCAGTCAGAGTTGGTAAACTCTTGTTTAGAAACTCCTTCTTAGTCCAGACCACTAAATCCCCGCTCCACCACTCACATAGTTAGGAATTTCAGTCCTGGCTATGTATCCGAATCGTCTGTGGATCTTAAAAAACAGACTGAGCTGAATGTATACGTTTAATATTAACCATCAACATAGCAAGGGCTAAATACCCATTTTCCAGGTAATTGTCCTTTTTCAATGACCAACCTTACTTTTCACATGTATTAGAATTAATTCTCATTGATCTAAGTGTATCATCGTGTCTTAATAGAAACGGTTCGCAGTCTTAAGGATGCATCAGAGCCACCTGGAGAGGTTGCTGGGCCCCATCCCCAGAGTTTCTGGTTCAGTTGACATGGGCCTGAGAGTTTGCATTTTAACGGGTTCCTGGGTGATGCTGGTATTGTTGGTCCAAGGACCACACTTTGAGAACCACTGAACTATAGCATTCATGCAAATATTAGAACTTGTTCCATGATGGATGGATTATTCCATTGCAATGAACTTAAGCGTGCTCTCCAAGCTGTGAGCTGCAGACCCCTGAGAAGGGATGGCAAGGGGTGTACAAAACCCTCTGTGCCCCTATCACTGCTGATTAGTCACTGCTAAAGCATTTTATTAAATCCTAGGGCTGTAATCTTCAGTCTGACTTTATCGAGGAAACTTCTTATATATCCCCTCACTTCCAGTGTTGCCCTCATTACCGTGAGTGTGTAACCTCTGATGTGCGACTTTGGAGGTTGTGGTGCTGCACTCAGATACGTTAGACAGTGCACAGGGTGAGTGAGAAGGTGTTCTCTAAAGGGTAAGACCTTGTGATGGTTATCTGGGGAAGGGCGCATCTCTTAGAATGGGGTGGGGCACTTAGATGGGCAGAAGAACTCCACCTTCTGACTCATTTGGGAGCATCATCTTCCAACCTATTGTCTACAGTGGAGCCAACTGAGCTTTCTACAATGCAACTCTGATCACATCATTCTCTTGCATAAGCCCTTCAGTGGCTCCCTATGGCTCCTAGAATAAAATCCCAAACTCTCAACATGGTGTTGTAGGTTGTGTTCCCCAGAAAACAGATGGAATTTAGCATGAAGCATGCTTATTAAGAGGTGCCCTTGGGATCAACACTTGTGGAAGTGGGACATGGAAACACAATGGGAAGAAAGAGCTGAGCCATGATATGGGCCCAATGGTGGCCTCAGCTGATCTCTTGCAGAGCTCTGGAATTAGATTTGTCCATCACCCTTGTCCTGAGCTGAGTCAAGATGGTCAAGCCTTGGCTGGGAGTGGTGGCTCACGCCTGTAATCCTAGCACTCTGGGAGGCCGAGACAGGAAGATCGCTTGAGCTCAGGCATTTGAGACCAGCCTGAGCAAGAACAAGACCCCGTCTCTACTAAAAATAGAAAAATTAGCCAGGCTTTGTGGTGCGCACCTGTAGTCCCAGCTACTCAGGAGGCTAAGGCAGGGGAATTGCTTGAGCCCAGGAGTTTGAGGTTGCTGTGAGCCTTGATGGCGCCACTGCACTCTACCCAGGGCAACAGAGCAAGACTCTATCTAAAAAAAAAAAAAAAAAAATGATGGTCAAGGCTTTATACCCTCATTGTATATGAGTTGCCCCATGAAGGGTGTGACAATGGGTGGGGCAGCCCAGGCAATCCCTTAAGGGCCTGACAGCTGACTGCTTGGCCATCCCAACACGCCTAGCATCAGGGTGACAAGTCCTTCCTTGAAAGGGGGTCTGAGTGGCACAGCACAGTGTTTGCCACAGATGGCCACAGCATTATCTGCAATCTGGCTATTGACTACCTCTTTAGTCTCATTTTTTTGTTATTTCCCCTCTTATTGTCTTCTCTCCGGGCATGTTGTTTTTTCTTTCAGTCTCTCAAACTCACCATGTGCCTTTCTGCCCCAGGGCCTTTGCATGTGCTCAGCCCCCTGCCTGGAATGTTCTCTTCTGCATTTCTGATCTCCCGACCTCCCACCCAGATACTCCAACTCATTCTTCAGGTCTGCGCTCAGGGGTTGCTTTCTCTGGGGAACTTCCTGGACCCTCCTCCTGGGGTAGGATGCCTAGCACATACTCTCAAAGCTTAGGTGCCCACCAGACTTAGAGCCCGGAAGTCAGGGGCGCAGGCAAGGCTGCCTCTTTCCTGGGGGTTCCATGTGGAAAGAGATGGGCCTGGAAGCCCTGGTGAGCTGGTGAGACAGGGTAGAGTCAGATTCTTCATATGTATATGCAAATTCCCCTTAACATTTAGCCAAACTTTTTGAAAATTCTGCCCTGTTTCCCTTATGCTATGCTGGAGCCAGAGCTTACCAAGAAAGGCAGCAAGAGCAGAATCAGAGGGAGGGGCCTCAAATGGAAAGTGAAATTTTAGGAGGATAAATTCAAGGGCCCTCCATCAAATGTACCTCTTAACCAGGGGCTCCTCTTTCTTGTATTAAATCATAGAGATTCAGAGCTTAGAGTTATTGAATAATGACAATATAGTAACAGCGGCAGCGCTGCCCCGTCCTGAGTGTTTACTAAGTAGCACTGCGCTCTGCATTTGCTGGTCTTATCTCGCTAAGCCTCCTATCAGCGCTAGGAGGAGGGAACTATCATTTCTCTCTGTTGAAGAGACGGGCAGAGGTTAAGTGATTTGCCCGGGATCACACTTGTAATTAGTGGCAGAGCTGGGCTTTGAAGCAGGGTTGCCGTAGGGACAGAATTTCCAGGCCAACGCAGCGTGCATCTGCCCTCCTTGACCTTAGAGCCTCCCTGAACCTTCCCCAGGGGTTGGAGCCTCTGGCCCAAGTCCCTCATTCTCGGCAGTTCTGAGACCCGGCCCGTGCTGCTGGTTCCGGTTCCATGTCCCCATCCCCTGTGCGGGCTTCCCCCTGCCGCCAGCCCCTCCGCCCGAATCCCAGCATGCCTGGGGCCGTGGCCAGCCTGAGTTATGACACAACTCGCCTGAAAATTCCCCTGTAAAGGGAAAGGGGCCAATCCAATGTGAGTTATTCTTATTGTGAGCTCCCCAAAGCCGGGGACCTCGTATGATTTATCTTGATATAACCCACGGCACTGGGAACGGGGCCTGGCACACAGCGCACAATACACGTTTATGGAATTGACTGGCGTTTTCAGAGAGACGGGGTTGGGGGGAGGTGAAGGAACCAAACGCACTCACACATACACACACCCGGCATGCACGTTGCACACACACAAGTACACACACACACACACACACACACACACACACACACTGATTTTGTGTGCTCCGTGGGTGTGAGTTCGTGTTTGTGATCTTTCTCTTCCTGTGACATGTTGTGTGTATAACCCCATCACTCATTTTAATTACATAACTGTGGACTCTATTTGGCCTTTGGCTGTTTTGGAGACCAAATTAGAAAATTTAAAAACAGCCATCTTTCTTTACCCGGAGAAACTTGTAACAGCGGCTGCCCTGGGGTGGGGAATTGGGACCCAGGGCGGCTGGGTGGAGGACAAGTTACTTTTCCTGGCCTTCTCTTTTGTTCTGGTTCAATTCTTTTCTTTTTTTTTTTTTTTTTTAACCACGTACATATATTATCTTTTCGAAAAATACAAATAGTAACATTTAGGAAAGAAAAGAAAATAGCGATCTTGCTTCCCAAACTAACCACTGACTTACATAAAAGCTTTTATAACTGGGTTAGTTAGAGATTAAAGTTGAGGCCTGTGCTGGACAGGTTTACAGGCCCCCCGGGGGGACGTCGCCACCACGGCCACCTTGTGGGGGAGCCAGGAAAACCACTGCTGACAGCCCTCCGGGCCCGGGCTCAGGGCGACTCTTGGATGATGAGTTCAGAGGGATGTTTCTTCTCCCAGGGGCCCTTCTGTGCTGAGCGCCCGAACACTCATTTAGCTATTCTCTTTGCTAGGTCAGTGACAGATCTGCAAGGATTAGGCAACGTAAGCTCCGAAATCTACTCAGTAAGATGAAAATCTGTCCCTTCATTCTCAGGCTCAAGTGAAAGTGATTAAATGTGAGGAGTCAGGCTCAGGGGGCAGGGGGCTTGCTGTAGCCTTTGAGTTCGAAGTTCTCTTGTGTCCTTGCCTGTGATTTTGGAATCACTGGCATCTGGTCCCCAGACTCGGCGGCAGCTGTTTGGAGCCTCCGAGTCAAACCCAGGGAGGACTGAGGCCTCCGAGGTGGACGGGGTACTTACAACCAGCTAATGAGAGAGCTGGGGCTTTCTTCTGAGCCCAGGATATTCCTGGAGGGATTAATTTTTATCAAATGACTTCTTAATGAGAGTCCACTTACCTCCAAATTTGGAGACTTTAAAGCTCCTGAAATTTAAAACTAATCAGCAGGCTAGTCTGCTTTGGATGTGAGGAGTTCACACAATTAGAAGCTCAAAAGAGAAGAGAACAAGTTAGTAACAGCCAGGAGCTAGCAGAGTGGAAAATATTAGCTTGAAATTGAGCGAACGGCCTTGCTCTGTATCTTTGCAAAAGGCACAGAATTGCTAGGTTGGGGTCTGAAATTGGAGTGCTGGGAGCTGGAGCTGTCTTGAAGATGTGTTTTGCTTGGCCCACAAATAATATTAAGTTTTGGGAAATTTCATGTACAAATGTGGTTGTGGGACTTTTTTGTAATATAAGAACATTCTGGCAGGAACAGGCATGCATTCCTTCCTGGGCAATGATCTCCTTGACCTGCCTGACAGCTGCCCCTTTGGGATGGGCCGGGCGTGTTCCAGTCTGCCATGATCCCGCCTTTTACTTGGTAGGAAAAGGGAGATGTTACCTGCCCAGCCCTTGTGGGTATTTGAGCCCAAGCCTCCTGCCCCAGATAAACCACACTCATGCTTAGAAGAACCTATGGGCTGGACTGTTTTGCAAATTTGGGGGTCATTTTGCAGACAAGTGAGGCCAAGACAGCTCCAGTGGACTCAGTTTGAGGAATTCCTCCCTCCCAACCCACACCTCTGTTCTGATTTGGCTTCCCCTACTGCTTCAGCAAACTAACATTTCTCTTCTGGTGCCCTGTGGTAGATGGACCCTAAGATTGTCCCAAATGATCTCTTCCTCCTGGCACTCATGCCTTTGTATAATCTCCCCACTTTGAGTGTGGGCAGGACCTGTGACTTCCTTCTAACCAATATAATAACATGATATGACGATGGTGACAGGATGTCACACTCATGATTATGTTACAGAAGACGGTAGTGTCTGTCTTGCCAGCAGACTGTCTCTCTTTCTAGCTTTGATGAAGCAAGTGGCCATTTGGGGGAGGCCCTTGTGCAAGGATCTGAGACAGCCTGCTGGCCACCCAACAACTGGGAAGAACTGAGGGTGACTTCTGGCCAATAGCCAACAAGAAACTGAGGCCCTCAGTCCAACAGCCCACAAGGACCTGAATCCTGCCAACAACCACATGAGTTTGGAAGCGGATTCTTCCCCAATCAAGCCATCGGATGGGATCACAGAGCTGGCTGGCTTCTCCATTAGCAGGAGACCCAGCTAAGTCTTGCTCAGACTCCCAACCCCCAGAAACTGTGAGATAATAAGTGTGAGTTTTTTTAAGCTGCTAAGTTAGTGGTAATATTGTTATGTCCAATAGGTAACGAATACGCACTCCTTTTGGATTTGGAGTTTCAACAACTACATTCCTTCTCAATTTGATCCTATTTCTGTCTCTAGTAATTTTACTCATGGTTTAGAACTACTAATTCCTACTGTTGATTCTTCCAAATTTGGATCACTTGCCGGGATAGATTTTTTTTTTTTTTTTTTTGGTGGAGGAGAGGAGAGTATGTCCACACTCAGTTCACACCTCTTTTGTGTCATTACCCTAATGTCTCCCACCATAAAATGGGAGTTTCTTGATGGTAGGGACTCTGTCTTGTTCATCTTGGTATCAGTTGTGCTGAATACTGAGTATATGCTCAGAGAGTCGCTGTTGAGTGAGTGAACATAGTTGAATGGCTGAATTTTCAATTGCGGGCACTTTTCCCCCTCCAGTCTCATTCTTAATGACTGGATCATCTTCTGTTGCTTGCAAGTGCCATGGTTTGACTAATATACGTGACTAATTTCCTTTCAGTGTTTATCTTGTTTCCAGATTTTATTGCTAATATAAATAATGCTCTGATTCAGCATTCTAATAGCTAAATGTTTGTGTCTATTTATGATTATTGATGGGCCAAAACATATGAATAATATTATAGTTTTTAATACTTAATGGAAAGATATTTACCCTCCTAAAAACATAGTATATGGGAATGCCAACTTCCCTGCACACTTGCCAATGCTAGATAGTATTTTCCTGGTTAACCTTTGCCAGTTTAATAGATGGGAATGCTATCTTGCTGTTTTTATTTACACTTATTTGCTAATGAATGAGATTGAATATTTTTATTAGCTGTTTGTATTTCTTTTATAAATTTATATTTCTTGTCCATTGACCATATTTCTTTCTTTCTTTTTTTTTTTTTTTTTTGAGACAGAGTCTCACTCTCTTGCCCAGGCTAGAGTGCCGTGGCATCAGCCTAGCTCACGGCAACCTCAAACTCCTGGGCTCAAGGGATCCTCCTGCCTCAGCCTCCCAAGTAGCTGGGACTACAGGCATGCGCCACCACACCCGGCTAATTTTTTTCTATTTTTAGTTGTTTGGCCAATTTCTTTCTATTTTTAGTAGAGATGGGGTCTCGCTCTTGCTCAGGCTGGTCTCGAACTCCTGAGCTCAAACGATCCGCCCGCCTCGGCCTCCCAGAGTGCTAGGATTACAGGCATGAGCCACCGCGCCTGGCCTGACCATATTTCTGTTGGGGTGGTTAAGCTGTATTTTATTGATTTGTAGAGCTCTTTACATATTAGCTCTTAGTATATAATATTACCTATATTATATATCATAATATATAAAATTATATAAAATGTTGTCTTTTAAAAACATGTTTTGGAACATATTAAGAAGTTTTAATTTTGTGAAATTTACTAGTCTTTTATTTTATAGTTTCTGCCTTTGTTTTCACACTTAGAAATTACTTTTCTACCTTCAACGTTATATGCTCATTCTCCAACCTTATTTTAGGGAAATGGTTGATCTTCTGAAGAATTTTTATTAAATTTGGCAGCTGATACAAGGACTTTCTCTGTGTTAGTAATGCTTTGGTCAAATGTAACTGAACTCTAGTCATCTGTTAATAAAATCACACTTGATCCTTCAGCAGATTCACACTGACAGTTCTTAACAAAACCTGTTTTCTCTGCCCAAAATTCCAGAGACACTACATGCCATTGCCTACCTAAATTTTGCTTCCACATTCTCCCTCTTCCAATGGTAGAAACTCCTTCATATCCTGAACTAAGCTCTAGGAATAGGAAGCTTCCTTGGAAGACAGACTCAGCCATGGGCGAGGCAGAACCATCACTTGACAGCAGGTGGTAGACTGGCCAAGTAATCAGTGCTGAGAGTCCTATGGGAAATGGGGTGTCCTCACAGGTGATCAGAAACATAAAATGGGATCAGGCATTATTTGAACATGGACTCAGTCAGTGCCAGGTACTATGTTAGAGTGTTAACAGTCACTACACAATTTGATTCTCTTAATCCTCCTAGTAACTTTATGGTGTAAATATTATTACCCACATTTTGAAAATGAGGGAATTAAGACTCAGGATCTTGATTCAGGTTTGTCTGACTTTGAAGTCCATGCTCTTTCCACCACCCTACACTGCTGCTTCATGTTTCTGCCCATGAGTAGAGGGGGCATTCAGGGACGTGGGAAGCTCTGGGACCGGAATGGCCAGGCTATGGGGCACGGCTCCTGGCGAGGTGCTGTGTGAACACAGATTGGCTATCGAGGTGGACTTAAAAAGGAGGAATGTGTGAGCCTCACAGACTCGGCCTATGGCAGAGATGTACGGTCAGCTGCCCTGGACTGTAACTGCCCATTGAGACACGTTAGAGTTTTCTAACATCCTGCATTTTCTTAGCTAGGCGCAGGATCATCCTGTGTTCACCTGCACTCCTTGTAGCAAGTTTGTTGTCATCATCTTCCTTTATCACCTGTAGGATCCCTTGGAGAGGACCCATGTATGAACCCAACGTTCTTCTTGGTACTGGGTGTTTGAAGTGCTCTGGGATATCTGCCACTTTTCTCCTGCTCATGGATAGATATTCCACACCCCAAGATCAGAGAGGGAAAAGATAACTTCACCAGATGGAATCACTGAGAGAAAATGTTTCTCAAACTGTGTTTTATTAATTTATTCCACAAATATTTATTGAACACTTACTGTGCACCAAGTTTCATTCTAGAAGCTTGGATTATATAAAGTGACTAGATGCTTGTAATGTTTCAAATGGACCAAAGTGAGAAAGAACTTGCCCTTGAGGGGTTTATATTCTGATAGAGCAGAGGAGAAACAATAAACACCATAAATAAACAAATTATTAGCATATAGTACATCAGGAGGTGATAAGTGTATTAAATAAAAAAGTGGAGCACAGTAATCTCCAGAGGTGGACAGTGGCATGAAGAGGAGTCCCAGTATTACACAGGGAGGTCAAGATAGGCATCAATAAGGATGCGAGTTTTGAGCAGATACTTAGAGAAGGTGCGGGAGTTAAAGAAGCAGATATTTTGGGGAAAAGCACTCTAGGCCGGAAAGAATGGCTCTGAGGTTGGAGTGAGCCTAGCGTGTTCCAGGAGCAGCGAGGGGGCTGTGTGTCTGGGGGAAAAGGCAGTGAAAGTCAGAAGAGGAGATGAGGGCAGAAAGCTAATGGGGTGGGAAGAGCATATAGGGCCTTGTAGGCCATTGTAAGGATTTGGTTTTTCCTTGGGTGAAAGGGAGACCCACTGCAGGGCTTTGAGCAGAGGAGTGACATGATCTGATATACCTTTTAGCGGGACCTGATGGCTGCTATGTTGAGAATAGACCATAGTTAAGCAAGGATGGAGGCAGTGAGGCCTGACATGATGGTGGCTCAGACCAGGGCAAGAGGAATGAAAGCGGTGAGAAGTATCTGGGTACTGGATCTATTTTGAAGTGAGAGCCAACGGGCTTCCTGATGTCGTAGATGTGGGGTGAATGAGAGCAGTTGAGGTTGACAGGCGCAAGTCAAGGGATGGAGTTGTCTTTAACAGAGGCAGGGAAGGCTGCGGAAGGAGCACGTTTTGGGGGGAAGATGAGGAGCTCAGTTTCAGATATTTGAAGGTTTTTTTTCTTATGCCTCTTGTAATATCCCTCAATCGATCATGGAATGTGGCTTGAGGTGGTGGTGATGACCCAAAAGGGAACTGGGGAAATGTGCAAAGGAAGAGGGCTCTCCCCACATAATCCTCTGAAAGTACTCCACGAGTATGTTGTGACGATTCCCCTCTAGCAGGAGAGACTTCTAGCGCTCACCCTTCTGTGGTCATCCACTTCTCCTGGGCACACCGGAGGGTGACACAGCCTAACCCCCATGAAGTTGGGCAGGGCTATGTGATTAGTTCTGAACAGTGGGCTGGAGAGGCGGTGACAGGTGTCAGCTCTGGGCCAAAGCATTTAATTTTCGTGATGACCCTGTCCCTCTTTCCCTGCTGTGGTGACCAAGGTGGCCTCATGTTCCAGATGGTCCAGCAATAAAACATCAGAGCCTCCCTCATCCTGGGTCCCTAAGTGACTCTGGGGAGCAGAGGCACCACCCCTGCCCCTGACTTTCTGGATCTGTCCTGTGAGGAGCAAATAAACCTCATTGGATTACACCCTGAGTTTCCAGGGTTAATATGTTACCACAGCAAAACCTAGACTATCTAGACTAAAACACCCTTCAAGACAGAAGCAAATTACAGCTTACTCTATTTTCTCTTTCATCTCTTATCCTTTTAAGAAATACAAAAGCTGTTAACACTCTTGCGATGCTCCTGATAATACATCAGTACATCAGAACTCCCACCCATCCTAAGAGACTCAGCTCCGTGTGAAGCTTCCCCACCCCCACCCCAAGCAGGGTGAGAAGATTCCTTTCTTTCTGTTCCCATGACACCCTCATCATCTCTCTATTAGGGCACTTACCACATTGTATTGAAATGGTTTGTGTACATCTGTCTCTCCCACCAGACTGTAAGTGTCGGAAGCCCCCTCTATTTCCCTCTTAAGAATCAGGGGGAAAATACAGCAAAGGAAGGATAAATACAGATAGGAGGCAGCTTCAGAGTCTCTCCCTGTCTTTACCTGGCAGTGTTTTAGTTGAGGCTCTTTGGATAGCGGTAACAAAAACCTAATCTTGCTAGTTTAAGTGGAAAAAATAAAAGGAAATTTATTGGAAGGATAGAAGGATATAGTTGCTCTTAGAATCCAAGGGAAAGGTAAACAATCAACTCAAGGAGTTTCAGGAGCCCAGGAAGTCTGGGATATCAGTGACAGGACTTCATCAACCTTCCCTCTAAAGCTCTACCACGGCCCAACACAACTTCCAGCTCCCTGACTCTGGGTCCGTCAGTTAAATTTTTCAGGACAGAGAATCTGATTGACTCAGCTGGGTCAAGTGTCTGCCTGTGACCCCGTCACTGATGGCCGGGGGAAGTGTCACTCAGTGGAAACGCAGAGCCATGGGCTTGAGTATGTGGGCAATTCTCAGACACAAGGGGCTGGCAAATCCTCTACCAGATGTTTGTGTCGGATGGTATCTCGTCTAACCCTCGGAAAGCATCTACTTGCCTCACAGTTCTGTAGACTCTCTTGACTTGACACTTCCTGATACATTCCAACCAAGCGCCATTCCTGGAGCCTGCCTCCATGTCCTGAATCTCCCTGAATGTCAGCAGAAATTCCCGGACACACAGTCTCTTTCTGGATACCAGAACACACCCCAGAAGTTTGGGTGATCCTGTTGGCCATTAGCTGGCTGTCTCATTGTCCCGGTCACTTCTCTTCTTGATGGGTCCCGTGCCCTGGGCTCCACTCCTGGGCTTTTTCTGCCTCGTTTGAGGCTGATCACTCAGCTGAACTTGACTGTTAGCTGGAAACTGACAATGAGTTTCCCCAAATTAAGCCCGTTGAAAATATTTATTGAATTTAACCAAAACGGGTTATTAAAAGCCAGATTGTGTCTCCTCTTAACTGACCTTTTCTGGAAGGGAAAACCAGAAGCAAACCAGAGTACTTCAGGGAAGAGAGGATATGCAGCGTCAATTTTGGAAATAGATCACCCCAGTCCAGACCATTCATTCCCATTCATTCACTCATTCATCAGCAGACATTTCTGGATTGTCAAGCACATTCATAGGTCTGGGGATGTTAAGATGAAAAAGATCTCGTCTTGCCATTAACTCAAATCTAGTGTGTGTGGGGGGGATTCAGACACAAATTCTGAGTGATAAAACAGGCAATGAAGCCTGATTAAAAGAGTGTGGGGCTGTGAAGAGAACTTGATATGAATGCTGCCCACACCACTTCCTGGCTTGTGACCTTGAACAAGTTATTTGACCTTCCTGTATTTTAGCTGCCTTATGACAAAGGAAGGCAAAAATAATGTCAGCTTTGCAGTGTTGTTGTATTAGATATAATACATAAAGTATCTGGCATATAATAGATGCTAATAAATAGTAACTATTAATATCATTATGAAATCCAATTTTTTAAAGATATTTTTTTTATAATTGCCAGGGCCTACAACAGTGTCTGGCACATAGTAAGACCTCAATAAATATTTTTTGAATGAATGAATAATCATTTCTTGGGCACTTACCTAATATTAGGCATCCACATGTGTGTCTGTAAAATAATTTAGACAAGCACAGTATAATCAGTATAGAAGTCAAGACCTTCATCTTTGGTGCCAGAAATATTTGTATTCAGGCTGGATGCGGAGGCTCACGCCTGTAATCCTACCACTTTGGGAGGCCAAGGTGGGAAGATCGCTTGAGGCCAGGAGTTTGAGACCAGCCTGAGCAAGAATGAGACCCTGTCTCTACAAAAAACAGAGAAATTAGCCAGATGTGGTGGCACACACCTGTAGTCCCAGCTACTCGGAAGGCTGAGGCAGGAGGATTGCTTGAGCCCAGCCTGAGTGACAAAGCGAGACCCTGTCTAAAAAAAAAAAAAATTGTGTTCTAAGCCTTACTGTGATTTGGATTCTGTCTTAGGTCAAGTTCCTAGAAGCAGAACCTGGGAAGGGGTTTCTTGTGCAAGGGATCAGACTATTCTTGGAAGAAACGTGGAAGACAGTGGGGAGGGAGGCAGGGTAAAGCAGAGTGAGAAGCTAGACAAAGATGTAGTGGTTCTCGGTGCCTCAGTCTGGCCTCAGTTCAATGCCATAAAGAGCTCTAGAGTATGGGTTGCACCACAAGTAGAGTTAGTACTGTCTTCAAGAAAGGGGGCTGGCTTTGTTACTTCCCACAGCAGTCAACTGTTGGGGGCAGGTGGCCCTGAGGGGGTTGTAACCTCTCAAGCATCCCTAGGCAGGATGTTCCCATTGAGAGAATGCAAGTATGAACTCATAGTCATCAACACCAGAAGGAAGAAGGGGTCCCAGATGGGGAACTATTGGCTCCTAAGTACTATCATTAAAAATGACACCCCTTCTGTGATTTATGACACTTGAGGGAACTGAGGGATTGAGAACCTAAATAGTTCAACCAGGGTTATCTAGCTCTAAGTAAAAAGTGAATCCCAACAGCTATGCATGTGTTCATAAAAAATAACTACCAGTTATCGAGCCATTAAATAACCATGTGCTAGGTAGTAAAATAAGTGTTTTACATGCACTATCTCATTTACTGCTCATAACAAAACTATAGGGCAGGTAATCTCTTTTTTTCTTGGAGAGGAAAATCTTTATTTTATTTTTTAATTAATTAAATTTTTTATTGTAATAGTTGTACATATTTTGGGTACATGTTATGTTTTGATACCTATATACAATACGCAATGATCCAATCAGGGTAATTGGGATATCCATCACTTTAAACATTTATCTTATCTTTGTGTTGGGAACATTACGATTCTTCTAGTTATTTTGAAATATACACTAAATTGTTGTTAACTATAATTTCCCTAATATATTATCAATGCTAGAACTTATCCTTTCTATCTGACTGTGTTTTTGTACCCCTTAGCCAACTTCTCCTCATCTCCCCCTCCCCTATCCCTTCCCGCCCTCTGGTAACCACCATTCTACTCTCTATCTAAAAGCAGAGTAGCGAGATCCACTTTTTTAGCTCCCACATATGAGTGAGAACATGCGATATTTGGCTTTGTGATAGGGTAGATAATATTATTAATATTATCCCTCAATTAAAATGGGGAATCAAATGCCAGGAAGGGCTACGTAACTAGCCCCAAATCACACTAGAGGCAGTAGCATGGCTAGGATTTGAAATCAGGTATGTCAGACCTTGAAACCAGGGAATCTTAACCACAACCCTAGAAAAACATTAGGAGATATTAATGTTTATTTGCCTCCCTACAGATTTTCCTTCCCTTCCCCCATTTCTCAAGCAGAGAGAAGACTTTGAGACTCTTCTTCATGGGATGCTTGTGGTAGAGTGGAAATTGGCAAAGGGTTTCCTTTTGAGCTTATTCCCTCGAAACTGAAGCCTTTAGGGAAAAGAAATCTAAGAATACAGACAAAGTGTATTGGCTTGAAGAAATGGGGAGATTCCAGTTTGTCTGTCTGACAAAAAGAGACAGAGAGAGAGAGAGAGCGAGAGAGAAAGCGCGTGCCTTTTGGATCCCTGTGTAGCAGACCCTGACTCTCACTTCCCAACAGCACTGCTAAGAGAGATCACAAAACCTCACAGAAGAAAGGCTGTGTGGTGCTCGCAGGCAGATGGGACCACAGGGAGGCTCACAAAAGATTCTCATTCTCCAAACATTACAAAGAAGCACAGAGAGGAAATGGATGAAAAGAAGCCATTCGGACAGGGACAATGGCTGCCTCAGTGGCAGCCTGTGTAGACCAAACTCAGCCACCCTTTGGGTGAAAAAGACATGGATGTGATATGACCCTGGGAAGGACCAAAGATAACTTTTTCTATAGATCAGAGGGTTAGAGAGCATGCAGTCAAATAATCAAGTTGGGCCAGAAAAAAAAAAAAAGAAAAGAAAAGAATATTTATTTTACACCTGAGTTTGAAGCTTGAAATATGTATCCATGACAAATGGGAAAAGAACTGGTCCTGGGGAATGAGGTGATAGTGCCCTGGATTATGGTGAATAGACAGAAGTTTATTTTACAGAAGTTAGCATTGCTGGTCATTAAAAGGCAAACTTTTATCTACTTCTTGGGGTTGCTCTACTCACCATCCCTACCAGGATGATGGAAAGTGTTGTAAATGGAGGTCTAGATAAACTAAAGCTAGGACCATGATAGGGCTACCACCTCAGAGAAAGGAGGACTAGAAACATTGTACCCATCAGTCCAGGGATGCAAATTGGGGAATTTGTCACTAACCAGGGCTGTGGGTTGGAAAATTACAAAACAATTCATCCATGAGAAACTGAAATGCCAAGTCTGCATCACATGGCAATGTTGAGAATCAAATTCACACTACTGGTAAGTAGGAATATCTAAAATGATCAACTAACATTATAAACTTGTTCAAAACTGGTAAAACACGAAGGTTCCCCGCAGACACAAATGCAAAATGACTTTGTAATAACATTACCATAACTCTAGGCTCCATGGGACTCCCACACATAAAAATCCCCACTGGGATTTAGCAATCATTCAAAAACTAAAAACCATGGGAAGAAATTATCAACCACGAGGAAGCATCAGCAGACACCACAAAACAGTAAAATTAGCAATCCCAGGAACTTCAGGTAACAGAACAACAATCTGGAAGAGACTATAAGATAAGTCTGTTTAAATTTTTTAAAGAGATAAAAGAAAAAAAAAAAGAAGTAATCCTGAAAGAACAGGATAATATGAAAATAATAACAAGCAGATTTGAAAGAGAATCAAATAGAATGTCTGCCAATAAAAAGAAATATAGTCACAGAAAATAAAACCTCAACAAATGTGTTAGCAGATTAAATACAGCTAAAAAGAGAATCGTTGAGGCATAAGATAGAGCTGAGAATGTTACCCAGAATAAAGGTCACAGAGAAGAAGAGGTGGACAAGATGAAAAAAAGTTATGGAGAACAGAATGTGAGAAAAGTTCTAGAAGGAAAGGGTAGAGAGAATGGGAAATAGACAATATACAATGAAAATTTCCAGGATTCAGAAAGAGCTCTGAACAGGATTAATAAAAATAAATCCACATCTGGATACATCAAGCTGAATGTGAAAAATAACAAAGACAAGGAAAATCTTAAAAGCCACCAGAGATGAAAGACAATTAAATTACCTGCAAAGGAAAAGCAGATTGATAACCACAATAGATGCTCAGAAGAGTGGAATAGTCCCTTCGAAGTCCTGAAAAAGAATACTGTCAATCTAGAATCTTATACTCAGTTTAAATATCAAGAATGAAGGTAATAAAAAGATAGCTCTAGACAGAAAAGATGGAGAGAGTTTAATAATCCTAGGGATGTATTTCAGTAAGAGGATATTGAACACAGGATGAAGGAGCAGGGAGCCAGTAGTGTTATTGAGCAAAAAAAAAAAAAACTGGTGACATTTGTGGGTAACTCTAAGAAAGCATTTCTCTTAGAAGACAATAACTAATATTGGGAGAGGGAGAAAAAGCAAGGTGGAAATAAAATAACCAGATAACAAAAAGTAAATCAGATGGGGAAAAAAGGCAATGAGAGTTAAAACTTTCTAAGGTCCTTGTGTTGTTCTGGAGGGTGGTAGAAATAGTGATTAGCTACAGAGATAAAGTACACATATTAAAAACTTAAAGGAACTACTAAAAGAATAGAAATGGAGTGCACAACTTCCAGAAAGGTAGCGGGGAAAGAATACCTAATCAATTTAATGAAAGTAGGAAATATAAAACATAAAATATATAATATAAAATAAAAAGAACAAAATTAGATGATCCAAATAAATCTGAAGGTGCTGGCAATCACAGTAAATGCAAATGGATCATTGCCATCAATTAATACACAGGGATTCTTGAATTGGATAAAAAGTCTGAATGTATCTACATGCTGTTTATTCTATATACACATAAAAAGTAATTTTTGAAAGTAATGTGATGGACAAAGATAACTGAGGAAAATGCTAACCAAAGAAGGCTGATGTAGAACTATTATCATAAGATAAAATATTATTTAAGATAACAAAGGATAGCAAGGAATTAAAAATAATCATTATATAATCATTAAAGGGAGAATTCACCAGCTGTATTCAACCAACAACACAACTTCAAAACATATAAAGC
>NW_012147523.1:3920800-3922724 GCF_000956105.1 Propithecus coquereli | reverse complement strand
AAAGAAGATTATAATGCAGTATGCATCCAAGTTGATATTCAGGTATGAAGAAAATAGAAAAGCATGTCTGAGATCCTCCTGGCAAACAGGATTACAAGAATCCCCAAGTGAGGAGACCTTAGTATGTAAGACTTTGAAACCTGCAGTAAGAGTCTGAAATTTCTTCTACAGGTTTTAAGCAAAGGAGTGATGTGATTCAATGGATGCTTAAGAACGTATTAATCTAGCTTGCTAGAACCAACCAGAAGGCTGAGAGTGCGAGCGGGTATATGAATGAGGAGAGTTTTGCGTACACCAGGTAAGAAATGGCTGTGGGGGAAAAAGAAGCAGATGAGATCTCTTTATAGCAAGACCGCATAATAGGACTTGTGGATAAATTGCCTTGGGGTTGGGGTGGGGAAGGAGAGGACTCAGAGAAGGCTGCGGGTTTCTGGCGTGAGCACTGGGAAGCTGGTGGTGCAATTTGCAGGGGTGAGGGAGACTGGCGGAGGCATGAATTTAGGGCTGGAGATTAATAGTCTGGTTTTGAAGCTCTTAAGTTTGAGAGACTAAAACTTCCAAATAGTGAGGCAAGAAAGAAATCAGATATGCAAGTCTGGAGTCATGAAAGATGTCCTCAGCCCCATACTTCTCTGTGCGTCCCCTACTCGCCCCTCGCCATTCTCCCAAACTTTCCCTTGACCCTCGGCAACTCCTCTACTGTCATCAGTCAACCTCCTGCGCCCCCAACACCACTTGCCCCTTGGTCTTCCTCATTCTAGTAAATGGCATGTCCACATTAAACTCGGGGTTCCCAATTACCACCCCCCACAAAGTGCTTCCTCCATAATCCTTCTCATTTCAAGCAATGGCTCCTCCAACCTTTTGGTTGTTCAAGTCCAAAACCTTGATGTTTTCACTGTCTCCTGTTTTTATTTAACACCCCAACTCTCCAGGAAATCCAGTGGCTTTCTATACAGCTCAGAATGAAAACCAAAAATCTTACAATAACCCATAAAGTCCTGCATGATCTGGACCCTCTGATCTTATCTCTTGTGACCCTCTCCCTCCTCCCCCACTCACTTGTTCCAACTACATTGGCCTCCTTGCTATTACTCAAAGACTCCAAGCACACGCCCACCACAGGGCCTTTGCACTAGCTCTTCCTGCTGTCTGAAACATTTTTTTCACTTTTATCCACATGGTTCCTTTATCTCCTTCAAATGTCACCTCATCAATGAGGCATGCCTCAATCCAACATAAAGCAACATCTTTCCTCTAATTGTCACCATCTGGCATACTTTCTGTATCTATTTGTCTACTTGTTTGCTTCTCCATGCTAGAATGCAAGTCCCATGAGACCGCTGTCTTTGTTCTGTTCACTGATGTACCCCCACAGTCTAGAACAGTGCCCAGCCTGCAGTAGATACCCAATCAACATTGTTGCTGTATGTTGTTGCTGGTGGCCAGGGGTCAAATAATCTGGACTTTACTCTCAATTATAACCTCTTGTGACCTCCCTGAGATTCATCTTTCTTAGCTATGTGGTGGGAACATTAATATCTGCCCTGCCTAGCTCATCGAGCTGTGTGAAGATCAGATGAGTTACTGCACCCCACGGCTTAACTGTTAGAAAAATTCTGACATTTTCATAGGCCATGGTTTCGGGCCAAAAATGCAAAGCAGAATATGTGGAACTCAATAAAGAGATGTTTGATAATTTCCTGTATAATTCCCATGGAGGGAAATGTGGGGTTGGGGGATGAGAATCTTAAAGAATCTAGTATATTCTCATAGGGAGTTCTCTGGTGAGTTCTGATCTTAAAATGATCAGTACAGAAAAGAAGAAAAGAGGGGCATAAAACCAAAAGTGAATACAAAAGAGTGGTAAGCATGGACAGGAATGGTTGCAGGAAGGCTGTGGCAAAAAAAAAAAAAAAAAAAA
>NW_012147523.1:3917006-3920665 GCF_000956105.1 Propithecus coquereli | reverse complement strand
GGACACCTGCACTTGAATGTTTATTGCAACACAATTTACAGTTGCAAAGATGTGGAATCAACCCAAGAGCCCATCAATTCATGAGTGGATTAAAGTTAAAAGTGTGGTATACATATACCATGGAGTACTACTCAGCCATAAAAAGATGAATTAATGCCTTTTGCAACAATTCAAATGGAACTAGAGACCATTATCCTAAGTGAAGTATCTCAAGAATGGGAAAACAAATACCACACGTACTCTCTATTAAATTGGAACTAACCAAGGAGTGCACAGGTGCACAGAGGGAAGTAACAGTCATTGGAAATCAGGCAGGGGGAAGGGGTGAGGAGAGAAGGGGCAAAAACCTGCCTTACGGGTATAATGAACACTATTCAGGTGATGGGTACACTTATAGCTGTGACTCAAGCATTACAAAAGTGATCCATGGAACATAAACATTTGTACCTCCTTAATATTCTGAAATAATAAAAAAGAAAACACACGAGTGTACAGATTCTAAAAATTCATATGGAAGAGTTCAGGATGCAGTTCAGTAGAAATGGGGGAAATGAAAGTGGAAATAGCAATGAGATTCTTTTACACTTATCAGGATGGCAAAAATTTTGAAAGTCTGACAGTGACAAGCACTGGCAAGGATTCGAGATGGCAGGAACCCCCAGCAGCTGCCAGCCGCAGGGCACACAGGAGAGCAGTTCTGAAGAGGGGCCAAGCACACAGATGCCCTTTGACTCAAAAAGTGATCTCAAGGCATTCACCCTGGCCTGGCCACGCCTCGTTAGCGGTTGTGAAACCAAAAGGGTCCTAAATGGCTTTAAAAGTAAAAGAAGAAGAAAAAGAAAAATATCAAAGTATATTAAACACAGTAAGATTAGGCACTGGTTTTGTAAAAATTGTGCACAGGTGTGTGTGTGTGTGTGTGTGTGTGTGTGTGTGTGTGTTGGTGGCGATGTAAGCATATTCCTTCTGGGGGTTATGACAAAAAAAGAATTTGATAGATACTGTCCTAAATAAACTCGTATGTTTTCACACAAAGAGACAGAGGTAAGGGCTTCATTGTAGTGTTTGTAATAGTGAACATGGGAAAGTCTAAATGTCTATTCATAATGTGACAGAAAAGTTTTATTTATCCACTCAATGGAATACTATCCTGTAGTTAAAATAACCTAGACCTAAATGTGTCAACATTAAGAAGTCTCAGAATCATAATGTTGAAGACATGGCTAACACGTAGCATTTCTCTAAAATTTGAAGATGCGAAAATATGGAGTAGAAAATAGGAAGGATTCACACCAACGTCAGGGTGGTGTTTACATCTGAGGAGCAAGGTCGGGGGGAGACTAGGAGGGAGTGTGTACCTGGGGATGGGGGTGCCTTTTGCTTTCCTGTAACATGTCACATGTGAACAAAGCTCGTAAGAAAAAATATGAACACCTGTACAATTCGGGCCCTGGGTACACAGATGATGGTTATCTTATTTACTGTATGTTTGAAATCCTAAGTAAAAATTTAAAAATTAAAATGATCACAATAAAAATACCTTCAGAGCATTCGCTACCCAGCAGAGGCAAGAGCTGGGTGGATGGGATGGACTTGACCATTTGGAAGGGGACGCTTGCTGGCATTTACGCTTGAGGCCAGGGAGACAGAATGTAAATTTATGTCACATACTCCGACGAAATCAATAGAGGTAATTTCCTAATTCCAACCCATAGATGTGCGCAGAATCGTCCAGATCTACAGAGAACTATAACACATAGAGAGGCAGCTCGGGGGCCATTTAGGGCCTGAATTATTCAGTATCTGTCTCGTGTCCCTGTCACTTTGGGCTCCAGTTGGGGCGTGGTGGAGAAGCATGAATTCTGCTGCCAGACTGGCCTCAGCTCAGATGCTCTGACAATAAAGACCTGCGATGAATGATAATTACGATTTCTCTACATCGGTGTATGGAAATCTGTTTATAGATTTGGATTACAAATTCTGGAAGCTTTATATGTGGAATGATCTTTTTCCCCAACCTTAAAGGGCTCTGTGCTATTTTAACCATGACTCTGCCTAAACTCAGGCCATTGCTGAGTTAACTCAGGCCATTGCTGAGTTAATGCCCTGTGGCATTAACTTTTGTGATTAAGAAAAACTTGAAATGCCACTTAAGTTCCTTGTGATTCAGAAAACAGGTGGGAAAGGGCACAGGTAGGCATTTGGAACAGACTTCCGGGAATGGCTGTCTTTCTTCCCTAGGCTGTAGAAGCCCAGGAATTCCAAACTTCATAACTGAAACCCGCGCTGGGTAGAAAGGGTGGTCCGTTTGGGTCTCATTTGTGCTTCTTGAAGACTGCAGCAAATGTTCATGAAGTTCAGTTCTAACAGGATTAAAAAATACAGCCGCAGGTAGATGGCTTACAAAACCAAAAGGTGCTGAGTGACATACACATTAGAAAAAGAAAATTGAATTAGCAGTGACATTTTTTTTGGCCTGAGGCCTTTTTTTTTTTTTTTGGAACTGTGGAAATAAAGACAAACTTTGATCTATTCTACTCAGAACCTGACAAAACATCAAGGCCAGAATATTGGCTCTAATCTTATTAGTTATTTCCAGACTGTATCCCTTCAGTGCCTCTGTTCCTTGAGGACAAGGCTGTGTATATCTCTGAATGGACATTTTATGCTTCTGTTACAACAACCCAGAAGGGAAGTCATGCTGGGGACCCCGAGGGGTCCCACAATTTTCGTGGAGGCAGCCACCAGGCTGGCCGCGGCTCTGTTTGATTCATGAGATCTCAGTGTTCTTCCTCGGTGTGGAAAAGCACATAACCAGTGGAAGTGGAATGTAAGGAAACTGCAGTCCAGCGAATACAGAATCATAAAAGAGACAACAAGCAAAAACTTTCCTGTTCTTCAATGAAAGACTTCATTATTTTCTCAGAAAAAAAAAAAAAACCGAAATGAGACCCATCATTAGACAATCTAAAAATTTCTTTTATGTTTTGAAGGCAAAGAAATCAGACAGCAAGCATTTGAGCAAGAAAAGAATTCTTTTCAAAAACAAATGCAAGCACAAAAGGGAAACAAAACAAAATATGTATTTAAAAAAGGACCTGGCAAGCTCAGATCTTTCTGCTTCAGCAATAAACGCCATGATAGACTGGAATGACGCCTGTGCAACTTCGAGGAAAGAAGATTATAATGCAGTATGCATCCAAGTTGATATTCAGGTATGAAGAAAATAGAAAAGCATGTCTGAGATCCTCCTGGCAAACAGGATTACAAGAATCCCCAAGTGAGGAGACCTTAGTATGTAGGATTTTGAAACCTGCAGTAAGAGTCTGAAATTTCTTCTACAGGTTTTAAGCAAAGGAGTGATGTCATTCAATGGATGCTTAAGAACGTATTAATCTAGCTTACTAGAACCAACCAGAAGGCTGAGAGTGCAAGCGGGTATATGAATGAGGAGAGTTTTGCGTTCACCAGGTAAGAAATGGCTGTGGGGGAAAAAGAAGCAGATGAGATCTCTTTATAGCAAGACCGCATAATAGGACTTGTGGATAAATTGCCTTGGGGTTGGGGTGGGGAAGGAGAGGACTCAGAGAAGGCTGCGGGTTTCTGGCGTGAGCACTGGGAAGCTGGTGGTGCAATTTGCAGGGGTGAGGGAGACTGGC
>NW_012147523.1:3915665-3916956 GCF_000956105.1 Propithecus coquereli | reverse complement strand
TATATTCTTGTTAAGCACACGTGGGATATTTACTAAAATTTCCTAATGCTGCAAGGTAAGTTTCAATAAATATCAAAGACTTGATATCATATAGACCACTCCTCAACAATGCAATAAAATTGGAAAAGAAAGCCAGAAATGCAGTCAAACCTTCTCCCTACTACATTTAGAAATGATAACAGTTTTAAATAATTCATATGCCAAAGAAAAAATGTAATGAAAATTAGAAAATATTTAGACATAACAAAGAACACAACCTATTAAAACATGTGTTGTCTGCTTTGTCAAAGATCAGTTGGCGGTAGGCAGATGATTTTTTACCTGGGTTCTCTATTCTGTTCCATTGGTCTATGTCTCTATTTTGTACCAATACCATGCTGTTTTGGTTACTATAGCCTTGTATTATAGCTTGAAGTCTGGTAATGTGATGCCCCCAACACTGGGAAAAATAAGCCCTATTCAATAACTGGTGCTGGGAAAATTGGATAGTCACATGCAGAAGAATGAAACAGGACCCATCTCTCTCACCACTCATAAAAACTAATTCAAGATGGATAAAAGACTTAAATGTAAGGCATAAAACCATAAGAATTG
Source organism: Propithecus coquereli (assembly GCF_000956105.1). Lineage (NCBI taxonomy): Eukaryota > Metazoa > Chordata > Mammalia > Primates > Indriidae > Propithecus > Propithecus coquereli. The sequence continues at coordinate 3,916,362 of NW_012147523.1, read as the reverse complement.
TAGAAGAAAATGTAGTAAAAATTCTTCTAGATATTGTCCTAGACAAAGAATTTATGACTAAGACTCCAATGACAATTATAGCAACAACAAAAATAAATAAATGGAATTTGATCAAATTAAAAAGCTTCTGCACAGCTAAGGAAATAATCAACAAAACAAATAGACAGCCTACATAATGGGAGAAGATATTCATAAACTATACATTTGATAAAGGGCTAATATCCAGAATCTACAAAGAACTCAGACAAATCAGAAAAAAAACAAACAGCCCCATTAAAAAGTGGGCAAAAGACATGAGCAGAGTTTTTCAAAAAAAGATAGAGAAATGGCCAAGAAACATATGAAAAAATACTCAACATCACTAATCATCAGGGAAATGCAAATTAAGACCACAATGAGATATCGCTTTACCCCTGTTTGAATGGATTTTATTAAAAAGCCCAAAAACAATAGATGCTGGTGTGGATGCAGAGAGAAACTAACGCTTGGACATTGTTGGTGGGACTGCAAATTAGTACAACCTGTGTGTAAAATGGTATGGAAATTCCTCAAAGAACTAAAAGTAGACCTACCATTTGATCCAGCAATCCCATTACTGGGTATCTACTCAAAGGAAAAGAAGACTTTTCATCAAAAAGACACCTGCACTTGGCCGGGCGTGGTGGCTCATGCCTATAATCCTAGCACTCTGGGAGGC
>NW_012147523.1:3901238-3904065 GCF_000956105.1 Propithecus coquereli | reverse complement strand
CCCCATTCTACTTGCTGTCTCCATGAATTTGACTATTCTAGGGACCTTGTAGAAGAGGAATCATACAACATTTGTGGCTGGCATATTTCACTTAGCATAATGTCCTCAGAGTTCACCCATGTTGTAGCATGTGTCAGAATCACCTTCCTTTTTAAGGCTGAATAATATGTGTATCTCAATTTTAACAAGACACATTTTCTCCTGCTATCCTGCGGCTAAACTGTAGGAATTCAAAACAAAGAATGCAATTCCGAGACATCACTGCATCCATGCCATCTGGGGGAGGCTGTCTCGGGAATTTCCACAATACTTTTGTTTGGGCTCTGCCCTGGACAACGTTTCTAACAATGACTTAAGTGAGGACACAGGAGGGCTGCCAAGCTAATAACTTCTGAATGACACAAAATTGGGCATAATAGCTCTTCTGTTGAATGATGAATAAAGATTCAAAATATGTAGTGTACTAAAATGATATACCGAAACCAAGGAGATGAAATTGAACAGCAATAAATGTAATATACTAAAATTAGGCTAAAGTGCCCATGCGCATATGCACACATGCACACACACACACTCACAACTGCAGAAGCACAGGATGTAGCAAAACTGCCTAAGAGCATCATGACCAAGAGTTGTGGGTTTTAATTGACCACAAGCTCAGTCTGAGTCAACAGTGGGATGTGGTTGCCAAAAGAACAACTAATGTGATCCAGAGGGGCATTAATAGAAGCACAATGTTCAGAGCAAGGCAGGAAATAGCTCCTCTGCAGGCCCTGATGGTTAGGCTGCACCTGGAATGTTGTCCTAAACTCGGTACCGCAGTTTATGAGGGATAGCAAGAAGCTGGAGGGCATTTGGCAGAGGGTGAATGGTCTGGAAAACGTGCCCCCTGAGAAGCGGGAAGCAAACAGAAAATTTAGTAGGTAGAAGAGGGGACTTTGCAGGGCCAACACAGGGGGTGACTTTGCAATTTGGAAGGCCCGCTTTTGTGTGCCATTAGGAAAGGGAACTATAACTCATGGGCAGAAGTTCTGGGAAGGGTCATTTCCACTTGGAATAATAAACATCTTCCTTACGGTGGGACCTATCAGACAATAGAATGTGCTGCTTCAGGAGTGAGTTCCTCATCATGGAAGGCAATTAATCAGTTGTTTTAGAACTGTGGTTCTCAGGGGGAAGTTTCATCCCCCAGGGGATATTTAACCAACATCTACAACATTGTTGATCATCATAGCTGGGGAACGGGAGGTTGCTACTGGCTTCTAGTGGGGTGAGGCCAGGGATGCTGCTGAACGCCCTGCCATGCTCAGAACACCCCCACAACAAAGAATGTTTCAGCTCAAAATGTCAACAGTGCTGAGCTTGAGAAATCTGCTTTAGGAGGAATTCCTACACTGCAGTGTTTTAGAGCGGAGGACCAAGTCTGCTAGATCTGGCCTGAAGATTTTTTTTTTCTTTTTATAGCACTTGCCAACATTTAGGAATCTTGAGATTTAACATGAAGATCTGGGTTTCCAGCCTCTCTTCTAAAAACATGTGACCGTATTTGGCAATACTGGGCCCATTTTCCTGCATGGCAATAACTGCGTGGAGCTGAGTAGCTGGTGTCCCTTTTAGGTGAATCAAGAGTTCTCTAGTCCATCACGGTCCTCACCTAATGACCTGTTTGACACTGCAGGCATTCGAGTTTGCCACCACGCGTGCCTTTAATCCAGTGGTTCTCAACTTTGCCTGTTCATTCTAATCATCTGGGGGAGCTTTGGAAACTCCTAATGCTAAGCCTGTATCCCTGACCGATTACATCAGACCCTCTGGGAGCAGGACCCAGGCATCAGTGTTTTTTTATGGCTCTCCAAAATGGTTCCAAGGTACACTCAAGGTTAAGAACCATGGCTGTAGATAATGGAGCTAAAACTTTTCAAAAGAAGTTCTAAGGCAAGCAAACACACACCCAGTAGACAGAACTATCTATTAATAATAGTCAAAGAATTTTAAACACCCGAATGGGCTGCTTCAGAAGTGAGCTCCAAATATTTGACTTTGGAATATTTGAAAGGGACAGAGACAGACCCAAAGCACAGGTTCATTACTCTGAATGTAGATGAGAGTCGCCTGGGGAGTGTCCCCAGTCTAGATATTGTCCTGGAAGATTAGAACCCAGTAAAGTCCAGCAGGGCCTAAGCAGGTGTAATTTGAAAAAGTTCCCCAGATGATGCTGAAAAGCACTCATAGGGAAGGACCATCAGTGACACTGATGACCGACAAGCCCCCAACCTCAACCTTGGCAATGACTCAGGTCCTTAAAAAGAAATCAGTGTAAATCTTCAAATACACACTGAAATACAAACATAAATAACATGACCGCCATGGGGTGGGGAGTATTTCAACACACACAAAGATAAGGTTAAACTTGAAGTTGCAAAATTCTTGATTTGGTCTAACATCAAGACCTAAAGCATTCAAAGACAGAACTGTTTTCTGAGTTCTAGCTCTTTTTCTGACATACTTGACAAGTGATGTTTGCTTAAATAACCTCTTAGAAAGCAGCTTATATACTTGTGAGAGAGTTCTTAGCTCCAAGCAACAGATACCGATGCTACTTGATTTGAGCTGAAAAAAAATCTGTTAAATGGTTATCGGGACAGTGTAAGAAGGTTTTCAAATATGCCTGCTTTAATAAAGTATGATACATCAAGGCAATGACTTATTTTACAGCCATTAGAAACTATCAAACAGATTAAAATATATTGATGTGTAAAGATAGCCACAATACAGGGCTTTGTGAGAAAATTAGGTTATACAATAGAATGTAAGTTATGATAAAATT
>NW_012147523.1:3899161-3901188 GCF_000956105.1 Propithecus coquereli | reverse complement strand
AGCTAAGGCTTGCAAAAATGTTAAGGACGAGCAGAATTGATTTGGGGCACATTTGAAGTGAGAAGATAAATTACAGAATCGTGCCAACACATGACAGATTAAAAGCAGAACTCGGATTTTAGTCTGTTTCCAACAAAGAAAATGGTCTTCAGATTTGAAATAAGAAACCCTTAAAAAATGAAATGTACAAAGCAAGAAAAGTATGAAAAGAGACAAAATTCTGCTTCATTTGGTAAGATGGAGCCCCCAGACCGAATTTCACTGGTAACTCAGACCCCTATTTCAGTTCATGGGTCTTTTTCTTCTCCCCCAAGCTTAACACCCACAGTATCCATCTGGTTCTGGGTGTATTCCCATCGAGTTCTCAGCTCAGTCTGATGAGAGAGATGATTAAGGAGCCACATCAGGTGAGACTTGTTAGAAAGAATAACTCTTGTGCAAAGGAATCTTTCCTTATCCATGATCAGACTAGAAGAGGCATGAGTGGAAGAGCACATATACGTTGGTTGTGCGTGTTTGTGTGCACAAGGGTATTTCTCTGCAACGGAAGTCAAAGGAGTATCTTCTGATGACAGTAAACTAGGCTTTATTGTCACCAAGCATCTCCTCCACCAGAGGTACAAGAGTTTGGGGGCACCAGGACTATTGTTCTCCTGCTGCTAAGAAGTACAACATATACATAGTTTTGGATTTTCCACCTTCCTACTAAGTACTCCAAGAACAGCTGATAAGACCTCTTCTTCTCTTCTGGGAGCTCCCCAAAATGTTCCTGAAATGCAGAAAACCCTGGGAAGGTTGTTGGAGAGATGCCCCAAATAACAATTGCTCACCTTATTCAAACCAGTAATGCATCACTGTGGTTGGATACCAATATTGACCATCTCAGATGACAGTTCTGGACTAACACAATATGGCAAACTGTGTTTATAAGGCCACCAGTGGAAAATAGTTTTCAAAATTTGGTATTGCTTGAATGTGATTCCCTGGAACTCAGGAATGGCTCATACCCATATTAACGTGCTTATAAATTCATACTTATGAATTCTTCTAGAACCCACTGCTCCTTTTTCCCTCACCGATCCATCCTTAGCATACTCTTCTTGGCCCCTTTTTTTCATAGGCCAAACTCATAGTTTACCCATTATCTCCTTGGTAGATTGACCTTGACTGTTGCACTCTGGACTGGCCACTGGGTTTCCATGTGGTCGTCTGACCATTGGGATCTAACTCTGTCCCCTAAGATATATCCATTTTCCCAGTTCGTAGAAATGGGCTCCCATTTTAATTTCCATTCTTTGCTCTTATTCTTGCAGATTGTTTATGCCTTCCATCTCTCACGGGGACTTACTCTAGCTGGGAGCTGGAAGCTGCCACCCACAAGGAGACTTTTCTCAGTCACTGCCTTTCTCTCTACCTGGACTTCTGAGCACTGCCCCTTTGGGCCCCACCCCAAACCCCTTACATTGTCACTCTCCACAGCAGCCATTGTGCCAGGCCACAACCACTCACTCAAATCAAGATCTCCGAGGGTCGCACCTGGGAGACCGTACCTTGCCGACGGAACCTGGGATGTGAGCCCTTCCTGATTTCCGTGACTTTTCCTTTCTAAAAGGAGAATCTGGTCTAGATCATGGTCTGTCTGCCCTACCTACTCAATCTTGCTGTGAATTCTCTATCCTCCCTGACTCCCTTTGAACTATGATAGTTCTAAAATAGACGAAAATGGGATTCCCAAACAACTGCCAGTAACCATTTGACCTCTTAAGGGCCAGGTACCGAGTCTCTTTCATCTTTGTATCCTGGGACAGAGAGCGGCCATGATGCTTCTAGGAAGAAAATTCAGGAGACTAGAAAAAGATACTAATCTTTGTTTCCGAAAAAGGAAAATTCCAAGAGAGTTAAGTGGTGAAACCCTAAATGAATCTTGCATTTTTGCTTTGTGAGCCCTTGGAAAGAATGACATGGTCACCAAGCGAGTCATATGAAATTGACCTAATTCCCTGAATCTGAGGGGATCAGTCTCAGGG
>NW_012147523.1:3893018-3896141 GCF_000956105.1 Propithecus coquereli | reverse complement strand
ATTAAAAAATTAACTTAAAAGGGATCAAAGTCTTAAATATTAAATGTAAACCTATAAAAGCTTTAGAAAAAAAGAAAAATCTTAAAGATCTGAGTTTTTAGACTTAACACCAAAAGCATAATCTGTGAAAGATTGATAAATTTGACCTCATCAAAATGAAAAACTTTTGCTCTGCAAAAGGCCCTTTGAAAAGGATGAAAATATAAGCTTCACACTGGGAGAAAATACTAGCAGCAAAGGACTAGTAGCTAGACTATATAAAGAACCCTTGCTACTCAACAATTTCTAAAAATCAGACTAGAAAATGGTCAAAGGAATATGAAGAGACATTTAAACAAAAAGGACATGCATTTGAAAAATAAGCACATGAAAAGATGTTCAACATCATTAGCTGTGAGGTTGCACACCTATCAGAATGGCTAAAATTAAAAAATAGTGACAACATCAAATGCTGTCAAGGATGCAGCGAAACTGGATCACTCATATATTGTAAAATGATACAGCTATTCTGGAAAACAGTTTGGCTTTTTCTTATAAACTAAACATGCAATTACCAATTGATCCAGCAATTAATTGAGCTCTTGGGCATTTATTTACCCAGAGAAATGAAAACTTAGGTCCACACAAAAACTTGTACACAAATGTTCATAGCAGCTTTATTTGTAAAAGGCAAAAATGGTAAGCAACCCAAATGTCCTTCACTGCTGAATAATTAAAGAAACTGTGATACACCCATACTGTGGAATACTACTGAGCAACGAACAGGAATGAACTATTGATACATGTAACCATTTGGATGGATCTCCAGGGAGTTATGCTGAGTGAAAAAAAAAAAGCCAATACCAAAAGATTACATACCATATTGATACAATTTATGTAACACTCACAAAAAGAAGAAATTTTAGAAATGGAGAACATATTAGTGGTTAGGGATGGGAGTGGGGTGAGGTTAGTAAAAGGTGCATGAAGGATCCTTGTGGTGAGGAACTGTTCTGTTATCTTGACTGCGGTGGTGGGTACATGAATATATAATAACACTGTATAGAACTAAATGCAAACACAAATGGACAGAATTAAAAGAGGGAAATTAATTAGTCAACACTTATGTGCACATATAGTAGTAACATTCATCGGGTGTTGGGCAGGTGTGGTGGGGAGGAGGGGATGGGAATATTCACACCTAATGGGTGTTGTGCACACTGTCTGGGGCATGGACATGCTTATAGCTCTGACTTGGGCCAGGAAAGGCAATATATGTAACCTAAACATTTGTACCCTCATAATATTCTGAAATTAAAAAAAAACAGGAAATCTGAATAAGATCTGCAGATTATATTAATGTCAACATCCTGGTTGTGATATAGTACAGTAGTTTTGCAGCTGTCACTATTGGGGGAAACTGGGTAAAGGAGACATGGGCTATGTTTGTCTCATGCCTTATCATGTGAATCTACGAATATCTTAAAATAAAAAGGTTAATTTTAAAAAAAGAAAAATGCGTTGGCACATAAAGATATCCACAATATAGGGTTTGGTGGATATAGGAATTAGGTTGCAAAACAGGATGTAAGATATGATATGATTTATTTTTATAATTTTGTGTATTTATATTAATAGTTACATATAAAAGCTGGAAGGTTTTATATGCCAAATTGATAACAGTGAGTTCTTCTGGTGGAGGGATTATGGGTAGTTTTAATTGTAAATTTCTTTTACTTCTGTGTGTGTTCTATTTTTTCTACTGGACGCATGGATTAGTGGGGTAGAAATAAGTTAACATTTTAAAAGAGAGAATAAAATGCTGTCGGGTAGTTCATAGAAACACTGAGATGTCTGGAGAAAAGGAAAGCAGGGAAGGCCCCAGAGAGGCTAAGCAGCAGGAATCTCCAGCCAGGTTCTCTCAAAAGGGGTCTAGTTGGGATCCCACTGCGACTGCCCCAAACGGTGGATGCAGCTTGCCCGTCAGCCTCATCAGCAATGACCTCTGGATGTTCTCATTCCTCCGGCTACCACTGGCCTCCAGAACTTTAATCTTACTGCAGCTGCCACTGCCACACACACACACGCGCACACACACACTCTTTGCTTCTTTGTGTCTTTTGCTCCTGACTCAAATCTCAGAGCAGGTGCACAGACAATTCCTAACATTTTCAGAACTTGGAGCAAGAGCACAATTGACAGCCAACCTATTGTATGCCTAAATGTTTGAAAGTTATAAACCAAATCTAGAAAACTATTAAATAAAATATGTGCTATAATCCAACCCTGACAAATATGCCTTCAGAACATCCTGAAAGGCCAAGTCCAAATGAAGGTGATGGTACAGGGAGAGCCAGCCCCTGGCCTGTGGCTCGACCCCCTTCTCTTTCCACACCTGACGCATCCTCCACGTTAAGTTGCCCTGTACACAAGCATGTAAACATACAGGAACCATCTACATACTCTCTGCCCCATGCCCGCAAACAGCCACCCCACTTCTTGGCCACCCTTTGATCTTCAGGGTGTGCACGCTGGCAGTGCAGCCCACCCTCAGGAGAGTGGAGCTGGGAAGAGATGGTGCAGGTTTGTCTCTTTCCTTTCTTCTCCCCTTTCTACACCCTAAGTATAGGCTGAGGGTGGGATGCTTTAGGGATTATCAATAAAGGAAAGATTTTTCAGATTTGCAGGGAGGTGGTAAGAAATGAGAAGCCCTTTCATGGCTGAAGTGTTTTGGAGAAAGTTAGTCTGGGGACTTGCAAGTGAAGTGCTTGAGAGGGATGTGGAGCGATCCAGGTGCTTCTGGGGGTACCAGAGGTATCTTGCTGCTTAAGGGTAGCTCCTAGTAAAAGTTTCCCAAATTTGTCTTCCCATCAAAATCATCTGGTACACTTTTTAAAAGTATAGCTTTTGAGCCTTGGTCCAGACCTACTGAGTTAGAATCTCTCGGGGAGATTTATTGGTCAATAGATGGTTGGCCTGGTTTAGAGGAAAAAGGATCCAGAATCATTTTCAATCTCACTTCTGGGTCCAGTTAAAATAGGCAAAGAGGCATATAGAGGCTCTCACTAGAAATAAAACAAAGAATTGGGCAGAGCAATGTTTTTCCAAGGGTGGGGTGTTTATGAGTACCAAGATAATATCAAG
>NW_012147523.1:3879196-3892023 GCF_000956105.1 Propithecus coquereli | reverse complement strand
GAAATTCTTCACAGAAACAGAAAAAACAATCTTAAAATTCATATGGAACCAAAAAAAGACCTTGAATAGCCAAAGCAATCTTGAGCAAAAAGAACAAAACTGAGGCATCGCACTATCTGACTTCAAATTATACTACAAAGCTATAGTAACCAAGACAGCATGGTACTGGCATTAAAATAGATACATAGATCAATGGAACAGAACAGAGAACACAGAACTGAATCCACAAATTTACAGCCAACGACTTTTTGACAAAGGTGCCAAGAACACGCAATGGAGAAAAAACAGTCTCTTCAATAAATGGTGCTGGGAAAACTGTGCATCCATATGCAGAATGCAGCTAGACCCCTATCTTTCACTGTATACAAAAATCAACTCAAAATGAATTAAAGACTTAGATATTAGACCCCAAATGATAAACTACTAGAGGAAAATATTGGGGAAACACTTCATAACTTGCCTGGGAAAAGATTTTTTGGAAAAGCAACAAGTAACAAAAGCAAAAATAGACAAATGGGATTACATCAAACTAAGAAGCTTCTGCACAGCAAAGGAAATAATCAACAGAATGAAAAGACAACTTGCAGAATGGGAGAAAATATTTACAAACTATGCATCTGACAAGGAGTTAATGTCCAGAATATATAAGGAACTCAAACAACTCAGTAGCCAAACAACGACAATATTATTAATAATAACAATCTGATTTAAAAATGGACAAAAGATTTAATAGACATTTCTCTAAAGAAGACATACAAATGGCCAACAGGTATATGAAAAAAATGCTCAACATCACTAATCATCAGGAAAACGCAAATCAAAACCATTATGAGATATCATCTCACACCTGTGAGAATGGCTATTATCAAAAAGACAAACAATGAACCAACAAACGCTGGTGTGGATGTGGAGAAAGGAGAACTCTTATACACTGTTGGTGGGAATGTGTTAATAAATTGGTACAGTCATTATGGAAAATGGTATATAATTTCCTAAAAACATTAAAAATAGAATTACCGTGTGATCCAGCAATCCCACTACTGGATATATGACCAAAGGAAATATATTGAATGTGTTGTTAAGGTTACCTTCAATTTTGGGAAATGAGACTGTTTTTTTTATTTTGAGTAATGGTCAGTCTCACTTCTAAAAAATATTACATATATATTTTTTAGAGTGAAATGATTCAAAAAATGTTATAGAAATAATCATGTTATTGGTACATGGGTAGGACAGAAATCATGAAGATGCAGTGTGAATGGCTGAAGTTTGGGAAACACTGCCCTGGAATATTCCCTATTCCCTGTGTTCTCTCTCTTGGGAATCTGAGTATGATGGAAAAGACACAGAAAATTAAAGGCACCCAACAAATAGGAGCCACATCTTTTCCCCTTCTCTTTTGTTCTTTTCATCTTACACTCAGAAAGAGGGATTCTAGACATTAATACATCACCTCCTTTAGTATGTAAATAAATTATCTGAAATGAGCTGTAGTCCTTGCAGCTCACAATGTCACTAGACAGGGATTGAGGAGGTTGAGAGTCAGAGATAGGGCTGTTGGAGGGATTATAGAAGAGGCAATCACTGATGAAAATAAAGAAGCATTTTCAAGGTCTGCAGCTAAGCCTCAAGCCATCACTGTGTGAGCAAGGAAGTGCTAGAAAGTTGTTTGTGTGAAATGGAGTGTAAACTGCAAACGTGTTATTGAGGTGGAGAGGAGGGGAATAGAGACTGAGGGAGTGGAAATAGAATGCACGGACAGAAGGAAGGACCCACTTAGGAAGCATTAGCCCCCCCTGCAAGTGGGAGACTCTGTAGGAGTTTGGCTGTCCTTATTTATACAATACCAGATAACACTGCTGCTCACACTCTGTGTTTGCTGCCGCATCTCCATCAACAGATGGAGGTAATAAAGAGGCTAAAAATGGAAACACGAACTGGTGTGTAGCTTTGTTGTGAAAGTTTGTCACAGAATAGTCAAGAATCTCTTGTCGGTAAGTGTGCTTGTGAAGGTCACCCATGACCTCTTTGGTATTAAATCTAACAGACACATGGCTGGCTGGGCTCTAGCACGGCCAGGGAGGCCAGTCTCCTGGGGCATGAGGTTGGCCGCTGCCCATTTGTGATCAGTCGGACTCAAGCAATGGCGTGGCTTCCCTGGGGTTTCCTGAGGGCTGTTAGTTCTAGCTTTGGTCAATAGCCTGTGTAATTAATCAACTTAAAGGGAGTTCTGGTTAGCAATGGTTCTTGACCCTGGCTGTACATTAGAAGCACCCAGGGAGCTTTAAAAATAATACCAATGCCTAAGCCTCACCCAGGACCAATTGAATCAGAATCTTGGAAGAAGGAGGAGGGAGCCTCAGATATCAGCATTTTTTTAAAGCTCCCCGGGTGAGAATCACTAGGCTAAATCATGAAGGGGCCAAGTTCAGACAAACATGCTTAATACCAATCTGGTTCCTTCTCTAACCCATGATTTCCTGACTCTTCCAAGTCAGCTCTGAATCGAGATCGGTGATTGACATGGAGAGAGCAATTTGTTATTTAGGACTGCTTCCAATTTTATATATATATATAATGTGACTGACACCCAACTTATGCACAGACCTTTATCATCTATTTTCTTGAAATAAATTTCTACCATGGGTAAAAAGGCATGGATACTTTCTGAAATTTATAATACACATTGCTAAATGTCTTCCAGAACTACTGTTCCAATTTAAACACTCAAGTATGTATGAATGTGACCATTTTCTGTAAGTCTGATAGCCTGGAGCATATCGTTGAAAAACGATTGGCCAACATGATAGCTAAATTCTATTTAACATTATTTTATTTTCTACTTCTTTAATGTTCAAGTTTCCATTTTATATTGGTCATTTCTTCTTCATGAAATGACCATTCATGTGCTTTGACCATTTTTCCATTGTCGTGTTCATTTTTTCTTACTGATTTTTTTAGACCCTTTATATGTTAAAGACATTAAACTTTGTCATATATATTGCTGATATTTTTCTTGGTGTTATTTGCTTTCAATTTTATTTGAGGATTTTTCTTAGATACACAGGTGTAGAATGTTTATGTAGACAAAATTTACCAGTCTTATCCTTTATGGTGTTTTCCACTGCTTTTCTGTTTTAAAAGTTCTTTTTTTTATTTTAAAATGTTCTTGAAATTATTTTATGGCTTAATTTCTAACATTAAATGTTTTGATTCATCTGGAATTTGTTTTGCCAAACAAATTGCTTCAACTCTAACACCCAAATGCCAACTCCATCACAAACTGAACATGAAGTCCTGTTTATTGGCTTTCTCTTTTGTCCCTTTGATCAACCTGTCTGTTCTGTGTTGGGCTAATAGCACACAGTTTTCATTATTGTAACTTTGTAATTTATTTTAAAATCTGGGAAAGTACATCATTCTTATTTTTATTTTCAGAAGCATTTTGTCTATTCTTTATGATTCTTATTTGACTATTATTTTGAAAAAGTCTTATAACAGTATTACAAAATTAAAGCGTGTTAAGATAATATCATTTGTCAATATCGACAAATAGATCTATGGAATCAAAGAGGAAGTCCAGTGATCAGAAATGTATCATCTTATATCAGTGAGAAATGAGAGGATTATTCGGTGATTGATTTTGAGTAATTGTTTATACAACTGGAAAAAATTAGCACACTAACTCATATTATATACAGAAACGAACTCCAGGAAAATTGGCAAATTCTGTGAACAGTGAGTTTACAGAAAGGACATCACGAATGGTCAAGAAACATATAAAAAGATTCTCATCCTTAGTGACAGTCATGAAAATGCAAATAAAAACAATAATTGGATATCATTTTTCTTCCATATGATTGGCAAAGTTATTTTAAAAGTATAATTTCTTAATATGAAGAGTTCATGAAGTTGGAGGGAATTGCTGGAAGAGTGTGTATTAGCATAGCCACTTTGGAAGGAAATTAAGGAGCATCTATCAAAATTTAAAACATGCACACCCTGTGACCCAGGAATCTACTTTAGAGACACATTACCATGTGTACACCGTAAGGAAATTATAAACAGGCCTTTATCAGTGGCTAAAATATTGAAATACTTGTCTTTTGGTTGGCAGATAGCCCCAACCTCAACTCCTGAATGTGTCCTTAACTCTCACTGCCTGGGTTACTTTCAACTCATCCCCTCAGCCCCATACTCTCCGGTGATCCAGCAACAAAAAGGTCCATGCCTGGCACAGAGGGTGGCTCTGGGACCCTTCTCCAGCCCTAGGGCCAGTACCTGTTGGAATTGGCTGGGGATATTTTGACTGATTCCTGTGTTAAAAGTTGTTCATTGAAGCATCATTGCAAGAATATTAAAGTACAAACAATTTGAGGCAGAAACTGTTAACTGCCTCCTTCCTATCCACTTCTTTCAAAACAACAGAACCTGTTCACACAACTGTCTATCAGGTACATGTCCCAGCTTTCCTTGCGGCCAGGTGAGGCCCTGTGATTAAATTCTAGCCAAAGAAAGGCGAGCACGTTAATGTAGACTTCTGGGAAATCTTCTTAAGAGGAAGGAGGAGTCCCCTTCCCTGCTTCCTTCACGCAGTCACCAGGATCGGGGATGAGACTGTGGGAACATCGGCACCATCTTCAACCTCAAGGAGGTGGGACACATCCAAGGTTGCAGAGAGCTGGAAGGAGCTTGGGTGCTTGATAACTTCACGGAGCCGTGACACAACCCAGACTGCTTCCTTCCGGACTGCCTTTAAATGAGACAAATAAATTTATATGCTACTCAAACTGCTATTGTTTGGGGTTTCTTAGTTATATGTAACCAAATTTGATCCTAAAAGATACAAAGCTAAATGTGCATTAACCGTGAAATGGTTACTTAAACCATGATATATAAATAAACATAAATTGGAAACAACTTGAGGTATTATATATATGATGAAAATACTTTGCAGAGACTGAGTTAAATCCATAGGCTTTAATATATTCAGTGAAAAAAGCAAGTTGCAGATCAGAATCATGTATCACTCCTCCCAAAACTCCCAACAAAGTATGCTGTGTTATTTTTTCATTTTCTATTTTTCTATACATGAAAGCATAGGAAAAAGTATACTACCTAAACTGTGATAAGGTTAATAACTTTGAGGAGAGAAAGAGAGTACAGAAAATGTTGGCCAAAGGGCACCTTCTCTTTGACTGAACTATTCTACATTTTTACAAAAGCAATGATTCATGTGCTACTTGTATAGTACAAATTAATTAGGTTTCCCACTACCCACCAGCTGACCTTCTTAAACTGTTTATTTGCCTACCGCTTGCTGCCTGCAGGGTCCACATTTGAAAACTGCCAGAGCCGAAGACTCAGACCTGGAGAAGCAGCCTCTTTGGTACAGAGAGATTAGCTCAAGAGCCACCACCTGAGTGCTTTTTGCTGGAGAAGTTCAAGGCTCTTTCAGAACCCCTCTGTCACATAGATTGTATTTTTCACAATACCACTGTGTCTAAAGAAATGAAATAAAGGTATTAATCTATAAGGACAAAGAAAGTGAGAGGACAGAACAACAAATGTGAGATTATAATAAAAATTTGGAAGCGGTACCCAACACGGCAGACAGATAGTTGCAGCTGGCTGCCTACTGTAGGAAATACTGCCCCAGAGAATCTTTGAAAGGCTCGGTACTTGGAGGCATCAGGTTCTGCGGAAAGCAGGAAAGAGGTACAAGGCTGAGCAGTTGGACCCCCAGGTATTCCTTGCCATGCGCACAACCAGGAAACACTGCTGCCCACTCTGTAGTCTCTTATTCTGCAGGAAAATTGAATGAGATGAACTCCAGACTGGGAGACCTCAGAGTAGTGGGAAGGGGCACAGCGTGGGTATGAATACAAGGGAATTAGGTTAAAATCATCCTCTTATGTAATATTACTCATGGGTCCCATGCCAGATCCTTCTTATTATTTCTCATTTCCAGATGGGGTCAGTTCTTAGTTGCTTAAGAATAGTGTGGGGGCCAGGGCGGATGTGAGTGATCTGGGCAGGTGGCAGTGTTATTTTGGTTTATTGTCTCAGAAGAATTCTTACCAGGTTGACAAGTCTTTAGCCCCAGAGGCAGATCTTCTATTTGAGTGATATTAGAAGCCACAGAGGGATTTAAATAGAAGGATTCCTCTTTTTATTGAGATTGTACGTTAGGAAGACCTATTAGGGGGTTATATCAGTCAGTGTCTACTCAGGAAAACAGAACCGCTCTAGGTATTTTAAATAGAATTTAACACAGGGAATTGGTTCCAAAAGTGATGGAAGGGTCAGAGGAGCAAAAAGGAAAGGATGAAGTTACTTAAAAATTAATAACTGCAAAAAGCCCCCCTAGGCCGTAGGAGAAAAAGGAAAAATGATGTTAATAGAGCCCATGACTGCTATATCACTGTGATTCCTGGAGCAGCTGTTACTGTTATTCCTGCCTTAGGAACCATGCCATATCCACCTTTCAGGAATCTAGAAGATCACATATTCACTAACACTGCAGAATCCTGGGGGACCCAAAATTGTCTGGGAGATAGAGGGTCTGTTACACCTGTTGGAGCCAGAGCCTGTGAGTTCTGTGCTGCTGAGGCTAGAGGAATGTGCACTTCAATCACCATGCTACATGAAAAGGAAATTAGAAGCTTGCACTTCACCACCACTGCTGTTGCTGCTAATAAATACTATATGAGACACCTCTAGAAACAAAACATGGCTTCTCCCTTCCATCTGTTTTCTGGTCTCCTGCCAGGACTTCCCATTGGGTTAATCTAATTGGAAACCAGCTGGCAAGGGATTCTGGGAAATGTAGTTTTCAGACTTCCAGCATCTCATATCCAAAGGAGAGCATGGAAGAGTGGGAATAGAACCCAGAGGAAAGAAATAATTGGTAGTAGCTACTGCAGGAATTTAGATGAGAAAGGATGATGACTGATAGTAATGGAGGGGGTGAGAGTCAGTCAAATTCAGAACAGTAGTCCCCCCTTATTCGAGGGAAATATGTTCCAAAACCCCTAGTGGATGTCTGAAACCAGATAGTAACGTGCCCTATATATACTATGTTTTTTCTGTACATACATACCTAGGATAAAGTTTAATTTATAAATTAAGCACAGTAAGAGATTAACAACAATAACTAATAATAAACAGAACAATTACAGCAATATGCAAGCATCACTACTCTGTGCTTTGGGGTCATTATTAAGTAAAATAAGAGTTACTTGAACACAAGCACTGTGATACCATGACAGTCGATCTGATAATCAAGAGGGCTGCTAAGTAATTAGTGGGGAGGTAGCATCTACAGTGTAGCTATGCTGGACAAAGGGATGATTCATGACCCAGGCAGGATAGAGCAGGATGAGGAGAGATTTCATCATGCTACTCAGAATGGTGTGCAATTTAAAATTAATGAATTGTTTATTTCTGGAATTTTCCACTTAATATTTTTTGGAGCACAGTTGACTGTAGATAACTAAAAATGCAGAAAGCAAAACTGTGGATGCAGGAAGACACTACTGTATATATACTTGAGGGGAGAGTCAATAGCATTTGCTCACAAATCAGCTGTAGAGTATAAGAGAAAGAAAGGTGTCAAGGCTAACTCTAGATTTTTTTGGCCTGAGCAAATGGAATACTACAATAACCATTTATTTAGATGACTTAAGATTATGATAAAAGCCAGCATTAGGGAACAAGTAAGAGTTTGGTTTGGGGCATGTTTAGTTTGGGATGTCTATTAGACATCCAAGTGAAGATGTCGAGTAGACAGTTTAGGGGAAAGGAGTTATGCATCTGAGATTCAGTAGTATGTAAGAGATATATCAAGCCATGAGACTTACAATATCACTAAGAGAATGAATGTAGGTAGAAAAGAGATGATGTCTCTAGACTAATCCCTGGGATACTCCACGTTAGAAGTAACAGAGGCAAAAAGAAACCATCAATAGAGGCTTGGAAGGAGAAGCAGAGATGATAGAAACACAAGAAGCATGTGGCATCTTGAAATCCTAATGAACAAAGCATTCAAGAAAGAATAGCGTCAACTGTGTTAAATGCTGCTTTTAGGCAGGATCAATGAGGATTAAGAGTTGACTTGAGTTTAGCAACACGGAAGTCATTAGTGGCCCTGAGAAGAAGAGTTGTAGAGGAGAAGTGGGAGCAAAAGCCTGATTGGAATGGGCTCAGGGCAAATGGGAACAGTCAGTGAGCAGAAACCGCTCTTTCGAGAAGTTGAGCTGCAAAGGAGGGAATATCGATGGAGCTCTAGTTGGAGGCAGAGATGAGGTCAAGACAGAGTAGTTTTTTTTTTTTTTAATGATGCAAGAAATAACAACATATTTGTATGCTTATGGGAATGATCCAGTAGAGAGGGGAAAAATTGATAATGCAGGACAGAAAGGGAAGAATTTCTGGGGTCATGTCTTTGAAAAAAGCTGCACAAGTGGAGGGGTTGGCCTTATCTAAAAACACAGACAATGAAATCATATCAACAGGAGAGAAAAAAACATCTATGGACATAGATGCAGGTAGGTGAGTAGAGGTGGCAGTGAAAATGCTCCTCTGATTACTTCTATGTTACCAGTGAAGTAGGAAGCAAGGCCATCAGCTGATGGTGACAGTAGCAGAGGTGTTAGAGGTGTGAGAAGAGGAGGGAAGGCACTAAATATTTGCAGTGAGACTAGCCATCATTCTTGCACATTTGCTGTGTTTAGTTGCGTGGGTGCAAACATTGAGTGGGAAGAAAGTTGATCTTAATCCGCATAGTGAAAGAGGGTCAAGGGAGTTGATGATATAAGCTAAAAAAAAAAATTGATTATCATGTTTATCCATTTAATTTAGACTTAATAAAGAGGGAAGAGAGGACATGAAGGAGGTGATCAATTATCAGAGAATTTGGTCCTTTAAGGTAAGTTGTACCATGTCCTCATGGCTAAAATTGTTGTCCTCCAGGCAAAAGGGTGTTTGAGGGTATTATCTCTCTATTTATCCAGTAAGCACTTATTGAACACCTGCCATGAGCTATGTCCAGTGAGGATATTTGGTTTCTTCCCTAGAAACATTAAAAATTTCAGGGAGATATATTGGATTTAAAGCAAGAGAGGTCTTAGATGATTACTGAGAACAGAAATTGATTTTATTTTGTTGTCAATAAAATTTTCAAGTTGGTTGAAAGATGCATATCTAGTTGAAAAGTACATATTTATACCAATCAAAATGGCTTAAGCCAAAATGAGAACTTATTGGCAGATGTAATTGAAAAGTTCTCAGCATGATAATGGCTAATGCTTACTGAGGACTTATTATTAGCCAGGATTTGTTCTAAGTGCATTACATTTATTATCTTTTTAAATCCTAGCAGGAAAGCCAGGATTTGAACCCAGGCAGTCTGTTTCCAGAGACTGTACTCCTAACCACTGTGTTGCATTACCTCTTAAAGAGAGAGCTTCAGGCAAAGCTGCATCCAGGGATTCAAACATTATTATCAGGACTCAGTCTTTCACTCCCACTCTGTTTAATTCTGCACTAAATTAATTCACATGCAGGTGAGGTTTCCTCTATTCATGGTAGCTTCAGACTTATACCATCCTTATATGTAGCATTTCCAGTAGAAAGTTGTTTTCTGTTTCTGAAAGTACTAGATCTATTATTACATAAGTTTGTATTTAATGTTATAAAATAGATTCACAATATTGTGAAGTAAAAAACCACTTTACAGTACAGTAGGTATGGGAAGACCCATAAGTGAACAAACAAATACATTTATAATTGCAAGGATGTAATTAAAATATTAACAACAGTTATTTCTGGGTATTACGATTTGGAGGACTTTTTTCTTTTTGCTTCCAAGTATTTTAATTGTTTTTACATTGAGGATATATTACCTGTATAATAAAAATATTAAAGGGAGACAAAAAAATCAGTACAAACCAACAAATACATCTCACTATATTGTTCTCTGTAGCTAGATACACTTCCATTCATCCCATCCTATACCACTAGGGTCTGTATTTCAGGAAATTGGCAAACAGGGGTGACAAAACCAGTAGTGTCCCCCATTCTTATGTGTTTCCATTTGGTTAAAAAAATTGGAGGAGAGGGAGCAGTACCAGGTCAGCCCTACCACATTATTGTGCATGTGAACAGACTTAGTATCTTCCCTGACATTACAAATAATCCATTTTGGATACATTTTGAAATGAAATATTAGTTCTTCCTTGGAAGCCCCAACAGTGCTCCATCAAAGAAGGAGAAAAAGGATGAAGAAACCAAGGAAGTCTCAACGTGAATATGCAGCCCGAATTCCACATACCAGGCCCAGCTGGAACGAGCTATTTAGTCCCCACCCCCAAGGAGTTTACAGTCACATTAGGAAGGCAAGATTACAAGATCAAGCAAGATTAGATAGTGTGGTTTAAATAATGCAGGATGGGAGTAGGGGTGCTAAACAGTACTGACCCCAGAAAAGATCATGAGATGGGGAAAGCTGATCCTTGATCTCCCCATTCATGCGTTTTGGCACTCCCTTCCCCTTCCCCCAGCCTGCAGCATCTGTGAGAACACAGTAAATTCAACCTATTTGAGACTGTTTTCTTATTTATGAAATAGTAATAATGCCTACCTTTTTGGTTTATTAAGAAGATTAAATTAGGTAATGCATCTAAATGCTTGGCCCAGTCCCTGGTGCAGAGTAAATGCTCAATTAATGGTGTCTATTATTATGATTGTTATTATTGCCAATAACAGAAGTAATCAACATGGTGAATGACAAAAGCTTTGAAATTTTACAAAGTCCTTAAAATCAACCATAGCCCCTGGTCTTCTAGATTTGGCTCCTTTCTATAGGTAGTATCTGGAAGCCACGAGCTCATTGATTTTATCCAGAAAATGAAGCACGCCTAAAATCTTCTCTCATTCTCACTCCCAACCTCTTTTCTAAATGTAGACTATTCATGCACATCCTCCTGACTCAGATGTAAACTTAGCACCTCACAGAACCTGAAGACTGTATGACACCACTTCATTGCTCTTTGCTTCGTAAGAATCACCCTTTTGGGGATATTTTCTTACCGTCTACAAAACTCTGCTGTAGGGAAGAGAATTGAAACTTACATTGAATAAAACTGAATAATAAGGCTTGATTGGATCAAAGACTTAAGGGAAAGAAAATTTTCTTGCTTCATAATTTCAAATTCAAGGTCTTAAATGCAGAGTATGACAGTGGGAAGGAAGATTCAAGATAGTGCTGATGAAAAAGAGAAATGTAGACCCAGGGAAAGAAAGGGAAGAGAAAGAAATGTATATTCTGTGGTTGCTATTCTATGTATAAGCCAAGTTCTTCAGCCCCCTTCTTAATTTTGTGAGTCACCTCAACGTCCTTTTCCTGTGAGAGCTACCCTAAATTCCTCTTTTTGCTTATATTAGCCAAAGTCAGTTGCTGTTGCTTGCAAATCAGTCATCATTACTGATTTGTAAAGAGAAAATGGTAGTTAAGAACGAGAAGGAAAAGAAATAAGGTACAAAGAGAAGTACGGAAAATGAAGAAAGTAGCTGGATCCTATGATTGTCTCAAATTTGGAAGAGCTCCAGTCCTCATCTGTGCCTACCTCAAAAAAAAAAAAAAAGGCTCCACCCAACCTTTACCACTTTTTATTAAACTGGTCCCTATTCATTGCAATTGGGACAGCAGCTGTTTTTGTTTGTTTTTTGTATTAGTCAGGACTCTTTCAATTCCAAGTACTAACAGAAAGACAACTCATCAGCTGGAGCAAAACCATCCAGGAACCATGATTCCTCCATGGCTAGATTCAGAGGGTCAAAAGATACCACCAGGAGTCTGAGTCTCCATCTTTCAGTCCTGCCTTCCTCTTTCTTGGCTTCATTCTCAGAGACTCTCCTCCTGATGGCAGAGATGACCATCAGGTTTATTTTAGACTTTTCATGGTCTCAAAAAAAAAAAAAAAAGTTTCTCTTTTCTAAAAACTTCAACAAAAGTCCTGTGGTTGATTCTCACTGGGAAGAGTTGAGTTGCTCTCAATCAGTGAAATATAACTAGAAAACAGTGATATCACACTTGGTCATATGCCTATCTTTGAAATAGGCTCAGCCCATACAAACCACATGGAAAAGAACAAAGGAAAACTATTTTTCTAGGGATGGCAAAGGTTACTAGTTGTCCTCCCTAACTGCTCTTCAGGTCTTCCTTGGTAACAAAACCCATAATTTTCAGCCAGGCACATAGCCACCCAGAATCAAGACTACATTTCGAAGGATCTCTTTAAGCTACAAAGTGATATGGCAACATTCTGACCAATTGAATATGAATGGAAATAATGCTGGAAACTTCCAAGAAATATGGGGGATATGGCATTTCTTTACTTCTTTACTGATGGCCAATATGTGAACATGATGGCTGGAGATGAAAAAGGCATCTACATGGTGACTTTAGAATGGAGGAAACGCATTGTGAAGCAACAAGATAGAAGGAGCATGGGTCCCAAACGTTGTGGAGCTTCCACACCAGCCCTGAATCATCTTCATCTGGAGTTTCAAGTGATAGAAAAATAAACGTATATCTTGCTTAAGTGAGTGTTAATTGACAGACCATACAACCCAACATAATCCTACCTGATAGTCCCAAAGCAGAATCATGGTGCTACTCTAAAAAGATAAGAGTGTGAGTGATGGGCAGGCATGTGCACTGTCTCACAAATCCCTGAAAAATTCTATCTAAGTCGTGGTCATTACTCTGATTGGAAATTTGAATAGGAAAATCTGCCTGGCTCTGATAGGTATCTGAGTACCTA
>NW_012147523.1:3859665-3879146 GCF_000956105.1 Propithecus coquereli | reverse complement strand
AGTCGTGGTCATTACTCTGATTGGAAATTTGAATAGGAAAATCTGCCTGGCTCTGATAGGTATCTGAGTACCTATAGATTTCAGAGTTTATGAATTCAAAGATTAAAAATAATTTAAAAATTAAGCCACACACAGAATTATGGGAAATAACTGTATCTGTATTTTTCTTCTAAGAAGTACTTATCTCAGTGGATTACTTCACATTTAACCTTGTGATTTTAACAACAGAGTGCAAAAATATCAAGTTCATGACGTGAAGAATTGTTGAAAGTATATATCGCAACTCCTTTCAACATATTTGTTTTGACATTTTTATTAACAATTAGAGTGAAGAATTAATTAAATTGTAATCAAATGTGGAGATGACATGATGTCAAGAGAGTAGTTCATGCTTTGAATAACGGAATCATAGAATCATGGAATTACACAACATTAGAACCTCAAGAGGCTACTGAGGTTAATCATAGTTCCCCATTTTACAGCTGAGGAAGCTAAGTCTCGGAGAGGGCAACCCATTTGCCCAAAATGCACACGGAATCAAAGGTAAATCTGGGATACAATCTTTCTACTTTCTCCTTTTGAATAAATGAAAGCTACATCATGACTTGAGATTCAAATAGACATTTGAAAAAAAAAACTGGAGCAGTGAACTGATGAGACAAGATGAAACTTAATCAGATCAAATATAAAAGGACCTACATGTTGGGTCCAAAGAAGCCCACTGTACAAGCACAGTATGGGGCAGATGTGCCCTAATCAGCAGCACTTGGAAGAAACACTTGGAGATATTACGTGGCTGCAAGTTCAAGATGCCAGCAGTGTGATGTAGCCAAAAGAAAAAAGATAATGAAGTCTTAGGTGGCATTACTAGAAATAGAGCTTACAGAAGAGAGGTGAGAGTCCTGTTGAACTTTTCAATTTATACCTGGAATTCCTCATTCAGTCCCAGGTGTCAGAGTTTAGAGGAGACATAGACAAATTAGTTCACATCTGAGAGACGAACCACGAATAGAATTATGTGAATAATGGTCAAAGGAAGTTAGGAAGTTGCAAAGCACTGTAATTAAGAGCTTGAATCTCGGAGTCAGACTGCCTGGGTTTAATCCTAGCTCTGCCAATTACTGAGTATGCATTTGTTAAACCTTCTTTTCACTGCCTGTAAATTAGGAATTATAATAATACCTATCTTCAAAGATAAATGAGGTATTGCATGTCAAGTGATTAGCACATTACTGGCACAAAACTCGCACTCAACAAATGTTAGCTACTATTAGAATTAAGAAAGCAAAGTGATATGGTGATAATGATAACAATCTCAGAGGTTGTGGTGAATATTAAATGAGTTAACACATGCCAAGTGCTTGACACAAAGTTGGTAGCTATTATTATTATCTGCAGTAGAAGGATTGATCTAAGGTTTTTAGGGATGGTTCAGGGACAAAATATTTCCTGGTTTGGGGCAAGGTTCACAGCGTCTTACGATAAGTTTTACGTCCTGAAGAAAGAAGTCAGCTATACCCTGAATGGGGGTGGGGTGACGGTTGTCATCCGGACATCCTTTGGGGCACTCACTGTGTAAACACCCAGGCATGACAACTTGGCATTGTTGTTGAGGAACAACCCAGCTGTGTTTTTGGTCATGGGCGTCTAGGTCCGTTCTGATGCAGGGTTCTGATCCAAGGTGCTAGTGTGGTCCCTCAGGGCAGTACTGGGAACCGGCCACTCAAGCCTGTTCTGAGCATGGTCACTGAGAATTGTCCTGCGGGCAGTCACTTAGATTGTCCTCTGTTTTATCCTCCTAGTGCCACTGCGTGAAGAAGCCCAAGGCGCCCTGGACCTCAGGGATCGCGTTGTACCCTGGACAGCTCCCTGGGGAGCTGTCCACCGCCAGGGGGCGGATGCTAGGACAGGAGCCCGCCAGGCGCGGAGTCCGCGGCTCTGGACTCGCTCTCTGGCCAGGCCGGGAGAGGTGGAGTGACAATGGGTTGACAGTGCGTGCTTCACGGGTGTGAGACAGAGCAAGCTGCCTGGGTGTGAGTCAGCGTGCGGGGGGCTAAGGAGCTCGGTGCACAGTCACGGAATCACGCTCGGCTCCTCCACCCATCCCGTCTACAGCGTGTACGAGTCCCGGGCGTGCGTGCGCTCAGGGTCCGATTTTGGGCTGTGTGTGCGTGTTTAGCGAGATGGCGGGGGGGTTTGGGGGCGATCGGGCGGGGGGGGGGGATGAGGGAGTGTCCCTGTCGGTGTTTCTAGGCCCAGGTTAGGGGATTTGTCCCCCTCGTCCCCGTGCGGGTGTGGGGGTGTGTCCAGGTTAGGGTGCGTGTGCTCCTGTGTGTGCGTGTGCGGATCAGTGTGGTGGGACGGCTGATCAGAGCAGGGTGCTTGAGCCTGCGCCTGGGTCTGTATGTCTGGTCTGGATGTCGGCGCGATCTCGACCTGGGTTTCTACCCCTGGGTGTCGAGAGCCCAGCGTGGTGGGGGTTTCCAGCCTCCTGGCGCAGAGTACAAGCCTTGACACCTTCCCCTCACCGCCCCAAGCTGGTCTGGGGCTCCTTAGGGGGCCGCCTGCATGGGGAGGGCCTGGGGTGTTGTGTCTCTGAGAGGGGTAAGACAGTGGGGGCGTAGGGGACGGGCCAGGTCCCCGGGCGCGGCGCGGGCTCGGGGGACCCGCGTGGCTGACGTCAGGCGACTCCTTAAATAGAGCCGGCAGCGCGCTCCGCTCGGCATTTCCCGAGGAGCCAGAACGCAGCCGGCGCCAGCGCCACCGTCCGGCCCACCCGCCAGTCCGCACAGCCGCGCCGCCGCCGAGCGTTCCGTGCGCGGCGCTCCGAGGACCAGGAATGGGGCTTCGGGCACTGGGCGCGCTCCGACCGCGGCGCACGTAGGAGCCGAGGAGCGCCAGGAGCCGCCCCGCTGCCCGGAGCCCCACCGCCCAGGACCGGGAGATGTCGGAAATGCAGCTGCCTGTTCCCCGAGGAGCCGCCGCCCCCGGGATCCCCGGGCAGGTTGCGCGCCCCGGCCAGCAGCGCCCAGAGAAGACGGCGCCCCCTACGCCCGACCCGCGCGGCCGGGGCAGCGCCACGCGAGCCCTCTAGGCGACCGCAGGGCCACAGCAGCTCCGCCGCCGGTGCCCCCTCGGAAACCATGACCCCCGGCGTGGGCCCATGGAGCCATGGCCTATAGGGTCCTGGGCCGCGCGGGGCCACCTCAGCCGCGGAGGGCGCGCAGGCTGCTCTTCGCCTTCACGCTGTCGCTGTCCTGCACTTACCTGTGTTACAGCTTCCTGTGCTGCTGCGACGACCTCGGCCGGAGCCGCCTCCTCGGCGCGCCTCGCTGCCTCCGCGGCCCCAGTGCGGGCGGCCAGAAACTTCTCCAGAAGTCCCGCCCCTGCGATCCCCCCGGGCCGACGCCCAGCGAGCCCAGCGCTCCCAGCGCGACCGCCGCCGCCGCGCCCGCCCCACGCCTCTCGGGTTCCAACCACTCCGGCTCGCCCAAGCTGGGCACCAAGCGGCTGCCCCAAGCCCTCATCGTGGGCGTGAAGAAGGGGGGCACCCGGGCCGTGCTGGAGTTTATCCGCGTGCACCCGGACGTGCGGGCCTTGGGCACGGAGCCCCACTTCTTCGACAGGAACTACGGCCGCGGGCTGGACTGGTACAGGTGAGGAGGGGGAGCCCCACTCCGTGCGCCGGAGCTCCGATCCGTCCTTAGGGCTACCCATCGCCTGCGTTTCCTCTTCCCCGTAACCCCGCCGGTTGTGTGGGTTCAGGCCGACACGTGGTGGGGGGGAGGGTCTAGCAGACGGATTTACCCAGAACTTCCCAGTGATTTTCTGGATGGACACGCCGTTTCTCGAACTGCAAAGGGCGTTCCCTGTCGCCACTGGAGTCGCTGGCAGGGAAGGGAGCTCTCCAGTCAAACCTCAGTGCCGGCTGGAGGGGAGGCTCCGTGTCCAGCCTTTAGGGTGCCCAAGGAAAGGGCGAGTCAGGACACGTGCTGCCCGAACACGACCCTGTAATGACCCTCGCTAGATCTTTCCTGGTCCCTGGCACCTGAAGGACCTTGAGAAGACGAGGGGAGGACAGAGACGCCTAGGGATGGGGCTCTGCTTGGGAGAGGTCCCCACAGTTCAGGCCAAATGAGGGGGCGTCCCCAGAGGTCTCTGGGTGAGAAAGGTCCCTTAGAGAACCTCAATGCCAGCTCCAGGTGTTTGCTGCTCTAGGGGCCTGAGAGCCCCCAGTCGCTCTGGCCCTGGGTCAGTGGTCTCGGAGTAGTGGAAAGAACCCTGGATTCCAGTCTCAGCTCTGCCACTTAGCTTGAGCAACTTCCTTAAACCCTCCCATCTATTTTCTCATCCATCACAAGGGGCAGGAAGACAGTCCTTGTCCTGTCTACTCCTCAAGGCTTTTCTGAAGTGCTTTAAAGATGTAAAAAAAAAAAAAAAAAAAAAAAAAAAGATACTTAACATTGGTTGGTGCTTCTAAGTGGCAGCCAAGATGTGGGATTTAGAATACTGGTGGGCACCCCTGGAGAGGGCTGGCCAGGGTCCTGGGGGCAGCCAGTCGCACGCAGACTGTCCACTCTCCCACCACGTGCGGGGGAAGGGGCGAGAATGATCCCTGCTGGCGGTGTCTGGGCACAGACTGGAGTCCTGTAAGGTGCAGTCTCCACTCCTCAAAGCCCATCTGCCTCCCAAGCCCTGAACGGTGCTGAAGTGTAGGGTTGACCTACCCGTGGGCTGAGTCAGGGTGTCCCTGGGAGTGGTGTAATGTATGGGCTCCCCATAGCACACAGGTCACAGAATTCTCACCATTCACCTGACCCCTTGAAGACTTTCTAGAAATGTCTGCATAGTAATGATACTGGCGAGGGATAACATGGCAGCTAACACAGTAGCTGAGGCTACTTCTTTTATTTTTATCGACTGTTTCAGGCAGCAGAGGTCCTAAGCGTATTATACAAAGGACAATTTCATTAGAAAGAAGACCCCACTCGGCTCATAAGAGGGGGCCCCAGATTTACAACAAGGGGGAACCACAGGGCCAACTGGTCACTTTTGCCAGTTTGTTCTGGTCTGCAGGGAATGGGTTGTGGGGACAAGGAATGGGGTACGCAGTGTTCTCAGGAGACGGACACATAGTCTGTCTCCAGTGGATCCAAGCAGGGGATAAGTGGCCTGTGGGTGGCCCCAGCATCGTTATGTCTGGTTAGTGCAGTTGGGAGGCACAGGGTGGCGGGTTGGGCTCTGTGCCAATACTGATGGCCTACTGTGCTTTTCAAGCTGTGACCCCCACCCCTGGGTGTGTGAGGATAGCGTCTGAGCCAGACCCCAGGATGGGGAAGGCAAGTGCGTTGAACAGCAGAGCTGACCTGAGTGGGTCAGCCGCGGCCACATTCAAATGCAGGCCAGGGTTTCCTCGATGGGAAATCTGAAGATCATTATGAAACCCTTTGCCAATGCGAAGTGCCTTTTAAGTGCAAAACAGCAAAATTCTGAGCATCTCGCTTTTCGACAGTGTGCCCTCCAATAAACACCTGTATTCTGAACCCAGACTCTCTTCCCTCCACCCCCAAACAACACACCTCAGGCTCCCTTCTTGGAGCCCGTGTCATTCAGGGATGGCTGCTTTATATTTTTAACCTTGGCTTGTGTGATTCTAAGCCAGCTTAGCTGTGAACCTTAGAGATGGGAGCCATGCCTTTTCTTTCTTTTTTTCTTTTCTTTTTTTTTTTTTAGCACATTTGGATTCTGCTAAAATTCTCAGCTGAGTCTTGGGAGGTTTTATTTAACATCAAGCACACTGACAGCTCCACTTCTCCCTCTACTGCCTCCCCCCACCACCTTTTCCCCCTGTATATTTCCAAAGGAAAGATCAGCCTGGAGGTCTGGTCATAACTGCCCACTCCCCATCACTTACCCAGGAAGGCTGAGGAGCCTACAGCATTGGGAAAAGGCTGTGCGGTTTGTGCTTGTGTCGGTTGCACATCTACACCCCCAGAGTCAAGGGTTTAGGTTGTGGATTGCCGTTTCTGCACAAGGTAATACTGCTACATTAAGATGCTGTTTCTGTAATCTGCAGAACATTTCTGTTTATAAAGAACATTTTTCTGCATTTCTCTTTATTATCACTCAAATCATATGCATTAATTGCAGAAAGGATGGGGATTTCTGAGGTCCTGTAAAACCCATGTTCTCTCTCCTGAATTCCACGAGTAAGGTATGGTGGGGTGACAGGATGCTCCCCTCTCCGCCCACTGCCCTTATCATTTCACAGCTTGCCATCATAAAGCCAGCATCCACTGGGCAGGCATGGCCAGAGAACCCTTGCACTCATTGTAGTAGACTCTGCTCTCCAAGGGTGGCGTTGCAGAGTTGCAGGCAGGGGATCTTACTATGATCTCCCCACGTTGAAGCCCCTGGTGATAACTTCCTGATTAGGTGGCCCAAATCCAGGTAGTGGAAAAATCAAACGCTTTACCCTCAACCCGAAGAAGAAGCTTCTTTCTGTGGGTAAGTGGAGATAAAGCTGGAGGCAGAATGATACAGCCAGAGAGACACTCTTAGCCAGAGAGACCAGGAGACAAGAGTCTGCATCTTCCTTGCCCCCAGCCTGAGCCCCTTCTTGGGAACCAGCCCAGTTCAGGAGAGCCCTGCCCTCTGCGGTGGGACCCCTCCCGTGGCTGTCTTTCTGCGATGCCATCTCTGACGCTTATTACACCTACGCATCTGGCCTGGGTTCCCCTCTCCAAATTTCCTCACCGAGGTAGCAGCTGTGCCTTAAGGGTAGGATCAGAGACAGAGTATTCAGGGTCCTTATCTTTTATAAAGAGATGTAAGTATTATAGTACCATGTCCAGTAGTTTTTAGAGTTGTAGGGGAAGCTGAGTTTTGTCTAAAGTGTCCTCCATTTTGCTAGTGTTCTGGAATGGCAAGGGGGTCATGTGAAGAGAGGAAGATGGCATTGAAATGCCAACACGAGCAAGTTAACACGTGATAATTGACTCTGTGCTCTGGTGTCCAAATTTTGATAGATGAGCCTGGTCTATAAATTTTAAACTTCACTTCACAACTCTGGTTATTTATTTGTTCAGCATCAATGATGTTCTTGGGATGGTATAAGCAAAGAAGACACATTCTTTGCCCCAGAGGCAGCAGTTTAAGTATGAAAGAGAATAAAAAGCACAGAATAAGATCTATCATATTATCCAGTTCATTTCAATCAAGAAATTATATTCGAATAGCAAAGCCAAACTCTAGAAAGGCAAACTTTAAGAAGAAATAAAACCAAAGGCAGACGGTGAGGGGCCTTCTGCTTGAAGTAGTTAATGCAGAAGCATTTACTATCTTTTAACAAACTGATCAACACATGAAACAGACTTGTCTGTGCTCACTGGGTGTGCACAGATGCGTGTGTGTGCACACCCCACACATGCGCTCGCACGCACAATTGCAGCGTCTATGCAGACTTAATGTCTTTGTAGGGAATTTCCACTGCCTTGGTCCAGGGGATGTCACACACTGTGATTAAATGAAACCACTGAGTCCATAAATCCCCCATTTGTCTTGTAGCACTGTGTCAACCTCGCAGCACGCTGTAGATAGAATAGTTAGTGCCAGCACATGTACAGTTCTTGTCGGGCACCGAGGAACATTCAGAATGGGCAAGCAGAGCTGTCATCGCTCAAGGAGGCTTTTTGAAGAGCTGGTGTCTCTCCCCCCCAGAGCTGAGAGGGACAGAAGAAGAGCTTGAAATAAAGAATAGCCTTGCCCCGAAGCCTTGGTATGTGGGTATTTAGGTGGAGAAGACCCCAGTGACCCCAGTGCTTTCCAGCCACACGTATTGTTAAGGCTGTTTTGCATGTGAGAATGTGAAAATATTACTTAGAGATTCTAAGAAGCATGTTTATTTTAACATCTATGAAATTAGGATGTATCTTGTGATGGATGGTGGCTTGGATTCAAGAGCTATGAAAATGGAGATAGGATGCTTCCATATTGGTTGGAAACTCCCTCCCCAGAAGTGTCCCGTGGCTGGGAGACCCGACTTCCCCAGCCCTCCCGGCCACCCACTGGACCTACCAAAGAGCCAGCGACTAGACCCTGCTTCATCTCTGTAGGCAGCAGGGGTCTGTTCTGATTGGTGAAGGAGCCAGATTCATTTTAGACTTTCGAATGTCACCCATGCCATTTCCCTGAAAGCATCTGTCCTAAAATTGGGGAAGGTGTGGGGCTGACAGTCACCAAGAGATAACGAGAGGCTGTGGTGGGCACGTTCTTCACGGGCTGTTATAGAGAGGCACTCGCTGCACCTCCCACATGGCTGGAGGCACATCTAGAGTCCCTAATAGGTTGGGAGCGGAGTCAGTGCCCAACAGGTGCTATTACCTGCATGCTCGGTAATGCTCCGTGCAGTGGGTGTGCAGGACTGTAGAATAACTTTGTTTCCTTTGGTTAGATCTCCGTGAATTATTCCTGAATGATTGAGTGACAGAGTGGGCGGGGAGGGGGTGGAAGCACACAGTTCCCTATTGATCCATATTCGTGGCCAGAGGACTTGGAGGAGACAAGGGGACACCATCTCCATGTGTGAGGGCCAGCAGCAGAGGTGAAGGTGGGGATAGAGGGGTAGCTAAGCATGCAGGCTGTGAGTCAGGCTGCAAGGGACTGACAGGTCACGCAGGCAACCCAAACCGTGGGACTCATTGCCTCCTTCAGCGCTAACTTGGGGGCGGGGTAATCTGTTTATTTGTCAAACGCCTACCGTTTGCCAGGCTTGGTGCCAGGCTGCTGTAGGCTGGCACCGCTGCCACTTTGTTCTCCTAATGGGCTGTGCGGATGGGCTGAAGTGCTGTGTAGTCCACAGGCAGCTTGACGAGGTGGGTCAAAGCCACCAGTGAGTGGAAATGACTTTGCATTTCAGAGGTAATTGCTGCCTGTTGAGCTACACAGCTGGGCTGTTGGTCCAATGCCACGCTCCCAGCGGCTTTCTCAGCAGATAGGGCAAGGGGCAGGGAGTTATTATTGAGCAAGTACTTCCTGGGGACATGGGCCAGAGGTGCTGGTTGGGTGATCTGGGGCTTGCACATCACGTGGATTTTCTGGTCACAAGTCAAATGAGTGTGTCTTCATAAGCTTTTTGAATCAGCGGAACTCATGTGGTTCCACCTCATTGCCCACAGCCACCAGCTCCCATGAATGCTCCCCAAGTAAGAAAACTAGAGGTGTCTTCCAAGCAATAGTATGGTCCTTTGGGAGGCAGCATTTTCCAAACTTCAGACATTCTTGTACTACCTTCATGATATTTGCCAAAGCCTGGCACAACCTCTACTATGATTTTTCTTAATATTTTTGTTTACAGTAATACATGAAAAAATTATAATTTTTCATAAAGAACAGGGTTTCTTCTTCCTTCAGTTTGTATATATTAGAAGAGATAATATTAACATATTCATATAATGCAATTCGAAAGTGGCAAAGGACGCTCAGTGAAAATGAGTCCCTTCCTTCCTACCTCATGTTTTACCCGTGAAGTTCCTCTTTCAAGAAGCAACCACAGAAGGTACCTGTTTGGATGCATCCTTCTAAAGACATGCTATGCATTTGTAAACCTAACACACATTATGCAAGTATATTTAAAATAAATATTTTTTAGAAGCAACTTTATTTTAAAATCACCCTTAATGGGAAACCAGCATCATTTGTTATAATTAGAAAGAGATCATAAAAATAAATTGATTGAAAACAAAACAGGGTTATTGAATTTTTGCTCTATAATGTGGCTGGAATGTTCTAAGCCTGCAGCATTCTTTATCTTTGTTTAAAAGGGGATATTAAGGGACAGTACTAAGAGCAGTTAAAGAAATATCAATATCAATGTGAGACCTTTTCTCCTTGCTGTAACCAGAAGGAATGAAAGTGAAGTGGAAAAGATACAATAATAAATTTTCTCATGATGTGATCCGGTGGTATTTAATAGGTCTATGCAGCACCTAAAATTACCAAGGTGGGGTACACAACTGACCTTATGGGAAACATTGCTAGAGTTTGCAGAAAATCCCATTTAAGTAAATCCAATGACGTTTCTAGCTTTTCAGATTCCTTTGATGTGTTGTGAGAGAGACAAGCCGAAGGAAAACTCAGAACAAATATGAGCATTAAGAGTAGTGTTTTGAGTTGCAATATTTACAAGGGAGGCTAGCCTTCCCCAGAACTAGATTCCCTGAATAAAGGGTGTAGTGGGCATTCAAAGGACAAAATAAACCCACACGGTTACTGTGGGGGTTTCTTCATTTTTCTCAGTGGTGGAAACCCAGCAGTTTCCCCCATAATCAGGTCTACATAGGATGTTACATATCTGCAGGCATCAGTGTCGCAAAAGTCAAAGATAAAGTCATTTCACTAAGGAATCAGCAACTTATGGGAAAAGGACTCAAGTCTTTTTTTATTTTGAGACAGAATGTTCCTTGTTCAAAATCTCAGGATGCAAAGTACCTTTTCTTCTATTCTGCAAAAAGTGACAGGAGGCGTAACCGTAGGGCAGGACAGGGGTGTCAGTTTTGCTTTCTCGAGCAGTTTAATTTCACTGAATCAAGAGCAGAAGACAATGTAATTTTTTGGTATGCTTTTTTTTTTTTTGTAAAACTGTATAAAAGGAGCTTCACTGGGGAAAATGGTCCCTGGGACTTCTTATATATTTTTTGTTTTTGTTTTTGTTAGACAGAGTCTCACTCTGTCACCCAGGCTAGAGTGCAGTGGTGTCATCATAGCTCACAGCAACCTCAAACTCCTGGGCTCAAGCGATCCTCCTGCCTCAGCCTCCTAAGTTGCTGAGACTACAGGCACGTGCCACAATACCCGGCTAATTTTTCTATTTTTAGTAGAGATGGGGGCTTGCTCTTGCTCAGGCTGGTCTCAAACTCCTAAGCTTAAGCAATCCTCCTGCATCAGCGTCCCAAAGTGCTAGGATTACAGGCGTGAGCCACCGTGCCTGGCCAGGGATTTCTTATATTGTTAACAGAGGCAACTTAGAGGGTATCTATGAGGGCAGGGGTCCTCAAACTTGCCTTTAATTAGGCAGACAGCCATCAGCACTGATGGGGAGGTGGCTTCCTGCCAGCTCAGGGTATGCCCTGGGGCCTAGAGCCCCAGATCTGCCCTGAGGCTGGTGAAGAGATGCACAGACATTAAAGCAGTCTCCTTGGGAAGCAATGAAAAGACAGATCTTGTTGGAGGGAGAGAGAGCAGCCCAGATTCCAAAGGCATGGATGAGATGGACTCAAAATGGAGATAAAGAGACAGCAACTAGGAGGGAAGGGGGTTTCAGCACAGCGATTAAAAGCTCCGACTCTGGGATCAGAAGGAATGAATGTGTTGTAATCTCAGCTCCACCACCTGTAAGGTGTGTGTCCAACGACTGCTTGCTTCTCTGTGCCTCAGTTCCTCCGTCTGCACACTGGGACTAATCACATTGACTGCCGTGTGCGGTTGCTGTGAGGATTCATTGAGCAATTACATGGGAAAATGCTCAGAGCACTTCTGGCACCCGGAAGGTGTTCAACAAGTGCTAGTTGTCATTATTGGCCATCGATTTCTTCATCATACCTTTATTGACCTGAATGCCGAGGACAGAGAGATGAATAGGACACAGGTCCCTGCCTCTGGGCTCTTCACAGTGTAGTGGGGTTATGAGATATTCATGGAAAATTTGTACACAAATCAGATGGGGATGGGTACCGTAATAAAGGTACAAGGGGGGCTACAGTAGCATGGAAAGGACATAAAGTCCAATGGGGGAATTTTGGAAGGCTTCCCGGAGGAGGTGGTATGTTATTCAGGCTTCGGCGGGCAGAGAGGATTTCCTTGGACAGAAATGTTGGTCTGGGGGCTGATGAAGGCCATGGCCCTATAGGAGTGCTGTCTCTAAATACATTAATTCCACACATTCACCTCTGATTACTGTCAAATCACAAAATAAAGTTGTTTCAGATCACCCTTAGTTCTGCATGCATTTATTGGCCACCTACTGTGTTCCAGGCTTTGTGCTAAGCCCTAGAGAAATGAACACGAGAAAGAGAATTAATCTCTCCTTTAAGGAGAGGAAGGGGTAGAGAAATTCAGTAGCAAGACTTGCTGAGAAAGAGAAAGCTCCCAGCTTTTGTGAGGTCACAGAGAGTCTCCCACCAGGGTAGGGTCAAAGAAGCTTTTGGGAGAGCTGATGCCTAAGCTTTGGGGCATTTGCGTGTGCTGTTTCCTCCACCTGGATCGCTCTTGCCGCAGAACATCCCAGGTCTGGCTGTTTCTCATCCTGCGGGTTCCAGCTCAAATGTCACCTCCTCAAAGAGGCCTTTCACAGTCTAGTCTAAGCTGGCTCATTGTGCTCATCACTCTCTCTCATCACCACCTTGCTCTATGTACTTTATATTTCTTATTGCCATCTGAAACTATCTCATCTACTTTCCTTTTAACTTACTGTCTCCCCGCTAGGGTCAAAACTCCCTGAGAGCAGGAACCTTGTCTGTCTTGTTCATGGCTGTATCCACAAAGCTCAGGACAATGCCTGGCATACAGTAGGTGCTCACTAAATATTTGTCGAGTGACAATTCTTAGGTACAGGGGATTACTAGGAATTGGTGAGTCTGATCTGAAGCTCCAGACTGGCCCCAGCCCCTTTATTAAGTTTGTCACGGCTGATTCTGAGAGGATGCAGAATATGGATGCTGGTGACTTGGTTATCACATCAGTAGGTGTTTACTGAGGACTTACTGTGTGCCAAGTGTGTCGTCACTGGGGAGAGAGCAGTTGATAAAACAGAAAAAAGTCCTGCCTGCATGGTGCTTACTTTTCTGTGGGTGGGAAGGAGATGGCTAATAAACAAACAGGGAAAACATACCTATGTCTGATGGTGACAACTGCCATGGAGGAAATATAGGGAAGGTGGGTAGAAGTACTTGGTGGGGGGAGGGTATTGCAATTTTAAACAGGATGATTATAGGAGAGTCCTCTCTGAGAAGGTGCTATCAGGGCAAAGACCTGAAAAAGGTGAGGGGGCAAGGCATGATGTGATCTGGGGAAGAACATTCTAGCAGAGGGACCACAAATTAATGCCAAGGCTCTGAGGACAGCAAGGTAGCTGGTATGACGGAGGAAAACCTAGAGGCCAGTGTGGCCGGAGTGGAGTGTACAAGGAGAGGGATGGGAAATAAATTCAGGGAGGTAGCAGCGGCCAGGTCTCACAGGGCCTCGTTGGCCATTGCAAGAACTTTGGCTTCTACTCAGAGCAAATGGGGAGATATTAGATGGTGTGGAAGTAAGGAGTTGTATGGTCTGAGTACATTTTGTTTTTTATTTTATTTTTTTTTAGAGACAGGGTCTCACTCTGTCACCTGGGCTGGAGTGCAGTGGCACGATCATAGCTCACTGTAACCTCAAACTCCTGGGCTCAGGCGATCCCCCTACCTTAGCCTCCGGAGTAGATGGGACTACAGGAGCACACAACCACATTGGCTAATTTTTTAATTTTTTTGTAGAGATGGGGTCTTGCTATGTCACCTAGGTTGGTCTCAAACTTCTGTCCTCAAGCGATCTTCCCACCTTAGCCTCCCAAAGTGCTGGAATTACAGGTGTGAGCCACTGCTCCCAGCCCCCATTACATTTGAAAAGGATCTCTTGGGCTGCTTTATAGGAAGTGGAAAAACTGGTTAGGAGGCTGTTGCCGAGGTGATTGCAGTGGTGACGGTGAAGGGAGCGGGAGAAGGGGGCAGATGCCCCATACGGTTTGGAGGTGCAGTTGCAGGACTTGCCAAGGGATGGTGTGGAGCCGGACGGGTGTGAGAGAGGAGACAAGAAAGATGGCAGCGGTGATGATGATGGTAATGGTGCGGCTGCTGCTGGAGACACTGACAGCATGCATCAAGGACTTGCTATCTTTCAGGTCCTTACCAGTGACAGCCTGGAGTGTGAACCAATTATACTTCCCAGTGTAGCCCCTGGCTTGACAGGTCATCTTGTTAATTCAAGATGTCCCTGAACTAACCAAAGAAAAGAACATCATTTCTACTGTAGCTTGGAGTTTTCACTCCCAAATCAATGGGAGATGGCAAAGTCTCCATTTCCACGGGTGTTTGAGACTCTTTTTTTTTGAATAAACGCAGAGTTCTTAGGTAACCTCTTGAGATCCTCTGAAGGTTAAATTAGCTTTGTTCCAGCCCAGAAAAGGCACATGTCACTCAATGTGCACCATCCTGTTTCTCATTTTTGTTCCAGCCTCATCAGCATGCATGGCAAGGTGGTTGCCTTGATGATGTTGCCAGATTTAGGGGGCTTGAGTGTGTGGTTTCCTTCAAACGGAATTGAACACTATAATGCCTTCCTGCAAGATAGTTGGGATCTGAATCTCCCCGACTTCCCCAGAGCTGCTGAAGCATGGGGGAAACGTCCTCGGCTTTGGCAGCCTCTTCGCAGTGTGTTTCTGCTTTGATGGTTTTAATGAAGATATGAAATCATCTAGCAGCTTTCATTTTGCTCCGGCGAGATGGCTTAAAGTGGAGGTAGCATTTCCCAGGATCAATCCCCATTTTCAGAAGTGGTTGGTTAAACTCTGCAGTTTATGGCCACTTCTAGCTGAAACACTGTGGGATCTGAATTATTAATTCTGCAAAAGTTGACTTGAGTCATTGCAAAGCTCTGTGGTGGCACACTCCCTACTTTAGGCACCCCCCCTTTCTCGTATCTTCTCTCGCACAAACATCTCCATTAACCAGAAAGTCTTGGGTAACTTGGTCAAATCTCAGCCTGGCAGTCATTTCACCGGCAGAGAAAGAACTTGACTTAATTCAGTTATTCTTTCCTGCCAAGGATGAAGAGGAAATAGGCATAAATGACCCTGGGAAGTACGTATGTCAAAGCTATTTACGGAACTCAAATTTGGGCATCATTCAAATGACAATAGCGCAAGCAAGGTAGTCTTTGAAACATGAGCCTCTGAGCACCTGTCTCCACCCAGGCAGCTGATGGGAAGAGTTCGGAAGGAAGGAGAGGCTCTGAGCTGTTCTCATTATGGCGTTGCGAGCTCGGGCAGTGACCCCACTTTCGAGGGCATCTATCCCGTGCAGAAGCAGTTGGAAGCAGCGAGCACATCAAACATTCAATATCCAGAGGGACTTTGTGGGCACGTAAATGAATGAATGAATTTGGCTGTGGGACAATAAGAATAGGTGGGGACTTGTCCCATTTAGACAAGTCCCATTTAGATGAGGGTAATTTGTCCCATTTAGAGGGGACAACCACTATCAATCCCAACCAATTCTTTTGCCATCTCTGTATCACCGTATCTCCCAGCTATTTTTTTTTTCAGAAAAAGCTTGAAATATGACATCTAAAAAATGTGAACTCTCAATTTATAATTGTATCTTACCGATTCACAACTTTTGTAGGAAACTTGTGGACCAAGCAGAATATGTCTGTGGGCTGGATGTGACCTGTAATCTGCCCTTTCTTGACTCTGAGAGGGTGGGCCATAGGAACAGGCTCTACTGGCTTCTAATCCTCCTTCTTCCACTTATTAGCTGTGGGGTAAGTTGCTTCATCTTTCCAAGGTTTGGTTTCTCCTGTATAAGATGAGGGTATCAAGAGTTCCTACTTCATAGGTTGTTGTAGTGATTCAATATAATAAGAAAGTGTTCAGATTTATTGTCCCTGTTGTGGGTCCCCCTTCCCAGGTTGTGTTTGAAGAAGATGTGATTTATCACTAAGCTGATGGCCATTCCTAGGAGACAAGAGGCACTCACTGTCACGACGTGGACCTTTGCCAATGTGAGGAAGGCCAATGAGGATGAGAAGACTCTGGAGCCAAAATGACTCATGGCTGGAGAACCTCACTGGGTTGTAAAAGCAGACCTCAGGGATGGAGCCAGCATTCTCCACCACTCCTTATTGTCATTTGTGTACCTGCCCGCAGAATCTCTGCACGATGTTCAGTTTGTGATGTCATCACTGATCTGAACTGCCGTTCCATGGGATGAAAGCTCTCAACAGCTCAGTCACTGCCCCCAGCTCACAGTGCCATATATTCAGAACAGCTTGGAGCCTCTCCCTCCTTCTCTTGGCACCAGCCACCTGGATAGGGTAGAGGTGCGTAGAGGTTGATGTTCACCATCAGAAGGTGAACGCCTCTCTGATTCTGAGGGTTTGGTGTAGGTAGAGTCCAACCTGGGCATGGAATCTTGCTATGAGAAGGCTAGGGGTGAGCAGGGCTGGACCATTAAGATCAGCCTGGAAGAATCTGGTGCTGTTGGAACTTATTGAACCTAGAGTCCAGATACAAATTATGTATTAATAAAACTGCACTTGAGATGGTGGGCCAGAGAAGGCAGCCACCTCTCAGAACAAATACCTGTCAAGGTGGCCTCAGGGATGACACTTCTCTTTAAAGCCAAGCAAAGCTTTGATGCAAGGGAGGTCTGTTGGGACTGGCTGTATGTTCAATATTGAAAGTCTGGGTGCATGAACCACTGGTGCGAGAGCTGGGAGACCACCCAGGCTTTGCCTTGCCCCTGGGGCAATCTGTCTACAAGCCTCCCCAATCACTGGGTCATCTAAGTTCTTTCCAAAATCTAACACCTTGTTTCCCAACTTTCAGTTATTTGTGTGCCATCTTCACTATTTGTTTTTGGACATTACCTACAAACGTTTTCATTTACTTTACATCGTGTCGAAGTCCACTCATAACTTTGATTCAAATGCATTTACTTAAAAATGAAAGTTTATATCACCATCCTAAATGAGACTTCTCATCTCTTGCCAGAAATAGAAAGTAGTCATTAAAACAAATGCAGTGAAAACGAAACAATTCAATTCTGGCCTGACACCATTGCCTGTGCCTTGTTCTGCCTGAGGCAGCCTCTTTCTCTGTTCCAGAGAGATCAAAAAATGATTAGAGAGGTGTTAACAACATTCTAGCACCTAACAAAGACTTTCTCCATGATGTAATCAGAAGACTTGAACAGAAAAGGAAAAGGAAAGATAATTGTTTTCTAATGATGTGATTAGGTGGCATTTAAACTCATGTCATGTATACCCCCCCCCTATTTGTTTTTTAACCACTAATGGTACGTCTCCTGCACCTTGGGAGATGCTGACTTTGATGCCAGCGTATGATTTAGTCATATTTGGTTGCCACGGCCCATCAACAGCTTGGGAGGGACTGGCTGACATTACAAAGTCTGGGTGGTTTAAAAAGCTGTGATTCCAATTTCAATTGCAAATGGATGGGCCATCACGGGGAAAGCAAATGCAGACGTGAAGAACTGGAGGAAAAGAGCCAGCTCTGTGGTATTTTTAGGTCTTTTTCCCTGAATTGGTTTTACATAATTTGTATCTGGACTCTAGGTTTGATAAGTTCCAATATCTGCTCTCTAACATATTCCCCAAGGGCTAAACCAAAGTTTCCCTACAATTCCAATGAATTTTTGTATACCATTTTATAACTTGCATATTATCACCTATGGAAAACTTTTGTTTATTGCTCCTTAAAAACACAGTGACTTGGATGAATCTTGAAGACATTATGCTGAGTGAAAGAAAGGGTATGTACTGTATGTTTTCATTTATACCGGCACTCTCAAACAGACAAAACCAAAATGATGGAGAACAAATCAGTGGTTGCCAGGGCTTAAGGCAGCAGTGAGGGTTGACTACAAGGTTGATAAGGGAGTTTTGGGGGGTGTTCTGTAGGGACATCCAAAGGGAACTGTTATGTATCCTGATTTTGGTGGTGGTCACATGAATCTGTACGTTTGTTAAAATTCATAGAGCAGAACACCAGTAAAAAATGTCTGTTTTACTGTATAACAATTTTGAAGATAAGATTTAAAAATAAAACTTTACTCAAAAAATATCCGTGATTATAGAACTCAGCAACTGATAAGCATCTCACACTCCTCAAAAGAGTAGGATTCCTAATTACGAAAGAGAACCAGCCCTCAAATTTTTGGTGTTCACAAGTTTCCCAAAACATCCATCCTTATTATGAGTTAGAAACTAAGATGTATGTGGCACTTAAATCTTCCCCATCCCACACTGACATTCCTGAATGATGCTGGGGTCTGAAGTAACGGCTGGGGAGATCCCATTGTCATCTGAGGCCAGTGTGGCCAGAGCAGATGTCTAGCCAGTCTTCTACCTGAAGGCATCAGGACTGTGGGAGGTAGCCGTGGGAAATGGATCTCATCTTCGGAGTGACAGTGGGTGGATAAGAGGATCCAGCTGGGGAACTGGGAAGAGTTGGAGGGGATCTGGGATGGGGGAAGATGGGCCACAGTGGTAGGGATACCTAAGGATTTCCCCCAATCAAAATAATTCACAGTCTACTGACGGCACTGTGACCTCCTAGACAGCCTGAGGACTGAGCTAGAAGCATCCGCCCTGCTCACCCAGCCTCCATCCTGAGCCAACTAGGCAGGGACAAAAACATCTTCTCCAGCCACAGCACCCCCAGAGCTGGGGAAGAACATCCACCGTGCCCACAGTTCCCTCCTCTCGGTACTTTGTAGAGAACC
This sequence comes from Propithecus coquereli, assembly GCF_000956105.1. Taxonomy (NCBI): domain Eukaryota; kingdom Metazoa; phylum Chordata; class Mammalia; order Primates; family Indriidae; genus Propithecus; species Propithecus coquereli. The sequence continues at coordinate 3,860,595 of NW_012147523.1, read as the reverse complement.
CGCACTTCCCAGAGGCTCACATGCTGCAAGGCTGCACTCCCCAGCCACCGCTAAAGATGGGCCACCGATGGTGTTCCCTGTGTGGCATCTGGAATGGGACACAGAGACTGGGGGTACAGCAGAGAGAGTAACCATTAAAGCCTGGCTGTATTGCTGGCTCTTTATATCCACTAGGTGTCCTGGTACCCTTTCAAAAACCCCATTTTTCACTTGGGTTAGTGTGAATGGGTTTCTTTCCCTTAGGCGACTGCGGCACGACTGGGGTGGTTGTCATTCTCCTCACTTGGGTGAGATAAGAGTGCGGATTGTGCCAGACTGTGGATGATAATTAAATTTATGGAAGTGGCTGCAATAACCTAGGAGCACATATAGCTGGAGAAGGAGGTCTCAAGGTGGAGTGTGACCAGGAAGTAAATAAATGAAGTGACAGGAAGGGCAGAGGATGGTGTCACTTCAGAAACCTAGTGAGACAGAGGGGAGGAAGATGTACCAGACATGTTTGGGGCATCTACTCCTCCAACATCTCTTGCTCTACGCCAGCTGCTGAGAGAAAGACGTCTTATATTTCCTAACTTCACCATTTTTCCATGGTTACTGGTCTACGTGGACTCTTGCAGGGTCAGCTTTGGTTATTTATATTTACCTATTTCAAAAAGAATGATGACTGCATCATATTAAAACATCTAAGATCTGTCACTGTCATTGTCATCTCCAACATATAAATACTTTTATTTTTTCTGATTATAAGAACAATTCATTTATAAATAAATACGCAAACAAAAAATAAAGATACACATGGTGGAATTCAGCATAGAAGATAAATAAAGAAAAATATATACTCATGGGAAGTTCTAAAGATATATTGCTCAGTTAAAAAATAGCAAAGTGAAAAACATATTATCTTTTGCATAAAAGGGGGGAAAGGAATAA